>NC_141539.1:130186538-130500192 GCF_021556685.1 Rattus norvegicus | reverse complement strand
CACTTTCTCTCATACACACTCTCACACACACATTCTCACACACACACTCACACACACATTCACACACACACACTCTCACACACTCACACATACACATACTCTCACACACACACTCACACACACTCTCACACACATACACTCACACACACACTCACACACACACACCCGTACACACACTTTTGCACATGTTCATGTACATGCATACACACACTCAAAAAATAACGAGGAAATACTATCATCTGGTGGTCATTTGGACTACATATGGCTAATATTTTTCTTTCTAGTTTTAGTATTTTTTAGCGTATGTCTGTGTGTGAATGTGTACATGTGTGCAAATGCATGCATGCATGTGGGTACCAGACTCCAGTAGAGCATCTTTCTTTTCTGTTTGATTGTAAACTTAGCCTTTAACTGCTGGGTCATCTCTCCAGCTCCAGCCCAGAGTATCATTTTTTAGTCACTGACTTTTTTTTTTGGCAGAGTCTCTCCCTGGCCTGGAACTCACCAAGTATTCTAGGCAGGCTGGTCAGCAAGCCCCAGGAATCTGCCAGTCTCTTCTCTCCAGAGCCTGGGTTAAAAATGTGAACTACCATGCTGCATTTTTTTTTAAAATGAAGGATCAAACCCATGTTTTCATGTTTGCAATGCGTGAGCCTTTCCCAGACCTCACACTTTCAATATTTCCTATGATATAGGAAATCATCGTTTTATGAAATGAGGTGTTTAATTTTCTTGAGTTGAACTATTTCCATAACAGCATGCCAAGAGGACTCAGACAGGGGCTGGAGAGAGTAGTTAGGAGCATTTACTGCTCTTGCAGAGGACTTGAGTTCAGTCCTCAGCACCGACATGGTGGCTCGAAACCATCTGTAACTCTGGTGAGGGGATCCTATACTTCTGACCCCCTGGGCTCCTGCATGCACACAATGCACATGTATATGTGCAGGCACACACACATACAGACAGGCTTCAACCCCAGGGCAAGTGAAGACGGCATCCTAATTGCTAATACTGATTCCTTCAACTACGGCCCCCTTTCTTTTCCATGTTCAGTGTGTTCTGTGAATAACTGAATCTGTCCTTGCATCTACTTACTCTGTGAGCTCTGACCAACAGCCTGTCAGCCAGGTGCCAGCATGGTCCTTGGTGGCACAGAGGGAAAGGGGTGCTGAGTGCTGACTGAATCTATAAACCCAGAAAAAAAAAAGGCATCAATGGAGCAAGCGCATGTCCAGGAAGCTAGGACCACGAGGGGTCTCTGTGATGTGTCCTGGGGGTTTGGGGGGTCCCTGCTGTCACGAGGGCACTCCAGCAGGACCCACTGTGAGAATGTAGGCATGAGGGCTCTGAAAGACGTAGGCAGAGGGCATAGAAGTCCAGGGCACACCAGGAGCTTGGGGACCAAGATCTGATTCAAAGCCTGATCCGGGTTCAATCCAGGACTCATTTTTAGAACTCCATTTTGGGGGTGGGGCTGCCAGATGGCCTGGCAGCTGGGAAGTTTCTGTGTGTCTAACAGCCAGCACTCCTAAGATTCCCCCTGCACAGCTATGCCTCAGGCCCAGAGGCTTCCCTGGCTATGACTTCTGGGAACACCACAGTCTTTCAGACAAACAGTGGCTCAGATTGATGACATAAGGACCATAGCATGTGAGCACTGTAAGCCTGTCATGGTGGTCAACTGTGGTCACTTCTCAGAGCTTATTCAGGATGGAATGCCTTCCTGGACAACACAGCCCCTCCCTGACTTTCTATGAGTGGGTGTGAGACATACACAAGTATGTTCACACATGTGCTTGCTACCTGCTGTACACTGTCATACATGCTTGCGTCAAGCGGGCCGGCCTTAGTTTCCCACATGTACACCTATGAACATACCTGTCACACAGAAGGGGTGCACAGCAACCTGCTCCCCTGCCTTGCCCTCTGTTGAGTCTGACCAGTCTTGGAGGACAATTTCAAGTGCTGGGATCAGATGGATGGGGAGCCATGATAAGTAAAATTAACAAGCTCATGTTTTTGTGTTACTGGTTGTGGAAAAGAAAACTGTAACATGGCATATGTTTGGTTATATTAGGAACAGAAATTCAGACGCTCCTGGATGACTCGTCGGGCTGTATGCATACTCACCTCTCCCTACCCCTCCTCGCTTTTCAGCAAAACTCAAGTACTGTGTGTGTGGTGTGCACATGTGTGCATGCATGTCCAGATAACTCTTACCTGTGTGTGGAGGCTAGATGTCAATCTTAGGTTGCCTTCCCCCAGCTGTATGTATGTATGTATGTATGTATGTATGTATGTATGTATGTATAAGATATCTCACTGAACTCAGACGAGCAGTTTGGGGTAGACTGGCTGGCCAGTGAGCCCACAGTAACCTCTTGCCTTCACCCTTCAGTGCTGGTTACTCCTAGCATGTGGCTTCTGGTGATTCAAACTCTATGTCTTCTCTCTGCCATCACGAAACCCAAAGAACACCCTGTCATCATAAGCCCAAATAAACTCTGTCCTCTGTAAGTTCCTTGGTCCTGGTGTTTTATCACGGTAAGACAAGTAACGGAGACAAACATATACAGAGACAAAGAAACCTGGGTTTCTCCAGTTCCTTTCAGAAAGTGCATCACGTCTAGGAAGAAATTCATGGGCGAGCCCACTGGAGACAGAAGCAAAGCCCCGGCCAGGCTTTATGTGGGCAGCAGCATCCTGACTCAGGCCAGGGAGGCCTGTGGTCCTTCTGACGTGTGCCTGTGGTATGGGTAGGGTAGTGAGGCACAGCAGGAATTGGTGAGCCCTGGCCTGGGGCAGAAGACGATGCACCTCTGGTGTGTTCCGGTTGGGAAACTCTTGACATGTGGCCCTGGTCAGATCTTAGCCCATGTGTCTGAAATGCAGAGGCTGATGCCAACCAGTCTTCCAATGGAGCGGCAGAGGTCTGCAGAGGAAAACTGGGAGAAGCCATGGAAACTGCCCTGGGGCAGGAGGTTGGGACAAGGAAGGGGGGCATCCTCTGGAGGAATAGAACACAGAATTTGCAGTTTGGGTAAAATCGACCCAAATCCATGGCAGGCAGAGCAGCTCCTGCTAATCCCTAGGTTTTGTCTGTATGAGTCAAAGTCATCTTCTATAGACTTGGGGACAGGTTCCTGAGCAAGTGGCTTTTTCCATCAAGGAGCACATGGCTCTGTTGAGCCCAGTGTGAGCTTAGAGCCCCAGGATTGAGTTCATTAAGACTGGTGCCAGTTCTCCTCAGTCTCAGGCAAACCCCGAACCCCTTCTCCCTTCCTGACTTTTCCCAGACCAACCATTCACTTCCTGGAGAGGCTCTGAACAGTCACCTGAGCGACTCAGGATTCGTGGTCTGTCATGAGTACTGAGCATGCCACCTTCTGTGTTCACTGAAATTCGAGTGTGGTCCACTTGATAGTCCAGAATCATCTGTCTCAATGAGAGATTGTCTAGATCAGACTGGCCTGAGAACAGTCTGTGGAGGATTATCTTGATTTATTTTGATGCTAACCACTGTGTATCTTCAAACCGAGAGCCAAAACGAGCCCTTCCTTCTCAGTTTGCTTTTTGTCAGGGATTCCCTTGTGGCCATGAGTAACTAACACTGTCGCCGGCATCACTACTAACCTCCATATCACTGGGATTGCTCCCAGGACCATGACATCCCAATGATCTAAATTCAAGGTCATAGCGTCTGCAACCAGGAAGCAGAGAGAGATGAACGCTGGTGCTCTGTTCACTTTCTCCTTTTTATTCAGTCCATGGACAAAGCCGTGAACTAGAACTATCCACAGTCAGCGTGGGCCTGCCCTCCTCAGTTAGATCTTTCCGGAAATACCCTCAAGTCCTTTATATAAAATGGCACCAAGTTTGCATATAACCTATGCACCTCCTCCCACATACTTTAAGTCTCTGGAGATCACACGTCAATGGTCGATACAATGTATACATAGGTATGGAAAGTTGTTATGCTTTTTGGGGGGGAAGGGTGGAGGAACTATGGGAGAAATAAAAACCTGCATGTGTTTAGATGCAGTTTTACTCTGAATATCCCAGTACATTTCACAGGGTTGCAGTGCTGCAGGTCCTGAGCCTAACTGAGCTATCCTGAGCTATCTTTAGCCCCTCAAAGAGCCTCCCCCCTCACCTCGGCAGGGTTCCTAACGTCCTAAAAGACAGAAAAACAAAACAAAACAAAACACCCTGGAGTATATTAACCTAACAAAAGTCCATTCTCCACCAATCAGAGGGCCAAGGTTGCTATTCGACAGAAGCCAAGGCCAGCAGCTGAGACAGGCCCGCCCCCATGCCTGCAGCTGAGACAGACCCGCCCCCATGCCTGCAGCTGAGACAGACCCGCCCCCATGCCTGCAGCTGAGACAGACCTGCCCCTGCGCGCAGCTGTAACCCTCCTCTTTGATGTCTTTCCCAATGTGATTTTTAAATGCCTTGATTTATGACCGTCTTTGTTCTGTTATTATAATAATAATAAAAAAAAAACGCTCTGAAGTCTCTCCCACCCTGGAGCGTGGAGTTTGTGGTAAACGTGTTCCCTAGTCATGTTCACTCATATTTGGCTCTAGAATGAAACATTTCTTGCTCCCAGCGAGCTGAGAGCCATGTTTTTCTACTTCCAGGCGTTGTGCTGCCTTACACCTCAGTTAGAGCCGTTGAGGGCTGCTCTAAGATGTTAGAAATTATCTCAGAACCTTAGGACTCAGAAGGAGGCTGGAGCATTAGCGGACTGGGCGTGCCGGGGGTGGGGGTGGGGGGGGAGAGCAGAAGGCAGGAAATGAGCCTGCTACCATAGCCCGGAAGGCTAGTAGAAGAATGAGGCTCTAAGAAAATCCCTTGCTCTTCTCGTCCTCTGTTTCCCAATCTGTGAAATGGGAACTAACACCTGGCACACTGAGACGAGCAGAGGCCAACAAGTCCTTGCCATAAGGCCTCGGACATCCACTCTGGGTTCCCTGTGACTGACTGGAAGGTTTGGTTGTGGGAAACTTGGAAAGGGAAGCCATGCAGGTGTGGAGGGACCAGTAGGCGTTGAGCTTTGGAGGCGATGCTGGTATGGCCCAGTCCAGAGGGCCTGCACTTTCGTGAGCTGTATTTGTTCCAGTGAGTGGTGGTGTGTGTTGTTTGTAGCCAAGAGGAAGGGCGCATACGTGGTGGGGGGTGCAGGGGCTGGAGTGCTTCTGAGGGTGGGCTGAACGGGGGCGTTGCTTCCCCCTCATCCTCTTAGCACTCTTCAAGTGTGTTAATGGTGGGTGACGTACGCTCAGTACAGAGATGACTAAATATGGGGAGTCAGATGTTTGTGGCTCGTCTTTGACATTAGGTTCCGTGGGGCAACATAAACTCCAAAGAGTAAACAAACAGAGCTGACCAGGATTGTGTTTATGGTGGCTATTAAGGAGGGAGGTGACTTCTCGGTCACTCCACTGGGTGACTAAGCTTTTATTTACGCCTTCCCACTGCACATGGATGGCTTGCTAGAAACAGGAAGCAAAGCACGTGGGTATGCTACAGTACAGGAGTGTGCTCCTAGAGGCCCCTGAAGCCATCTGGACTCCACCCATTTGTTCCACACCTTTGGATGGGTGTGTGTGTGGGGGGGGTCTCCCCACCTTCAGTAGACAACAGGTACCCCAGGAACAGGCTACTGGTCTCAGCTGTGCCCTCAACACCTTGCTCAGAAGCAGAGTCTAGAAACATCCATTCTGTTCTCTTCTATCGGGCATTGGGCTTCACTGTGGCTGCTTTGCGGTTCTGGAATCTGAGCTGAACACACTCAGCTCTCTGACCTGAAGCTTCCAGTCTCGGTGGGGAAGCAAAGGAGAGCTAGCTGAGCAAGCCACAGTAGGTCTGGCAACCTAGGGACAGAGCAAGTAAGGTTCACAGGCGGTCGGTCTCTCTGTGGTCTGGTGGCATGGGAGGGGGGCTTCATAGTGTGGTCTGAAGGGAGTATGAACCTTCTGTGGGAATGAACCTTCATGGTGTGGCTCCGGTGGACTGGGCGAGATCAGCTAGAGGTCCCCCTCCCCACTTTGTCATCCTGGGAAAATTTAAAGCTCTTCCCAAGATGGAGGAAGGATGGGGCGAGCTCTCACGGATGAGAACCGGAACCCACTGTATCTCACGGGAATCCAGTTATAGCTTATCTTGCCCTCGTCCACCCAGCATGGAGCTGGCTCATTCCTGTGCCTCCAGTTGAAATTTCACGATGTAAGTGTCTGGGAGAGACTGGCGCATCGATACCCCATGCGATCCTTACTGCTTACCCAAAGGACCCTGTGCCCGCTCTGGGCATCTCTTGGCCTGGAGTCCAGATTGTTGGGGTCAAAATCTCGGCTCGCGTCTGGACCGGTCCAGACAAAACACAACATGGTTCCACGTGGAAAGGTTTAATGAGAGAAGAAGAGTAGAAGAGGAGAGGAGTAGAGGCCGGCCATAAGCACATGGAGGGAAGCGGGGAGGGGAACGGGGAGAGAAGGGACAAAGAGGAAGAGGGGAAGAGCGAGAAGGAAGAGAAGATAAGAGAGTGAGGAGGGGCCAAGCAGCCCCTTTTATAGTGAGTTAGGCATATCTGTTGCCAGGTAACTTGGGGGTGGAGCTTAGACAGAATACCAGCATAGGTCTTCACATGTGGCCATGCCTGGCTTGCTCCTTTCCACTCTTCTTTGCCCCTCCCCAAAGCAGGCTGCCATGCCTGTCCACACTCACGCGCCCACTCCCTGTCCCCCAAGACCCAGCAGGACAAAAGAAAAATGTGAACACTTGCCATTAGCAGAGGGGCGGGGTGCAAAGTGGGGCGGGGCTCCCTGCTTTGAAGCCCCTCCATACCTAAATAGTCCCACCCCTTCTTCTTTGGACTGTTAGAACTCTGCACCCCTCCTTTCCTGGACAGAGGCTATGCCAGCCTCATGTCCTCGCGCCCTGCCAGTGTGGAGGGGAAGTGACGACGCAGTGTTTCCTTGTGCCGCTGACTTCCTGTGATTCTCAAGGGGTCGTTTGTTCCAACGTCTTCCTAACAGGCTTTTCTTGTTCTTGGCAGGCGCTCCAGCATGCGTGTGCTTGGAGTTTTTTAGGTTTTAAATTAAAGCCTTTGATCCATTTTTGAATAAAATTCTTTTTGTAAAAGAAAAAAAAAACCGTAAACATCAGAAAGGTGGATAGGCACTGGGGTCAAATAGAACACATTTGTGCCCTATGATGCTAGGCCGCAGCAGGGCCTCCCAAAAAGGTGAGGCCTGCGTGTCCAGATAGCAGCCCGTTAGGAACAGTGGAGGGAATCACCACTGTAACAGCATAATATGGAAAGAACTCGAACTCCTAATAATAGGAACTAAGTAAACTGTGACCAATCTGCTTAGTGGAGGGTTAGGCAATGGTTTAAATAGAGGAGTTTACAAAGAGTGATTTAGGAGAATGCTTACGTCCAGCCTCAAGTGGTAGGGGTGGGAAGTCTGTAGAACTGGGCACGTAACATCGTGACAGCTCCGGTAAGGAACGCAAAACAGAACAACGCGCACCTAAAATGGACACCACCAATACCATGGCGGATTCCGAAACCATTGCAGTCTCCTGCTATCTGCTTCTCTCACCAGTGGTCCAGCATGGGGTTGTTTCTAGCCAGCCTCACTGGACTTATACCTCCCCGATGTGACCCGCCTTTGTGAGCAGGGCTTTAGCCGTGGGCCCGGAGGGGTGAGCTTATAGGTCAGGTCCCAGGGCTTTGCAAGAGGCCTGTTCCTGCTCCGCTTCTCTGATTGGCCGCTTCTCCGGACGGCCAGTGATCACTACCGGTGGATCCTGAAAGGGGAAGCAAGGCGGAAGGTTTCAAAGAGACCTCAGACAGCAGAGAACAGACTCGAGGGAAGCCGCTTTAGTGAGACAGGTCATTTGAATGGTGAGGGGCGGGACAAAGGCTATTTAAACCTTTGGGGTTGGATAGGGCCTATCAGAGTGAATCATGTCATTGGTCAGGGCCAGGGTGCTGGGGATGCCTCATTTGCATGACGAATTCCAGGTGCTTCTGGGTATGACCTAATAAGGGGAGAGGAAGTTCAACCTGGCTACTGGGCTACCTGAACTAGATGAGGATTCAGGGCTATATCCGAGATACACAGGCCCAGGGCAGGGGAGGAGCGATCCTATTCCTGCCAATCCCAGGACAAGATTTTCAGGGTTTAGACACTCATCGACCTGACTCTTGCTCCAAACCTGTTCCCTCAAGTCCAAAGGCTCCCTGGCCCTACACAAGAGGACCCTATCGGCCCAGGGGCACCACCCCTGCCTGCCCCATGTGTATACAGCATTTGGGGCCCACTTGGCTACCAAGCAGCCTGTCGCAGAGGGGCCGGAAGGTAGAATCCGTGTCCTGGGGTACCTTGTCCCATGTTTCTACCTGAGGTGTTCCCTTCTGCAGCCCATGGCCTCCTTATGGGAAGTGTGTCCCACCGCCAGGCCTGTTTGTTTCCCGTCCGGACGATCATGAACTAACCCTCTGAAAGCGTTAGCCAGCAGCTAATTGAATGTTTTCCTTAATAAGACTTGCCTTGGTCATGGTGTGCGTCAAAGCAACAGAATGGGTAACTAAGTAACTAAATAAGCATGGGTACTGCTGCCTTATTCACTATAGCAAAGAATTAGAATTTGCCCAGTTGTGCCATGGCAGGCGAGCAGTCACTGGCAATCTGGTGTGTGTACTCAATGGCATAGTATTCCGCTCTAAAGGAAAACCAAATTGCTAAGTCTACAAAAATGGACTTAGAATGTATAACATTAACCAAGGTCATACAGTCTCACAAACAAAAAACTCCTGCTCTCCCTCACGTGTGGAATCCACCCAATAGTGCATCCATGCATCCAAATACATGTACATGTGGGCTCAATACAACACGAAGGTAAGCAGACAAGAAAATCTAATTAGAAGAAGACGAGAGAGAACTGAGGTGCTGGCCATGAGCTATCGACAAGGATATAAAACTCGTTCTTCTGTTTGCTTGCTTGTTTTAGCTCTAACTCTGTTGTCATCTTTTTGGTGTGGAGAAGCACATGAAAATACATTCTATTATGCACATGTAAAACCCAATGTGAAGCTTCAGAAAGGCCCTTCTAACTATAAAAGTCACTGAGATGTACAGTGTTGGGTCTGGTTAATTTAACTTATGAGGCTTACTTTATTTGCAATTTTTTAATAGGGAGTTTATAAAATTAAAGAATTAAATAAAAAGTAATTAGTTAAAAAATAAAGTACCCAAATCTTCTGAGAGTCTCATTTGGTGAGTATGTGTGCTTGTGGGGTTTTGTGTACACACATGGTATGTGTACACATGGAGACCAGAGGAGGACATCAGCTGTCCGAGTCTCTTGAGACTGGGTCTCTCACTGGCTCTGGAGCTAGGCAGGGGGCCGGCAGGCTCCAGCAGTTGTCCGGTCTCCCCCACAGTGCTGGGTGTGCTCAGCCACATCCAGCCTTTTATACAGGTACTAGGGATTTGAACTCAGGTCCTCATACTCACACAGCAAGTGCTCTTATCTTCTGAGTCAGCTTCTCTAGCTCCCTCTTTCTTTATAAACAGCTTGAGAAGTCTGAAAATGTCTCATGCAACTTTGAGGTCACGGCTTCCTTTGAAGACTTTGGAAGCTCAGGACCCAGAACCTAAAGTTCAAAGCATCAACGGGTACTGAAGATCTTCAGACAAGTCAAGAGCCCCAGCCTTGACCCAAGTCCCCACTCTCTCCTGCCTTCCACACAGGATTCTGAAGTGGTCAGTCACCATTCCCCACTGCACCTCAGCAGAGGCTTTTCCTCCTTGGAAACTGCCAGTCATTTCCTCTACCCATAATTTTGTGAAGACAAGAAAATGAAGGACCATTCTTGGTGGAACCCCAGAACAGTCTTGACAGGAGTATGCAAATATATGCTAACATATGCAAACATATGTGAATGAGACAGAGGGTGTTTCCTTGACCTCTGTGGAAATCCCGGGTCCTGAGCTTTAGCCCTGCCCTGTTTCCACTCTTTTCTGGGCCACTCCTCACATGTGTTTGTCTTGGAGCCACAGCCCTGTGCATCATGACAGCTTCTTTTTTTTTTTTTTCCGGAGCTGGGGACCGAACCCAGGGCCTTGTGGTTGCTAGGCAAGCGCTCTACCACTGAGCCAAATCCCCAACCCCATCATGACAGTTTCTTGAAGCACTCCGGGCTTCACTCATCCATCTTCTTGGTTGTACCTCCTGTTGGCAGAGACCTGCTCAGTTCTGGAGTCAAACACCACGCTCATCTCCAAAGGACATGAGATCTGTCTTCCCGTACTGACAGGCAGCCTTTGCCTCTCTCCCCTAGAAAGCTTCTTTCGGGCTCCTAGATTAACATCCTGATGCCTTTCATCCTTTGGCCTGGACCTTTGAATATTGTTCTCAAGAATACCTTGTATGAGAATGCATGTCGAGCTGTGAGATGGCTTAGCAGGGAAAGGTAGTTGCCCCCAAATGTCCTGAGTTCTATTGATGAGTTCACATTGTGGCAGGCAGGAGAGAACCAACTCCTCCTGCAAGCTGTCCTCTGATCTCTACACATACCCTGTAGCCTGTGCACACACACACACAGGCGCACACACGCACACACGCACGTGCACACACACACACACACACACACACACACGCACAGGCAGAAACAAAAAAGTAATAAAAAATACAATGCGATGTTTAAGGCTCGCTGTCAGTCTGAGAGACTGGATGATCAGAGCGGTGTTAAGATGGTGTGTAGGGTGTTGGTATTCAAGTGATCAGAGCTAGAGTATTCCCTGCCTCCTTCCTGGTCCCTTCCTTATGGAGTCCTCCTTATGGATCCTTTGTGATTAGAGGCACCATGAGTGACTAGTGTTGCCTTGGGGTAGGATCACTGTGAGCTGTGGGTGGCTGGTTATCCTGATCTCCAGAGTCTGGGCCCCTCACACTTAGTGGATAGGGATGAGTGGGTTTTCTCATTAGCAAGCCTAAAACATGGAGGCTCTCAGACCCCACGCCCCTCCCCGTCCTGGGCTGTCGCCAGCAACTATTCAGTAAGCAGAATCCCTAAAGTGATTAGCCACGCCAAGGGTTCAGGTTTGTAGCAGCCTTCCAGATGGTAATGTAATTAGGCTTTTACTACCATTGTCCCCAGACAGGAGATGGGTCTTGGAGGATGTCTGTAAATGCACATTGGGCTGGCAGCCAGACCTGCTTTCTCATCTGCAGGGGGACCCCTTGGTTGGACACTCTTTTATACTTAGCAGAGGGGGAGATAACAAAAGGGAGCCTGCATTTGAACTCTTCAAGGCTACTTCTGGGGGGCCCCTGAGATGCTGGACCCAAAAGATGGCTCTTGGGCCTGGAAGCTACATCTGCCTTTGGGGGTGGGGCATAATTCAAACCAATGGCCAGACAATCACAGCCCCACCCCCCTGGTCACACTAATGAACAAATTACTTATCAGAGATGATGGAAATGAACCTTAGAGATGGAGGATGTCCGCCTTGCGTGCAGTTCATGGTGTAGCCAGAAAAACAACCTGTACTCCGGGTTCAACGTTCTGCGGGCTTTGAAACCAGTCTTCTCATTCCCGACTTCCTGCATCCCTGCTGCTCACTCAAGGGGGCCTCAACAGTGATGCCTGTCCGGAGAGTGTCTGGTCCAGGATGAGGGGCAGTCATACCAGCCTTACCTTCTCAAGTACAAGAAGCCGTGCTGAGGGACTAGGATAGTGGGCTCCGGGGATCGAACTTGGGCCATCAGGGTGACAGCAGGTACTTTTACTTGCTGAGCCAAGTTTCTATCTTATAAACGATACCTTATCAATAGCGTTTGGTTTTTTCAATTAGCACATGAAACTTTGTTTCTGGTACTATCTGTTTTTGTTAAATCTCTTTCCCATTTCTCCCAAGATTCCACTCTGCCTGTTTTCCCCCCAGAACCTTTCTTTCCCAATAGTGTGTCTACAAAACACACATTCTATTCCCACCTTTCTTTCTCTCCCCATTAAGATCTCTTTCCTTTCTCGAGGTCCTCTTTCTATTGTATGACCCATGCTAAGATACACATATAAAGAAATTTTCATCTTGGGCCTACTTAAGGGAGAAAAAGTGTGATGCTCATCTGTCTCTCTGAGTCTGGCTTCTCTCTCTCTTAAAAATAACAATTTTGGCTGCATCTGTTTTATTGCAAATGCCAAGATTTTTTTTTTTTAAATAGCTTCAGAAAACAAAATGCCCAGTAACAAACCTGATGTAAGGAGGTAGAAGACTTCTACAATGTAAGCGTTCTTATACAGAACTATTGTGGTCATGCGTGTTTGTTTTCTTGGAGAAATATGTAGCAGCTGGTCCTGATTACAGGTAAATCTATGCCGATTTTTCTAAGGATCTTTGTCAACTAGCACACACAGAATGTGCTATGTTGGGGCCTACGGGCCCACGTGTATATGCTGTGTGCTTGCCCACACTTGGTTTTGTCTGATTTTACAGCTTTTAACTCTTCAAATGTTCCTAACAGTTCTCCCTGTGTCTTTCATTTCTGTTTACTCAATGAGAAGGGATGCTGAACACTATTAGCTGGGCGGAGCACCCACTGCCTATCATCCCAATACTTGGGAGGCCGAGAGAGGACAGGGAATTGGAGGCCGGCCTGGTATATGTCTAAAACCGAGTCACACACAGACAGCAAAAAGGAGAGAAAAACCAATGAACTATACAAAGAAATCCATTATATCCCTTCTTTGGGGAAACTTCTGTTTTTATTGTATAGTCTTTTTGTTATTAAGTTACCTAAGTGTTTGAAAAATACACCCTGGATTCCAGATCCTCACCAGACACAGGTTATACTAATCCTCTCCTCCCATCTCTTCGGTGCTTACTCATTTTGAAAGGAAAGGTGTCTGTGCAGCAGAGAGTTGGCTCTTATGGTTTCCGATCACCAATCTCGCTTTTATTTTAATGGTTGCTTTGCCAGGCTCAGCTACCCCAAGTCAGGATGTTTATCTTCTCTTCCAGTATGACTTCAGCTTCTGTGTTGAAATCTATGGCCCACCACAGGTTAGCTCCTTAGTGACAACTTGCTGGAGGACACCAGACCGGGCCGGGGGATGTTGTCAAACAGCATGGTGACTGCCTTCAGCTACCCCAGCTCCCCAGCTGTCCCCTTGTTGTGTATGTAAGTACACAGTGCTGTTGAGAGTGTAAGTGGCGCTGACATTTGGACTGAGCATGTCTTGGCCAGCTTCTTCTCACTGTCACTTGTCACCCGACAGCTTTTGCCTGGCCAGTACACATTCCCAAGGTGTCAGCCTGTGGTTTCTGATCATTTTCTCAAAGCAAAACAGATCGGTACTAGGGATGAGATGGCATCCAGCAGGCTGCTGCATCCCGGTCAGTCTCCTCCATTTCCAGAGAGGAATGTTCGGCTGTGTTCCTGACAGCAGAAGGAGCCGGCATAAGAAGCCAGTACTGCTGCCATGTTCAGGACTTCATGAGTCTTTGGTTAATTTGGTTTTGAATTAGGGTGGCCATCTTTCTATTTTTAATCTGCATCCCCTTTTGCATTACAAAAGAAAGACCTTGCATCAGATCTTTACATCCCAAACATGTAACGGCCAGGTGTCTGTCACTCTGACAAACACATGACAAAAGCACTTTAAGGGAGGAAAAGGTTTGACTTGGCTCACGGTTGGAGGGCACACAGTCCATCATGGCAGGAAGTCATGGACCAAGTCGGCCATGCTGTACCTGTAGGCAGGAACCCGAGAGTGTGGTTCCTAGTTCCCATTCTGCTATTTATTTCAATCCAAAACATCAGCCCACAGCCAGGTCTCACTGAGTTTAGTGTGGCTCTTCTTCCTACCTTGGATAACCCAGTCTAGGCAATCGCTCATAGACAGGTCCAGAGATTTTCCTCCTGGGTAATTCTGACAATTCGAATTGACAATAAATATAAATGTGACAGGTAGTGAAGGTTGGGCAGCTCCATTGCTTCTGGCCCGAGCTGAGGCAGAACATCAGGGCAGCCTTACCTTCAAGTATCCCTTCAACTACAAATTCATTCATGGAGTGACTCGTTCATGAGGCAGCACTCTCCTGAACCAATCACTGCTCGACAGTGCCACAGGCTGACCACTAAGCCCTCAACACTCAGTCTCCTTTGGGTTCACCCCACATTCAGATCATAATACCCTCGCCCATAGAAGCACTCTCTAAATGTCTACTAAAGCCAAATGAAATCAATTATACTCTAAATCTGTCATGATAGCATGTTCCCTGTGAGGGCCTCCTGACATCTGGAGCCACCCCAAGGCTGAGTGCTCTATCAGAATCTGTTTCCAGGTTTATCAACAATGATTGCTTGAGCATTACATGGTAAGGAAATCCAAGGCCAGCTTAGCCTTCCTTTGTGTCTGTGCATTTTTTTCATATAAACCATTTTTGTGCCCATTCTGTTCACATAGAGATGTAGAGGTCCCTGATAATCAACTTCCGTACCTTAGATCATTGTGAAGCTGTTTCTTTGCTATTAAAAGTCCTGTCAAAATCTCCTTTGTGAGTGTACATGTGTGGCCTATGCACAGGTGTGTGCTAGGCACATGTATGGGTCTGCTGTGCTGGTTGTTTTTGTCAACAAACTCAGACATACCCCGGAAGGGAGACTCTCAGGTGAAGAGTTGGCTCTTCAAAGTGGCTTGTGGACATGTTCTGTGGGGCGTTTTCTTTGTTGCTAATGGAGGGAGGAGGGCCCGGGCCACTGTGGGCAGACAGACTTGGGCTCTATAGGAAAAGCAGCAGAGCAAGCCAGAGGAAGTAAGTCTAGAAGTGTGTTCTTTTTTTGGTTTCTGCCTCGATGCTGGTTTGCAACCTGCAAATGTTAGGAAGAGGTCAACCCTATCCTCCACAAGGTGCTTTTGACCATGGTGTTTATCACAGCAACAGAAAGCATACTAGGACACGCAGCAAGCATTCTTAGCCACTAAGCTGTCTCCTCTCTCCCCCAGTGCCCAACACATGGGTATTTCAATGCTAATGCTACAGAAGAGGCTGCAGGGAAGGCTCAGTGGTTCGGAGAACATGGTGTTCTGGAAGAAAATCTGTGTTCCGTTCCTGGCACCTAAACTAGGTAGCTCACAATTACCAGTAAGTCCAGATCCCAGAGACCTGCTCTTCTGGTCTCTGAGGACACATACATACACATACACCCACATACACACATGTGTGTCATGTACACACACAAAGACAGACACATGTAAGTAAAAACAAATCTTAAAAACCCCTGATAGTTGCGTGTCATCCTAATCAGATGCACTTAGCATTTTTGTAACTTTTGCTCTCATTTATGCTTTGATTACTCTCCTTAAAAACCTTTTCACTGTATCTATTCACTGTACACAGAACTGTGTCATACAAGAACATTATAATGCATGCATGTATTGTACATGGAGCACATCTCACCCTATGACCTCTCACCTACTGCCCCTTACATCATTCAATTCCTGGTGTGGGACATCACGGGATGCAGGGTCGGGCCAGTGCTTTCTTACCCCTGTCTTGGAAGCTGGTTCTCCCTCTGCTCTTAGCCACTCCCCGCTCCTGTGCACTGAGCGGTGGGCCAAGGCCGGTTTCACGAACCACCCAATAACATATTGGTCCAGAGGGAACTGGCTAGCTTGTTTTCCCATTCTTGGCTGCTATACACAGAAGTGTTTGTCTGGCAATGTCCGGGAGAGTCACAGGCTTGGAACAATGGTGAACGATTTATTTGGTAATGTGTGTTTGAGTCCAAAGTGTTGCTAAGCATGCTAGCAGCTGTCTCTCTACCTCCCTCCCAGCCAGCAGTTCCCAGCCACAGCCAGGAGGAATTCTGCTCAGTGTGTGAGTGTCCGAAAGACTATTTAAACTCGCCTCTCAGTCTTTCCAGCCCTTGCCTGATTCTCACCTTGCATCTTCGCCTTTTATCCAGGTGGGATCAACCGTAGGCCAACTAGAAATCCCCAAACATGAAATACTGGAAAGATTTGTTACAAAGGAGTTGCAATGCAGTCTGAAACAAGCTTGCACTCCTTCAAGTTTGGACGTACCATATCATGTCTAAATGTCTACACACTGGCAAGATATCCTGTCTGGTGGTACCTCAGGATGGGAGTCCTCCTGAGCTTTCCTTCATCTTCTCAGGGCTAGTGTAGCCACATCTCCCAGCATCCATTTCAACTTTACGCCAGAACTAGGAAACAGCCATGATCCAAACAGTCTTCCCTTAAAGCTTTTTGTGGTGTCGCAAAGAGCTACAAAGTGTTTGTTTCCTCCAGATGAGGCGGACACCAGCCAAGAGTTGATTTATGCCTTGTCAAGTTCTGGAAAAAATATTTAGTGTGATCTTCTTGACGCCAAGTTTTGTTGGTAATTGATGTGTTACTCTGTAACTTTCTTTCTGCCATTATGTCATAGTATGAACATTTCTCAGGTCACTGAATGCCACTTTGAGTGGCTGCTGAGTACCACATAAGGTTATTTGTACCATGGTTGATCACTGGGGATGCATCATAACTTTATCTTAATACAATACAGCAATTTATTTGCCAAACACACAGGAAACTCGATTATGTACTTCCGGTAATTAATGACACAGACCTGGTCTTTAAATTGCTCCGGTCTTAGGGAAAGATCTTGTGACCTAATGCATTAGGACTAGAGAACTCATAGTTCTCTATGACTCTCCCCAAACCTGCCCTTCTCTCCAACCTTGGAGGAAAAAAGTGTTCACCACTGTACTGCACCCGCTGTGAGTGTGTGTGTGTGTGTGTGTGTGTGTGTGTGTGTGTGTGTGTATCCTACATAAAACCAGGCACCAGCAAAACAGTCTTCCTGTCTGTCTCCTTCGAGGGTAAATAGTTCTCTGCAAGTTAGATCATGGAGTATTACTGTGTTGGGGAGATACATGCGTGTGCTGGCATTTGTTCATTAATGTTTCAAGGAGGCCGTGAGGATAAGTTTTCTGGAAGGTCATTGAGAGAGGGTCTCTCATTGGCTCAGAAATTAGGTTATGCTGCTGGGCCAGCGAGCCCCAGGAATCCTCTCATCTCTACCTCCCAGTGTTGAGATCCCGCTGCCTTGCCACCACATCTGACATTTTTCATGGGGCTTGAGATCCTCGTGTTTGTGAGGCAAATACTTCACTGATGGAGCTATTCCCCCTCCCCCCTTACACCCCCCACTGGCTACCAGGGCTCAGCTGGTAGATTTTTAAAAGCACCAATACCAAGAGTGACTCTGTACTGTGGCACTCTGACAAATTCTCAATCGGCATTCACACGCGGCAGAATTACAAGTGTAAAAAAGTTTGTTGTGACTTCTTTGGCCACAGGGATGCACAGGACACCATTAGACATGCAGAAAAACTAAGGAACTCTCTATTGTGAATTGCACAACTGACTCTTACAGAAAGCCCTTGGCAGGCCAGAGTCGGCCGAGGGCTGCAGCAGACAAGGAGCGCAGCTCTGCCATGCTTATGTTTTCGTTTACATTCGTGAGTCAGAGGAAATGGGAAGGACATGTCGGAGCTTCACCCAGTGACTGGAACGGCCCTGGATTAGGCGTCGGGCTTTGGTTACTGGAACAATCTTTTGCCTAGGGTTTTGTTTTGTATAGTTCATTATACGTTATAGCATCCAGAGACGGATTCATAGGTGTCTGCAAACTCGAAGCTTTGTTGTTGGTAGTTTCCTCGCTGACTTTTTTTTTTTTTCTTTTTTCGGAGCTGGGGACCGAACCCAGGGCCTTGTGCTTGCTAGGCAAGCGCTCTACCAGTGAGCCAAATCCCCAATCCCCCTCGTTGACCTCTTAAGAGCGGACTTTGCACAAAGCGATAACTTCCGGCTAACTTCCCTGGTAGCCACCCGGAAGCTACTGCCTCTGTAGCATTGTGGGGTGCTGGGACAGGAGGGTTGCGGGCCTAGGTATCAGTGCGCAGCATTTCCATTCTACAGATCAACAGCCCCAGAGACCTTTGGAATCACAGGAAGTGGTCAAACACCGAGGCAGGGATGACTTACCGTCTCCCTCCACATTTCATCTAAGTTTATGTGGTTTAAAATTTAAAAGCATCGGAGCAAAACCTTTTTGTTGCTGTTTTGTCTTTGAGACAGGGTAGTTTCACTGTGTAACCAGGCCGGTCTGGAACTTGTGATCCTCCTGCCTCAGCTCCCTGAGGGCTAGCATTATAGGTGCATGTCATACTTTGTATCAAACATCTAAAACTTTAGTAGCCAGGCCTTCCTGACCAGGAAAAGACAAAAACAAAAGCTGTACTTGTTCAGCACAGCCTGGCCCAGCCCCTTCCAGAGCTCTTCAGGCAATTGTGAAGTTGAGACCTTCTACCTAGGGGAGAGGCCTTGAAGTTCCGTTTAACTGCTGAACTCTGTGAGCTCACTGAAATAACGGTCAATGGTTCATATTCACGATGAAGCTCATCTTGACACAGTTACAAAACTGCAGTTTCCTTTTTCTTTTGACTATTTTATTTAACTTTGAAACTTCTTTTAAATATTTTAGTATTATTTATTTGCGTGTGCATGTGTGTATGTCTACACACATGCTGTGCCTGAGGTTACGGGCATTCCCTGCTGCTGGAGTCATGGGCAGTTGTGAGTTACCTGGTGTAAATGCTGGGGATCTGAGCTCAGGTCCTCTGCAAGAATAATGCGTGTTCTTCACCCTGAGCCACCTCTCCCACCCCTGTACCTAAGTTATAAAACGTTAGAGATTGTCAGTGTTTCAGAAGGTGTTTATGTCTCCATTCTGAAAGTTGTCCATGGAACTCGAGGGCCCTGCAATCCGGTGTTTGTGAACGATGCTTACATGGATGCTGAGAGATCCCAAACGTCATGATCCCAGCCCTTGGTCCCAGCGCTCAGGAGGCGGAGGCAGGAGGATCTCTGCCAGTTTGAGGTTGGCCCAGTCTACAGAGTGAGTTCCAGGACAGTCAGAGCTACACAGTGAGACTCTGTCTCAAAAAACACCCAAAAAAACAAAAATCCCAACCAACCACCCAACCAAACAACAAAAACGACAAAAACGACAAAAACAAAGACAACCAAAAACAACCAAAGTCATGAGTTATATTCCTTTTTTTTTTTTTTTTTGGTTCTTTTTTTTTCGGAGCTGGGGACCGAACCCAGGGCCTTGCGCTTCCTAGGTAAGCGCTCTAGTTATATTCCTTTTTTGCCTTTGAGTTTGTGTTTATTCTCCAATTCTTGTTCCTCAGTTTTACATTAATAGACTAGATATTCCTGGTACGTATGAAAATGTGGATGCGGATAGAGCCTAGGGATTATAAAAGCCTTTGAATAAATGCTTTAAGTGAGAAAATGTCTTCTGAATTGATATATCACTACAATTACTGTTAAGAATTAAAACGTGGGGTTGGGGATTTAGCTCAGTGGTAAAGCGCTTGCCTAGCAAGCGCAAGGCCCTGAGTTCGGTCCCCAGCTCCGAAAAAAAAAAAAAAAAAAGAAAGAAAAAGAATTAAAACGTATGTTACAGTGGTTATTGCAACAACAAGAAAAAAAAGCACAATACTTTTGGAGACACATCTGATGGCTATGCTGGATTTTCTTCTGCCATTTAGTCATATATTATTCCCCGGCTAGTTGTTACAAGAAGGCACTAAGAGTTGTGTTGTATGTGTGCATACGTGGAGTGGACATGTGTGTTTGTGTATGGACATGTGTGTTGTATACATATGTTTGTGTGTGTGTGTGTGTGTGTGTGTGTGTGTGTGTGTGTGTGTGTGTGGAGTGGGGACTGGAGACATCAACATCAGGGTAATATATAAAGGTTGGCAGAGAAAAACTGGAATCCTCTTTTGACCTGAGCGTCTTCTAATGAACAGAGGAAAGCCAACGGAATACCATGGCGAAGTCTTTTTTAAAGGGCTACAGACACATTTTATACCCAAAGCTTTTTGGCTTCTTCCTCAGCTCTCGACCATTTGTGGGAGTTCCTTTCCTTTCTTATCAAGCTGTCCCTGTTTCTATTTCTAACCACATGCCCCTGGTGCTATCCTTTGCCCTGGGACGAAAACCAACCGACCAACCAACCAAACACACTTAAAACCTCAGTGGCTGCCAGGAGGAGGTAAATGGAGAGAAAGCCGTATCTTTTAACTTAGGCGTGGAGGTCAGAGAAACAGTGGGGAAATCCGGAGTCAGGGAAAACATGATTATGGTTTTAGAGGGAGGGGGAGGGGAGGGGGAGGGAGAAACCAGACAGTGTTGAGCTAAGTATCTGAGTTCGTCTGATTCCAGGTCTCTCTCAGGTCTCTCTCATGTCTCCTCTCCAGACCTTACTGTCTGAGGAGTCTCACCACTGAAACGGCAACACCGCACTTGTTGATTGGCTGAGGAGTCCACTGAACAAGGCACTTGTTGATTGGCTGAGGATTCTCATCACTGAACACGGCACTTGTTGATTGGCTTGACCGGATAGTCAGTGAACTCAGAGGATCTGCTTGTCTTTGCCTTTCGTCCTAATGCTTGAGTTCCAACCTCACTCGAGAGCTCTTCCACAGTGCAGAGGATCTAAGCTCAGGTCTGCGTGCTTGTACAGCAAGTGTCCCACCCACTGAGCCACCTCCCAGCCCAGGGGCTACCATTTTTATAATTGCAAGGTTGGTAGGAGTAGGAGCTCTGAGCCAGATGCCAGTCAGTTCTTCAAACACCTTCCAAGTATGCGCGCTATGTATGGGTCGCTGTCCTCCGGTATGACTCGGGCTTGGGTACATTCAACTCCAATTTCCTTATAGGTGTGAAGTGGGGATGGGGTGGTATCTGCCTCATCGTAGGGTGTCCCTGTTGTGCCAGGCATTTGAAACACATGATTTGCATAATTCTTACCTTCACCAGCCTTCAGTGCAAGCAGAGAAACATCGATGAGTTAATCAGTAAGGGTTTCTTGGGGCTGGAGAGATGGCCCAATGGGCGAGTGCTTGCCGTATAAGCATGAGGACTTAGGTTCAAATCCCACCATGTGCTTAGAAGCTGGGCACAGCCGCTCAAGGGTCAGGAACCCTAGTGCTGTAGGGCTGCAGACATTAGGATCACTGGGGCTTGTTGGCCACAGTCTTCGTTTAGTTTCAGCGAGAGACATAGCCTCAGATGAACAAGGTGCAGCAGGATTCATGGCGTCTTCCTCTGGATTCTCTGTGTGTATTGCTCTATTCATATATGAAGATACCAGATGCGCACGTGTGCATGCACCCACCCACACACACAGGAGGGGGGATTATTTCTTGGGTACCTACTCAGTATACTAGAGCAGTGTAATATTAAACATCAAGTTGATGAACTAAGCTGTTCTTAGAACAGGGCGGGGCAAAGACGGGTGTGTGATGGATGGAGTGGCTTGAATATGCCCTTGCATGGTTCCCTTCTACTGTGTTCTACTATTGCTCTGTGTGACCAGCATAATACGGTAGTCTCATGCTCCTCTGGTCCTCTAGCTGAGTCTCTAGTGAGAGGTCTTTCCTGGAACATGATGGCCGGGGGTGGGGTTGGGGTGGGGGGCGATCACAGCAGGGAACTCCAGCACCAGGATCTGAGATTGCCTGTGGGTGTTTCCAGTGTGGTTGTCACAGGGAATGGTTTGTCCTGGCAGATGGCCCAATGACTAAGTACCTGGCTCATGACACAGTGTCCATCTGATAGTAGACTTGTTTATGCTGGCTGACACGCTAGTGGGTCTTGTCTGTTCTGTGTCCAGCTGCTCCTCCAAGATAGCTGCTTTCTGGAAGATCCCTGACTGAGAGAAGAGTCAATGGTTCAGGGTAGGCGTTTAGGTGCTGTACAGGAAGGTGGCTGAGCCCAACCCATGGGATATAAGGCAGTGTGTGACAGAGCCCAGAGGGGGACAATGACTTGTCCTCTAGCACAGAGTGGTTCTTAGATCCTGGGAGCAAGGGTAATGCCTTTCCTGAGGTCTAAGGTTACCCAGGCAAGAACTCTGATTGGTGAGTTTAAAGAAAACTGGTGACAGGTTGCAAGTACTTGAAGGCTCACCAAGGAGAATCCACTCTTAGGCTTCTGGTAAAATTCCTAGTATCTCACTACCACCACCACCACCACCACCACCACCACCACCACCACCACCACCACCACCACCACCACCATCAAAACAGAAGAGATTCTGCATAACTAGCCACTGGAGAAAGCTTCCCTGACCAAGATTAAAGATGACACTAATTCATGTATATAACTATAAAGATTTAGAAGGCAATTTGACAACATGTTTCTTTAACAAGACAGTATCAATATGTTCCTCACATCCAGGGCCCATGAGCTCTGCAAGTGTGGGCTTTGATCAGGTTTGCAGAGCAAGGCATGTGTTTTCTCTGGCAGAGATTGCCTCAGATCCAGTCTCGAAGTGGATGGTAACCTCCTTAACACTCATGACGCTATTACACGAGTGGGTATCTACATGGACATCCACAAGCCAGGGCTCACAGGGCGTCATGGAAAAAGGGGTGGAAAATATGGAAGAGCCCAGAGACGAGGAATGGTGTTAAGAAATACTGTTTTCTTGGGCTGGAGAGATGGCTCAGTGGTTAAGAGCACTGACTGCTCTTCCAGAGGTCCTGAGTTCAAATCCCAGCAACTACATTGTGGCTCGCAACCATCTGTAATGGGATCAGATACCCTCTTCTGGTGTGTCTGAGGACAGCAGCAATGTACTTACATATAATAAATAAATAAATCTTAAAAAAATAAAAGAAATACTGTCTTCTACACATGGCTATCACACTCAGGAACTCATAGCGGCCATCGTGACCCAGCAAGACCAGCCAGTATTCCAACAGCCCCCACTAATTGGATTTAGTAGGTTACCAATCGAAATGTTTTTAATGGGGAGGACACAAAGTGGGCAGGTGACATGTTACAGGTGACCAGGAGAGTGGAAAGAGGGAGTTGGAGGTAGGTGTGATCAAGATACGCTGTTTAAAGAAATGTCATTATAAAATAATACTGAAAAAGTAACTACTATCAAATAGCCTCATAATGTCAAAAATTGGTCCTATAACACCATTGTACCATTCTACCCCATCAAGCCTGGTGTCTGACTTCCTCACAGACTTTCCTCTCTTCTATGACACACTTGATTGTCTCCTAATCAACATACAATTCCTTGAAGCTTGGCATCAAACCTCTTCCGTCCTTCACGGTTGTCATGGTGATCACCGTAAACATGTAGGATTCTGTGGTACTAACTTGCCATAGGCTCCCAGGCATTTAAGCGAACATTCCTGTTTATGTATTATATATAACTTCACGACAAACAACCGCAGACGTGCTTTTTCCACTTCCTCCCCTTAGTTTCTTTTGGATTTGATCCCAGAAATGGAATGAACTGAAGTGATAGATTTTTTTTTGGTAAATTTTAATTTTTTTGGGGGGGGGGCTCTTGGTAAATAAAGGAATGCTATCCAGAGAGGATACTAAAGTGGTTCACTGTCCGTTTCCAGCAAGGCTAGAGATATGGGAGGGGAGTACCCCTTTCCAGAGGCACGGTATTTGAAGGTTTGCTTGGCCTGAAAGTTAGAATCATCTCTGAGAGAAGGTGAAAGTCTGAGGAGCAACCATCTTTTGCTATTTTATTGACAACTGGTATGTGTCAGTCTTCATGTCTGCAACCCTAATTGTATGTGTGACATATGCATTCATATCTTTCTTTCCATTAATTTATTTATCCATTTTACATCCTGATGGCTGCCCCCTCTCCCTCCCCCCTCACACAGTCCCTTCCCCTGCTAACTGGGCATTCATCTTTTTTTTTCTTTGGTTCTTTTTTTTTTTTTTTTTTCAGAGCTGGGGACCGAACCCAGGGCCTTGCGCTTCTTTTTTTATACGTAGAGAAAGCTCGACCACCCAACCAGCAGGTAGAGTGATAGTTAACCTCAACTGTCAACTTGATAGAACCTAAAAGCACCTGGGAAGAAAGTCTCAATCTGGGACTGTCTAGATGAGGCTTGCCCATGAGCACGTCTGGGAAACTGTCTCATTTAAATTAATTGATGTGGGGAGACAGGTCCCACTGTGAGCGGCACTATTCCCTAGGCATGAAGTCCCGAGTGAGAGTGGAGAAATCTAGCTGAGCCCAGCAAAGGAGTGAGCATGCCTGCACTGATTTCTCCCTGCTTTTTGCTGCGGATGTCATGTGGCCAGCTGTTTGAGGTTCTTACCATGATTCTTCCACAATATTGGACTGGAACTGTGAACTAAAATAAACTGTTTTCCCTAAGCTGCTTTTTTTTGTTGTTGTTGAACTATTTTATCACAGCATCAGAAGTGAAATCAGAATAGGTGGAAACTCTGACCCACCGGCGGGTGGCCTTTTCACTATACAACATTGTCTTGAAAGTCACTGTGACTGAAAGCTGACATCATATTCTGGTGACTATGCTGGTCTCCTGCTTCCTCCAATCGGTATTATCTGGGGAGACCAGGTCTCAAACATATAGCACCTACTTACTCAGAAGCTCACCCATGCTGGCCCACAGACATCTCTGAACTTGAACCTGGGGTGCGGCTTGTTCAACCCACTGAGTTAACCTCACTGTCCAGATCAGCCACCCCCATTCCAGTTCACCGTTTCTTTCCCTCTCCACTGCCCACCCCCAGGTTGACATCTGCATCCCAGAGAGAGTTGAGAATACCACGTTCTGCACGCCCTTTCAGGAGAGGTGGAGAATCTACTTACTCAAGTCCCCACTTTCCGATGTGGGACAAGGGTGTGGCCAGTTTCTGCATCCCCAACCTTGTGGCTAGACAAAGCTAGGGCCTAGCTTTTCTGCCACATCCGAAGGCACAGGAAGCCTGGACAGAGACCTCTGCCAAATCTCAAGTGTCCCCTTCCTTCCAGTCCACACCACAGGACCGGGATCCTGTTGCCCAACCTCCCTGCCTGTTGCCTGTTTTTCTTTGCTCGGGGCGATTCTCAAAATAGGTGTGCAGGAACTGGCTGTTTTACTCACTGAGGGAAGGCGTCTCTCAAGAGTGGCAGAGACATCCTGGGATGGAGTCGGGGAAAGGGAAGGAAGGCAGAGAGACTATTGTACCTTTGGGGTTTGCCATTTTGCTCCCGACATTGTCTGGTGCTGACGGCCCAGACATTAATGAACTGACGGATGAGGGGTGTGGAGTGTTGTGGAATGAGTCCTCTGCTCACAGGAGTGGCCTGAAGTCGCTATATATGGTGTTTTGTTTTGGTTTGGTTTCAAGACAATCTCTTTTGGTGTAATCCACGGGAGCAAAGAAGGGAGCACCTTAATGCTTGCGGCTCAGTGGTACGGAGTGAGTTCACAGCTAGGTCCAACCACCATACGGCCTGGCTCCACAATGTGTCACCCCCCACACACACACTCACCACACACACTCACCACACACACTCACCACACACACTCACCACACACCAAAAAGAAAAAAAATCCCTTATCTATTAAGTTGCTACCTTTTCTTTCGTTCCTCGAGTACCGGGCAGCCACCAATCTGTTTCCTGGCTCCCAGAATGTGACCGTTCTGGGTCTTTCACAGGACCACATACATGCCTGACTTGGCTTCTTTCCTTGGCTGGGTTTTCAAGGTTCTTGTCTGAGGTAGCACACATGGAGTGTCAGGGCATTGTTCTTAATGACTGTGTCGGTTGAATAAGAATGGCCCCATAGCCTCAAACACTTGACTGCTTAGTCACCAGGGAGTAGGACTCTTTGACCGGATTAGAAGGATTAGGAGTTGTGGTCCTGGTTGGAGGAAGTGTGTCACCAGAGGGTGGGCTTTGGAGTTTTGAAAGCCCACTATTTCTCCATCGCCGTGCCTGCCAACAGGCTGACACCGCCCTCTTCCCACCCTTACCTGCTCCGCTGTTCTATTCTCGGATATCTTTTTAGAATTACTTATGTTCACGTGTATGTACCCGTGTGTGTCGTGTGTGGGTGCACATGTATGTGACTATGTGTAGACACAACATGTGTGTACATGTACGTGGCTGTGCGTGTGTCTGTGTGTGCGTGCGTGCACTCAACAAGGCCAGAAGGTGGCACGGAATCCCCTGAAGCTAGAGTTACCGGTAGTTGTGAGCTACCACGTGAGTGCCGAACTCAAACACATACCTCAAACATCACGGCCAAAGCGGACCCTGACTTCATCTTCACATTTGTTCGTCTTCTCTGAGCCCCTTGCACAGGGCGCGTAACTGGGCTATTTGTGCTGCATATCGGTTCTGAGTCACCTTTCTGTTACCGTGTTAAAATACCAAGACCGAAAGCAACTTACGGAAGGAAGGGTTTACTTGGGCGTATGGTCCCAGAGTGTGCGAGTCCTTCACGGCAGGCAGACTCGGCGGCAGGCAGGCATCATTCCATTTCTTGTCCTTTTGAGCTACCTAATTTGCATGTCAGTGAACCCACAGCCGGATGAGCGAGGCTGGCCCAGGCAACGCTGGACACAGGGCATACAAGTTAGGATTTTCTACGCTGCATTTAGCAAATAGTGAGACTGAAGATCAGGAGCCCCGTGGAACCAATCCTGGATCCACTGGCCTTTCTGTTTTCCACCGTGGGTCAAAGCAGCGTGAGACCCTCCCCAGATGCGGTCAGGTGATCTTGGATTTCCAAGCCTCCAGGCCACGATCATCCTTAGCTCTGAGATTTTTGGACCCAGCACGGAGGTTGGTTCTATGTCTCTTTTCCAGTACTGGCCAAGAGCCTCTGGCTGGAGGCTCCCTGGTCTGATCCAGTCCTGCGCCAGAGGCAGTCCAGGTCCATTACTCTGGGGTCGCTCACAGATTCCCGTGCTCTTCTTAGGGTGAGGCCCTGCAACTGTTTCCTCCCACCCGGAAGGAGCATGCGTGTGCCGTGCGTCAGTAGGGAGCTTTGTGACTGAACAATTCCATGCGGATTATTGTTTTATATTGAATTATCCTGCAATAAATATAAATCATTTGAGAAAGCCATCCCTTCGCTCCATTTGTCACGTCAAAGCCAGTGTAGGGCTGGGGCGCGCCACCTACTGAAGCTTGCAGATACCTTCTTCCACCGCTGTGACTGGAACACATGGCCTCCAACGCTCATGTCTGGAGTCTTAACTCCCAGAGGATCAGTACTGAGGTGAGATGGGGCCTTTAAGAAAACATTAGGTTCCTAAGAGAGATTAATGCCTAGCTCTGGGGACCAGGACTACTTATCTCGGGAGTGGGTGAGGCTTTTGCGCTCTGGGGACTGAATTGGTTATCTCTAGAGAGGGTGTTAGAACAGAGGGCCGTTTGCTGCAGGCACTTTGTGCTCTCCGCACACACCGGCTTGGTTCCTTCCCCCCCACCCCCCCCACCCCCCGAGCGCTCCAGCGCACCCCCGGAAGCCCTCAGCACACGTAGGCGATGTGTCTTGCACTTTCCAGACCGTGGCTCCAGGAGCCAAAGTAAACCTCTGCCTCTGCTCACATTCTGTTGTTGATAACACAAGACCACAGGCCGACTAAACTGTAAAAGAGGTTTATTTTGGCTCTGAATCCTGGTCTGATGTCAACTGCCCACATGTGGTTATGGCCTTCTTGCTGGCAGAGTCCCAAGGCCCCACACAGCGCCACATGGGTTCTCTCTTCTACAGAGCCACCAGGTTCGACCACTACAAACCGCCTCGTTGGACTTAGATAACCCCAGGCCCCATTCTCATCCACCAGAGCTGGCTAGAGATTTGGTTTGCCCTCGAAAACGTCACAATGGAGATGAGATTTCAAGAAGGGTTTTCACAGAGGAGGGGTCCAATTCAAACCACAGCAACCTCTTTTCTTTATAAATTACTCAGACTCAAGTGTTTTGTTAGAGTAGCAGAAAACAATTCGAGACAGCTACTTCCTCTCCACTTCTCAGCTCTCTTGGACACCTCACCTTGTCAGAGCTCGTCCCAGTGATCACGCCTAACCTTGGGCGTTTTCTGTCTCCACTGTCTGTAACTGACCCACCTCCTTCCTGAGGATTCTTCCTCTACGATGTCTTGAAAGTTTGTGAGGACTGGCTCAGCCGTGTAGCAAACTGAGTTATCTTTTCTGTGCCTCAGTTTCTCCATCTGTGAAGTGACACTGAACCATTGTTCCCCCAGAACTGTCTTGATTTGGGTACTTGCTATGTGGTTAGACTGAAAGGAAAATTATACGAATTTAAGGTTTAAAAATATAAAACTAAAAGAGTAAGTCCCAAAAGCCACAGACTCAGGGCTAAGCCCTGCCACCAGGAATAACAGGCCATAAAGATAAAAAAAAGGAATGCAAGAGAACTACTTTGCTTATCACCCGGTGTGAGTAACTGTTCTTTGTTCTGCCCCTGTGGTGTTTATTTAAGCCCCTACTTGTGCTTTCTAGCCATTTCGTCCTACAGAGAGCACCCCAGGAAACCAGCGGCCCAAGCCTAACCAGAGGTGTTTCAAATACAGATGCTTCATCAATTCTGACAAACTTTTAAAAATAATGAGGACCTGAAGACCCTACCCTTCTCCTGATTTAGTAGCTCTGTTCCAGGAACCAGGGGGCCATAAAACCTTTTGGCGTCCCCTTATCTCCTAGAGCCATAAAACAATCCTGTAACTTGCAGTGCATTCCCCTTTGACATCCCCCCATCCCCTGGGGCTCACAGCCTCTGCCTTTAAATACTCTTTCTCCCAGCCTCTCGGGGTGACACCTCTGTCTCCTGCACGAGAAACGTGTTGGCCCGGAGATCTCTGTAATAGGTCTCCGTAATAAACCTCGCCTTTGCTTATTACATCCAAAACGGTCTCTCTGTGTCTGGGGTCCGCGATTTCCCAAGACTTGAGTAAGGGTCTCTCTGCATGGGATCTTTCAAGACAAGTTTGTGTGGATAGGATGGTGTCTCCCTAAGGTTCCCTGCAACTGAAAGAAAAATCTGTTTTATCTTGTTCATTAACATAAATAAAAGTCTTCAGCCACCATTCACTTCAGGACTCCATTTATTGATTGTAACTGTGTGATGTCAGTGGTCCCAGACATCCTTCCCTAGGTCTGTCCTCTGTCACCCACTTTGTTTGGTCCAGCTTCCAAGGGAAGCCACAGTTGGTAACTAGCTAATTAGGGATGTGAAATCCATACACCCTTGCCTCAAATCGGATCATGTCTAAAGATCTGTCCTAGTTCCAGAGCGGGATTATGAAAAGTCTCAGTGACTCTACATAGGGCTGAACTTAGCCCCAAACCCCCAGTTCTAGCTCCATTCCTTACTGAAGCATCACCTCCTGAGATATGTGCCTAGCACCCCTTTTGAATTCTCACTCCCCACCCCCGTCCCCCTGCCCCCCATCTTGATCCATTTCCGGGGAATCTTGAGGCCTGAACTGTAGCGTTGTGGTGGTCAGAACTCCCAGCAGGAGCGTAAGCAGCCTGAGGGTGGGGGGTTGCATGGTGCTGAACTTGGATTGTGTGTGATTTGCTGTGCTGGCTTTGGAGAATGGCACTGACTTTTCTCACGCAAGCTCTGGGGATGGATCTGGACTGACGTGAAGTCTGAGATGGCTACTAACTTGGTAAGCTGGCAAGGGGGCAGGTGGAAGGGGTCACCTCCACCTCCTGCACCAAAGGAAGGTGATGCCCAGAGTAGACAGAGGTCACAGCGAGTGGGCACCAGTGCCTAGGCATGGGACTGTGATTGTGTGTGGCTGTCTGCACTACCAGGAGACTCAGCTGAAGGGGACTGAACCTTCAGGGTGTTGTCATCTTGAGTGACAAACTTGCTTAGCTTCAGCCGTTCCATAAATGTGGGCGCAGCTTAGTGAGCACCTGCTTGGGATGCATGAGATCACGGTTCACTTTCCGGCACTGGCCAGAAACAAAACTCGGATATGTTCAATCAAATTCATGCTGATGACATAATATTTTGATCCCCCCACCCTGTATTTATTAAATAACAAATACGAACACCAGTGGAGAGAAGAAAACCTTTCACAGCCTCTTTCCCCTGGATTGTTTTGAATTTTATTCTGAATCAGAGCCTCCCATTTTCACCCCACCATCAATACAGCAGCTCAAGGATGGATCTGGCCACAGAAGGGCTGCCAGGTTCTCTGGGCTGCATAGGTCCGGATGGGGGCCAGAAAGGTGGGTTCAAAGAAGACAGATCTGGTGCAGACACAGCGCCTCCTTTGAGGAGCCGAGGTCCACCGAATGAGCGCCTTAGGACTTAGACAATGTGGTTCTGGTTCTAGAAGGTTCCAGGTACTGATTAGAAAATTCCTATTTGGGCTGGAGAGATGGCTCAGCGGTTAAGAGCATCCGACTGCTCTTCCAGAGATCCTGAGTTCAATTCCCAGCAACCACATGGTGGCTCATAACCATCTGTAATGGGATCTGATGCCCTCTCCTGGTGTGTCTGAAGACAGCTACAGTGTACTTATATATAAGAAATGAATAAATCATATAATAAATGAATAAATCTTAAAAAAAGAGAAAATTCCTATTCGAGAGACAGTCAAAGGAGCTCTTCCAATTGCTAATTGATCAGGAGGTCAAGGTCACAAACAACCTCAAAGATACTAATAATTCCAAAGCCTTTCATTACTGAAAAACAGATCCCTTCTCAGAAAATTCCCTGCGAGATCATTCCAGCATCCAGAACTTCCCAGATTATAGAGAGAAAATACTGCATAGAGCCTAACAATTATGGGACCCGACTCCATCCACCCACACAACTGGGAGCCGATCCACACAGACTCACTAGTATTCCTGAAGCAGATCACAGGCAGGTTATAAATAAAATCTGCCAGGGGCCCCGTGCCCGTGTCAAATTTTATGGGCGACCGTGCTTGGGGCAGTGCGAACCTTCCTGCTTTGTGTAAAGCATCCCTGAGAATACTCCAGTTTTGGGCATGACTGTTGTAGAGACGAGACCGTGGACCTGAATGCGTATCCTTACAGTACCATGCTGACTTGAAGAAGGGAAGTCCCCAACCATGTATGGGCTTGGGGTATCTTAAATTTCATAATCTAGAAGGGGGAAGCAGCAGCCATGCTGTGCACTGGACCTGAGGGATGTCCTGAGCCTCTATTTGATGCCTGCCCCACCCTCCTCTGCAAGAGGAAACTGAGGCTCATACACGACCAAAGGCACAGTGCCTGCGTGGAAACCCAGGGTCTGCATTCAAACACCAAGCTTTCTGTGTAACCTGGAAAGCTCCTGGAATATAGCACATAGCACCTGAGCATGACACATGTCACCTCAGCAGGATGCCCTGGACTAAGCCTCTTCCTTATGTGATGGTGTAACCAAGACCCTGAGCCTGCCTGAACCTCCAGTTTTAGTCTGCTGTCCCACCTTTCTCCTGGCACAGCAGGGCCCCCCGAAGCAAAACCATGAACAATGGCAAAGGGTCTGAAAGTACATCTGAAACAATCAGACTAATCTTTGATTGAGTGTTTCTAGGAAGTAGCTAGGGAGTGACTATGGAGTATGGGCCAAGGCATACTGCACCCATATTTGGGTGCAGCTTGGGTTTAGCTGCAGGTCAAGCTCTCAGGCTTTTTTTTTTTCTTTTAAGATAGAGTCTGCTCCCAAGATGGGGTAGGTTTGGCCTCTCAGAGTTATCTCCAGTACATGGGGTCAGAGACCGTGCTCATCTGTAACTGCAGAAGAGGCACACTAAGAAACCGATCACCCTTGAAACTAATCACCACATCTACCAAGAAGAGTGTGTCCTCTTTTCCAAATATTCTCCCTAGCTGTGCAACTGAGAGAAACTGAGAGGCCCTGGGCACCTGCGCCCACGGTGTCCATTCCTGAACACCACGGTTACCTGGTACTCAGATTCAAACATCTCACCAAGGTCTACAATAGCATCAGGCTCCTCCCACAGACAGGTGGAGCATGCCCTGACCCTGCAGGGGAGTGCTGTGATTGGACAGGTGTGGGATCCACTCCGTTTACAGACTCATTCAAGTTTGAAGGTGCAACATTGTATCAGTTTAGTTCAGGGAGCTGCAGCCCTCTCTGGCCTGTGTGGTCACTTCTTCCCTTTGTCAATGTATATGTGAGCTTTTCCAGGCTCCTCATTACTCATGCCCAGACCCATTGCTAGGCTGGGCAATCACCACCCAACTGCTTTGAGTGAGCCTAGTTCCAGGGCTTCAACTTCTCCTTGAGATCTCAGAAACAATAAAGCTCCCTTGGTGGCCATCAACCTTACGTGACACCTGTCACAGCTCCAAGCTGACTTGCTTTGGGAATGGACTGATAAAGTTTCTAAACATGGTGGGGGAGGAGGTGTCCATGTATCCAATTGTATCTGGGATCACAATACAGGAACCAGTTGCCTGAATGTTCAGCCTTTGTAGAGAGGGTATCTCCCCTTCCTCTCTTGTGAAACTGCTTTGGCCATCACATATGTCCTGGATGAATCCAGAAAAGAGAGCCTGGACTCCCATCAGCTCTTAGGGAATGGCCTGCATAGCCCATTTTTATGCTTTGTTTCCTGAGCCATTCAGAGTAATATATCTTGGAGACATTCTCAACCCTCCTACGCTGCCCAAAGGATGTGGACTTCTATTCTGTTTAGAAATTATGTCACATTTGGAATTGCCTCAGAAGTATCCATTGCTTGAGGACTTCCTGTTTCACCATGAGCTCATCCTCTCAGGGTATCAAATTGTAGGGGAAAGAGTAAATTACACATTCTAAGATGTTGGAAATGCCCAAAGAGTAACATGGAGGTTTTGTTGTGAAAGCAGTTTGAAATTGGAGTCCAGCAGCCTGTGCCATTTGCTGGCTGGGTGGCTATCTTAAGCATTCTATTGCTGTAAAGAGACGCCATGACCATGGCAACTCCTGTAAAGGAAAACAGAAACAGTTTCTGAGGTTCACTCCGTTATCTTAACGGTGCTGGAGAAAGGAGCTGAGAGTTCTACATCTGGATCCACAGGCGGTGGGAGCAACTGTGAGTCTATGTACACTGGGCGTGGCTTCAGCATATAAAGCCTCAGCCCTCAAAGCCCAGCCCCCCACAATGACGCACTTCCCCCAACAAGGCCACACCCACTATGACAAGGCACAATAGTACCATTCCTTATGGGGCAAGCATTCAAACACATGCGTCTATGGTGGTCAGTCCTATTCAAACCACCACAGTGGCCTTAGGGGAGTTACTCAACTTCTCTGGGCCTTGACATAAAATGGGATAAAGGGGGATGAAGAGTAGAAGGCAAAAATGATCACAGTCTCTACCTCAATTTAGGCTCTCTAAATGAGGGATTTGCCATGGCCCTCACTGTCCTGACCATCAAAATGGTACACCCATTTCCCCTCCCTCTCAGAATCTTAGACTAACTACCTCTCATCAATCGCTGGGTTAGCACATTTCCACAGAGAGAATTCATGCAGTGGACTGGTTATCTAGCAGGGTTTTGAGACCTCCTGGGTGGAATGGGGCAGTCACAGCTTGCAGTCTGAAGTCTGCTTTGAAAGGCAGATGCAACCCTGGAAGGAGACAGCAACAGTAAAGACCCATTGTGTACTCTTGGCACACCACTTACATCCCAAGGAGTCCTAAGTATATCCTAAGTATATGCCTCATGCTGACCCTTTGAAGGTTTGTTTTGTCCTGAGTTGTATGTGTGTATGTGTGTGTGTTCATGTGGATGTCAGAGGACAGTGTGTGCATGTGTGCATATGTGCATGTGAGTGTGTGTGTGTTGTGTGTGTGTGCATGTGCGTGTGTGCTCATGCTGTCACATACACGTGGATGTCAGAGGACAGCTCTCAGGAGTTCTCTCCTTCTACTGTGCAGATCCCAGAAATTAAACCCAGGTCATGCAGCTTGACAGCAGGTTTCTTTTTCTGCCGAGTCATCTCTCCGGATCTTAATGGTACCCTTTGGAGAGCTGAAATTCTGGATTTGAATGAAACCCAACCCATTTTTTCCTTTTATGTTTGGTGCTTTTATTTTGTCTTACATTTTGCCCATGTAGGCTCCTGGGATCTTATCTCCTGATCTCTTCTGAAGTTTTATGATCTTAGCTTTTAGTTCCATGATTCATTTAATACGACTGTATTTATGCCGCGGATGGCTAAGAGTTCTTTTTCTTGTCTTAGCTGGTGAGTTCCTTCACCGCCATGTTGAGGTTTGATCTTTTGCTACGTATTCTAAGGACCAATACTGGCCCCTCAAGGCCCGCTGCTCCCAGGAACGGAAGAATCTGCACGTACAATGTGACCTTGTTTCCTAATTTAAAGCTATTGGTTAAACAAAGATGCCAACAGCCAATCGCTGGGCAGAAGAGACATAGGTGGAGTTTGGTGTTCCTGGGCTTGGGGTTGGAGGAGAGACCACGGGGTTGGGGGTGGGGGGAGGAGAGTGGAGAGAGGAGAAGACGCTATGGGGTAAAATCATGGCAGTGAGGGCTGGCCAATTGGAGTTTGGAGCAGCCCAGACGGAACATAGTAGGAAATAACCTGGAGTTATCAATAGGAAAGTAGATTTCAATAGCATAGAAGGTAGATACCTGAAAGCTTTGGTGCTGATGAAGGCTTATTAGAAATTAAAGGTCGAGCACGTTTTTTTTTTTTTTTTAATCTGGGAATTGAATAATCAATCAAAGGCAGGGTAGAAGCCCTTGATTGAAATTTAAACATTTCTACAACACCACTGTTTGAAAAGACACCTTGTGGAAGAAACTGCAGGGGGAAGCTCTGTGGAAAATCGGGCCACTGTGTGGGATGATTCTACTTTGGTCCTTTGTCACCCTGCTCTTTAAACTGTAGGGTATGACCTGTCATGAGGTGCCCTGTAAGTGAATGTGGGAGCTTTAGAGATATTGGTAACACCGAGAAGTTTCTGAATACCCAAGGACCCCAAATGAATTCAAAACCAACCATGCAAGGAATCCAGGGCATTGCTGGCAGTGATCTCCACGTGTCACCGTGTGACCTCACTGCAGCCTCGGTTCTGAGCACACAACGTGCACGCTTTACACAGCACTTCATCATGCTGCACCACGCTGGCAAACTCTGTCTGCAACACTTGGGATCCTGTCCGAGATTACTGTGTGCTGGGAACCGCATTGTTTACACCCTGCGGCAAAGTTTTATGCTCTTACGGAAAACTAATGGTTTAATTACAGAAAGGACTTCTGAGATGTCCCTACCGCTATGACTCTGCACAAAAGTGACACATTAGTCTGTTCTCATGACTGTTTTGTGCTAGAATATTTGTTTGTTTGTTTTTTTCTTTTTCTTTTTTTCGGAGCTGGGGACCGAACCCAGGGCCTTGCACTTGCTCGGCAAGCGCTCTACCACTGAGCTAAATCCCCAACCCCGAATATTTGGTTTTAAGAATAACTCTTTGAGTTGCTAACTTGAATTTTATTAAAAACAACAACAACAACAATAACAACAACAACAACGAAACTTCAAATGCCTGGGATTAGGACAGAACTTCCAACGTGTCCTGAAATTATCCTTTTGTCATTTTGTGCTGTGTATTTATGGGAAGAGGGGCTCTCAGCACTGGTTTGTGTGAACACAAAGCCTGACTCATTGCTGAACTGCACTCTGCGGGACCAAATTTCCAGCCAAGAATTAATTCCTTATGTGAAAATCAATGAACAATCCATCCCATTAGTGTGCAGATCTGCTCTGGGCATCAGCAGATGGTAAAGTTATATGTACGGAAAATAATCATTGCCAATTAAATGCCTTTATGGCCTATCACTGTAAGGACTTAATCTGTGTGTTTGTTTTACTCACCGACGCACGTAGAGGCAGGGAGAGCCTTCCCAGGCATGGTGCAGTCCAGTCACAAGGGCAGAAGTTGAAGACGCTGCTGCCTAAGTCGACCGGATCTGGGCAGCTGAAGACCACGGACACTGTCAGAGGTCCCCAAACCAGGCCGGGGCTAGCCTTGCTTCCTCCAAAGCGTTTGGGGAGATTCCTCCCTTCCTGTCTTCTTTTCTCCTTTTATATATCAACTTGGTACAGTTTCCGCCTCCTTTCATTACGTCTTCCCTGAGCAAAGTGTGATGCCTCCTTTGACCCCTCTGGGCACCCGAGGTACGTTTATTTTATAATTCTGTGAGATTCCATGCCTCATAAAGGTTTTTCTTCACCCAGAGTGAAGATTCGAATCACTCGCGTATTTATGGACTCTTTTTTTTTTTTCTTTTTTTCGGAGCTGGGGACCGAACCCAGGGCCTTGCGCTCTACCACTGAGCTAAATCCCCAACCCCGTATTTATGGACTCTTAATAGTATTATTTTTTTATGTTGTTCTGATTTCTCTAGTAGATGGATTTTGTTACATTTTATTAGTTATTTGAGACGCTCATAACTCCAGAGCCATCGGCTACTAATAGATCCTCACCTAGGGGTGGGGAACCCTGTGCTCCTCCCCCACCAGAGGTGGCGGTCGACTGTGCAGTCAGCCGCAGCTGCCGAGAGTCCTGTGGTGGCCAGAAGACACCCCTTGTCAGGAGTCCTTTATGACCCCTGACTCTTAGAGTCTTTCTGTCTCTTCTTCACTGGGACCTGCGTCTTGTGGAGATAGGTTTGTGCCACGGAAGCCTGATGTTTTATTCACAATCTCAACCGCACTTTCAAACTTGAAACTCACAACGCAGATCCGCCCATCACTCCTCGATAAGCCAGTCAAAAGAGTCGCAGGAACAGAGGAAAGCATGCGTAGGCAGAGCCTGCCAAGGTGCGGGCCCCACCCACCATTGAGCTGCTCTTCCCTTGGGAGGGCCGTGTGCTGTGTACATCGCCTTTCAGAAAACAAGTTCCACCTGCCTGGGGCCTTTCCCTCTTCCCACTACCAGATTCTTGGGGTCAGTCCCATTTCTTTGGGGTTCACAGTTTCAGTAGTCCGATAGTCAGACTGAGGGACTCAGGAATTTCTTTCGAAAAGTTTCATTTCTGCCTGGCTGATTACCGTAGTAAATTTGAGTTTCATTGGGCTCTGACTTGTTTTTTTTTAACCTTCTTTTGGTCTCTGGAACTTTTTTATTTCTGTTGCTTTCACTTGGTTACATATACGTCTGAGTAGAATGTGTGGGTTTAATTATTTGGTGTGTGTGTGTGTCTGTGAGTGTGCGTGTGTGTGTGTGTGTGTGTGTGCCATGTGTCTGCACGTGTAAATGTATGTATGTGTGTGTATAATATGTGTGATGTGTATGCAGGTGTACATGTGTATGTGTGCGCATGTGTGTATATGTGTGTATAAAATGTTTGTGTGATGCGTATGTATGCAGGTGTACATGAGTGTGTGTGTGTGTGCATAGAGGCCTTTTACTATTGATGACATCAAAGACCTAATTGTAAAGACATTGGGAATGAGAAGTCCTCAGCCAGCCCCTGAGTTTCTTTGATCCAGTTACCATCAGACTTCCTCCTTGCCCTAAAGACTCTAATAAAGCTAGAAAGGCACTGGTATGGGATAGCATGCTGTTTTTTTCCAGCCCCTTGTGTGAATTGTACAGCATATCTCCACCCTGACATGGGTCAAAACCTAAGCCTTACCACCTCCTCCCTGTGTGTGTGTGTGTGTGTGTGTGTGTGTGTGTGTGTGTAGGGGGGGCAGTTAGCATGCAAAGTCACCTGACCAACTCTATTTGAGCTTGAGTGGCATTTTTTATTGTTGTTGTTAGAATGTGGTTGACTCAAGTCTGTTAAGTCATAAATGTTTATTGCAGTCTGCTATGTTTGCGTGGCCAGATTTGGGGTTGGAATATTGCAACCGAGCATTCTTAAGACATGCAGACTCTCCTAATAAGGCAAGGCAACACGACTAGCCCTCCCCAGGGAGCACTCTGCAGGTCCCTGCAGCCTTAAAAATGTTCTCAGCATGGTGCAAACGGGCTGCTAAGAGTCTCCTCCTCTCAGAGGCAGACAGACCCTCACACCAGCAGTGTACTCTACCAGCTTCTCTGTTGAGACTTACGAGGGGTCTGATTGCAGCGGTGGGTAGGCAGTAATTGTTTTAGCAGGGACACCCAGATTGGCAGTGGAGGCTGGGAACTTGGATTTGGGAGTTTTATTTTTAGCATAGAGATGTGTATTGGTTTGCTGGGGCTGCTATCCAGAAACACCATGTGCTGGGTGGACAATTCATTTGCACCTAATCCTGGAGGACGGAAGCCTGGAGACAAGGCTGCTTCCAAGGTTTCTCTCCTTGGGTTGCAAACTCTCACCTTCCCAAAGTCTTTTTATGTAGTATATATTCCTGGGATGTCTGTGTGTCTTAATTTCTACTTTTGAGACAAAGCCTTGATGTAGCTCATGCTGGCCCTGGACTGCAGTCACCCGGGTCAGCTTGCTTTTTTCTTTTTTCTTTCTTTCTTTCTTTCTTTCTTTCTTTCTTTCTTTCTTTCTTTCTTTCAACACGTATGTCTGTTTTGTCCACATGCATGTGCATCACGTGCAGGCAGTACCTGAAGAGACCAGAAGAGGGCGCCAAATCCCATGGAGCTAGAGTTACCATGTGGATGTTGGGAATCAAACCTGGGTCTTCTGAAGAGCAGCCAGTGAGTGATCTTAACTGATGAACCATCCCCCATCCCCCACCCTCCAAGCGCCCCCGAAAGTCCCAGAGTGAGACTCACTCTGCCTGGAACTCGTAAAGAAGGCTAGTCTTGCTAGCCAGGAAATGTCAAAGACCAGCTCCTCCCTTATCTGTTCTGATGGTGTTCTGATGTCGAGCTCCTGCTACCAAGCCTCCGTTTTGAACAAATTTGGAGGTTTGGGCTCTCTCTCTCTCTTTTTAAAGATTTATTTATTTATTATAAGTACACTGTAGCTGTCTTCAGACATACCAGAAGAGGGCAATCAGATCTCATTACAGAGGTTGTGGTTGCTGGGAATTGAACTCAAGACCTCTGGAAGAGCTATCTCTCCAGCCCGTAAACACACTTATTAAGAGGCCACTTTTCTCTTTATTGCATGGGACAAAAGCTTTGACAGTTTTGTGTTGTTGGAAGTCACATCTGTTGTGACCCAGAGTAGCTTTTAAGGGCCGAGCCTTCTCTCAGCCCCAGCTGAAGCTCTGTGAGCACCGCTTATCGCTATGAGGAAAACAGTCCACCCTTGACCGTTTGCATTGAAAACACAGGCATGCTGCAGAAACGGTCTGGAATTCCTGGCTGTGCGCATACAGTAAATGAGCCACCTGGGTCTTGCCTGCTTAGATGCCTGAAGGCGTCTCTGAGGGAAGGGCAGATGCTCCTGGGACATTTCTTGTCTCAGGTCTTTCAGGTGAGGGATACTGAGCCTGTACTTTGGAACATCACAACAAACGCAACAAAAAAGCAAAACAAACAAACACAACAACAACAACCCCAGCACTTGGGAGGCAGCAACAGGCAGATTTCTGAGTTTGAAGCCAGCTTGGTCTGCAGAGTGAGTTCTAGGACAGCCGGGGCTACACAGAGACCTTGTCTTGGAAAAAAAAATTAACAAAACAGAACAAAAGTTGCTGTTCAAATTCATTTCCTGATTCTTCTCCCGGTCTCATTAATGACGCTACTGAACATGCTGTGGACTTCTGTTTTCGAATATTTGGGCACATTTACGTATTTCTATGAAATTTCATTATTTTGATTCTTTTTATGGTTTATTAATTCTCACGTGGGCTTAAATCTTCTAACAAATATTTTTAAAAAGCATGTGTATATGTATGTGTGTATGATGTATATGATATATATGATTGATTTATATGATGTATATGTATATGTCTGTATGTATGTCTGTATATGCATGCCACATAGGGCAGTACTCACAGCTACCAGGAGAGAGCGTCAGATCCCCTGGAGTCAACCCAATAAGGGTGCTGAGAACTGAACCCGGGTCCCGTGGAAGAGCAGCCAGTAATCTTAACCACTGAGCCGGTCTCTCCAGCCATGCCAACCCGCCATTTTTTTTTAAGATGTCAAACTTACCAATACACGTTTTCTACTCTTTTTCTTGAAACAAACGTTTATGAATCCTGGAAGGTGTGTGTCCCCTTTCCTGGGGTCTTCCCAGCTGGTCAGTGAGTCAGGCATCACTGTTCAATGACCTGGTCACTTAGCCAGAGACCCAGACCTGCTGCCAAATGCTTCTCTATATTATTTAAAATTTTAATATTTTATCCATCATGATCTTTTGGAGGTACTAATGTGGACTTTTAAAAGCATTCCTAAGAACATAATCTATCTTTGTACATTTTTAAAAAATTTTTTTAAAGACCTATTTTTTATTTTTAACTATGTGTATGTGACTCCATGTGGGTATCTATGGAGGCCAGAAGAGGGCTTCAGATCTCCTGATGCTGGAGTTGTGTTTGTGAAGTGCCCGTTGTGGGTGCTGGGGACTGAATTCTGGTCCTCTGCAAGAACAGCATGTGACTGTCTTCTCGCTGGCACTGTCGTCATCATCATCATCATCATCATCGCCGCCGCCGCCGCCGCCGCCGCCACCTCTCATCATCATCATCACCACCACCACCTATTACTATTACTAATATCATCATCATCATTATCATCATCATCATCACCACCACCATCTTCATCATCTTGTTAATTTTAAGCCAGGGTCTCATGCATCTCAGGCTGGCCTTGAGTTCGGTCCACAGCTAAAGATGACCTCGAAGTCCTGATCTTCCAGCTCCGAGTGCTGGGGCCACAGACATACACCACCACACCAGGTTTATCCAATGCTGAGGACTGAACCCCGGGCCTCATGCTTGTTAGGCAAGCAGTCTACCTACTGAACTACCTACCTCTCTATTCCCCAAATCGTTTTTGTCTTGGTGTCCATGATCTGACTATTAACAAAGGGCACCCCTAAGTCTTTGTGGAAGAAAGTCTTTAACTTGCCTCATCCCTACACCCTGCTTGTTGACCTTAACACCTGCTAATAAACCACATGTGGGTGCTTGGTTTTAATTATCAAATTGTCACAATCTAGAATCATCTGAATAGAAAGTCTCAGTGAGGGAGTCTATCTGTGTGAGGTTTTCCTTATGGGATTGAGAACCCTACCCCAAATGTGGCAGATACCATCCCCTGGGTCTGTGTCCCCAACTGTATGGGAAACCTTACTCTGAATGTGGGTGGCACCATCCCCTAGGCTTGGGCCCGGGACTATATGGAAAGAGAGAAACTGAGCTGAGCAGTAGGCATGCGTGCGATTAGTCCTCCTTGCTCTTGGATGTGATGTGACTAGCTGTCCCTGGTTTCTACCTTGACTTCCCTGACACGATAGGCTGTAACCTTGCATTGTAAGCCAAATGACCCCCAAGTTGCATTTGTCAGGGCGTTTATCACGGCGACAGAAATGAAACCAGGATAACACGCGGATGCTTGTTGCTCTCCTGAGTGGAGCTTGAGACCACAGGTGTCACTTGTGCTTGTCCCCACTGCCTTACCTCACTGATAAATCAGTGACCAGGTAGCCAGTAAAGCAGGTGGCTCTCAGGTCCTCTCTAGAAGCCACCTCGAGAAAGCCATTTCAGTACTGGGCCTTTCCAGGAACCGCTGCTTGTTCTGAGTGAATCCCACATTCTTCTGGGTCATGCCCTCGGGCCTTTCTCCCTTTCCCCTTCTTTGGGACCCTCTCTCGTCTCCCTTTCCTGTGTCAAGACGGCAGGGTATAAGATTCTGGCTAGCAGTTTTTCTGGGACTCTCAGCTGTTGAAAGGGCTGAGAGGTCATGGGGCTCACCCCTCAGTTTGTGTTCTCAGCTTCTGTTGGCAATTTGCCTATTGGGGCTTCATGGCAGGTTCTTATTGGAGCACTCCACAGTCTGATCAGAGACTCCCCTTGGTGCGTTATGCCCCCGTCCCCGGCCAGCTGCTTTTTCTTTCTTTAAAGTCCTGGGCAGAGAGTCAGTGGAGGCTTTCTCCTCGGTTCTCATGGTGACTATTGGTTTCTCCACTCCACACTGAGCATTTGCACGGGGGGTGGGGGGGGATGGCTTGTGGCCCAGAGGAATCCCTATTTGTGCTTTTCAAGCTAGAAGCCACCTAGATTGGCACGGGCATAGGGGCCCTATTGGTTTGAGGTTTACTTATCCACAAGCTGGTTAGAGACTCACACAGTATGCAGGAGACAGGATACCTTCCCTGAGCCCCAACCTTCCTGCTGGGGAGTCATTTTCCCATCATGCCCTTGAATTAACAATGGCACTAGCTCCCCAGAGAGAATCAGTTGCTTTCAGTAAAGCTTCATCTGTTTTCTGATCACACGCACAAAGAGCTGATGTCTGTAACATGCTGGCTGTGCCTCTAGATTCCCAGTACAGTGGTCTTGCTCCATTGGAAACAGAGTAAGAAGAAAGTTGTTTCCCTGCTTAGCGCACAGTAGGCACTCAAGGCATTTTTGTTGATTGGATGAGGTCGTTGGATCTTGGGGGTCACAAACATAGTTGAGACTCAGAGTCGGTTTTGTTTTTGGTGTTTTTCAAGGCAGGGTTTCTCTGTGTAGCTCTGGCTGTCCTGGAATTCACCCTGTAGACAAGGCTGGCTCTCGAATTCAGAGACCTGCTTGCCTCTGCCTTCCAAGTGCAGGGATGAAAGGCGTGTGCTGCCACCACTTGGCTTCCTCCTACACTTCTTAGGGCATTATATGTGGTGGTTTGCAGTTGCAAGCTCTACCTCTTTTTTTTTTTTCTTTTTCTTTTTTTCGGAGCTGGGGACCAAACCCAGGGCCTTGCGTTTGCTAGGCAAGCGCTCTACCACTGAGCTAAATTCCCAACCCCGCAAGCTCTGTCTCTTTACAAGTGTCACACACTCGGTAAAGGACTGGGAGGAAACGAAGCACTTTCCCAAAGCCTCTTCCTGGAAGTGTGCTGGTCCCGCCAAAGGAAGAAAGATGGCATTTGCCTTTGATGCGTTCCAGGCTGTTCAAGACCCGGCAGGCTGCCTGTGCCAGCCGGTGTACGCAATCCATTCCATAGCTGAGAATGGAGGCTCAGAAAGGTGCAATGACTCTCTTAGTGGCTGCTGGGATAACCTGAAGTCCAGTCTCCTGGAGGAAAAGTGAGCTGCAGAGGATCACAGAGGAATGAGACTCGGGAGCGGGGGACGGGCCAGACAAGGGTAGTGTGTGGAGGGTGACTGGCTGCCCCTGTGTGTCTCCATGTTGTAGGTAGGGTTTAGCCTGGTCTGTGGGCTGCTGACAGTTTGTCTGAGGTCGTTTGTGCTTTCCCCAGCTTCTGCTCTGGAGCCTGGGGCTGGGATCCGGAGTTGTAGTTAATGTATTCTGTGTGCCACTGGTTCCTCCAAGGTAGGGCAAGTCCGGAAAGGGGCCAGGATGTAATTACTCTGATCTCTACCACATGGCTCCTACTGGCCTCTGTCCCTTGTGAACAGTCATAGGTCATCCTTACTCTCTCCCCAGCCTTCCGGTACTGCAGTCATCCTGGGGCCAGAGGGAGAGTAAGGGAGGTGGAGGTGGGGGAATCCTCTTCAGGGACTTTGTGGGAGAGTGATTGAGTTCTGCCTGGCACTTGCAAGGTAGCAGCCACTGGCCCCTCACAGCCAGTGTGGGTCCACACTGATGCTGTAACTCAAGTCAGCACAGACTGAGCATCTTAGGTCAACATCTATTATCTTGCAATTCTGGGAGCAAGAGTCAAGAAAGTCCTAGGCTCAAGGCAAGGCCAGCCTGGGCTTTCGGGATTTCAGGCATCGCTGGGGGAGACTCCAGGTCTTCTGTAACCCTTAGTAATCTCTCCCTCCTCTGCTTCCTTCCTCCTGCCTCTGCCTCTCTGACTGTCTGCTTGTCTGCCTCTCTCTGCCTCTCTCTGCCTCTCTCTACCTCTCTGCCTGTCTCTGCCTCTCTCTCTCTCTTTGCCTCTCCCTCTCTGCCTCTCTCTCTGCCTCTGCCTCTCTCTCTCTCTGCCTCTCTCTCTGCCTCTCTGCCTGTCTCTGCCTCTCTCTCTCTCTTTGCCTCTCCCTCCCTGCCTCTCTCTGCCTCTCTCTCTCTCTCTGCCTCTCTCTCTCTGCCTCTCTCTCTGCCTCTCTCTCTCTGCCTCTCTCTCTGCCTCTCTCTCTCTCTGCCTCTCTCTGCCTCTCTCTCTCTGCCTCTCTCTCTCTCTCTCTCTCTCTCTGCCTCTCTCTCTCTCTGCCTCTTTCTGCCTCTCTGCCTCTGCCTCTCTGCCTCTGCCTCTCTCTCCCTGCCTCTCCCTCCCTGCCTCTCTCTCTGCCTCTCTCTCTCTCTGCCTCTCTCTCTCTCTGCCTCTCTCTCTCTGCCTCTCTCTCTCTGCCTCTCTCTCTGCCTCTCTCTCTGCCTCTCTCTCTCTGCCTCTCTCTCTGCCTCTCTCTCTGCCTCTCTCTCTCTGCCTCTCTCTCTCTCTGCCTCTCTCTGCCTCTCTGCCTCTCTCTGCCCCTCTGCCTCTCTGTCTCTCTGCCTCTGCCTCTGCCCCTCTGCCTCTCTGTCTCTCTGCCTCTGCCTCTGCCCCTCTGCCTCTCTGTCTCTCTGCCTCTGCCTCTGCTTTGGAGCATGTCTCTTGTCATTCACTTGACCTTATGAGGTCCCTGTCAATCTGGAGAGACCAGGGTCACCTTCCATTCTAGGTCCTTAACTGAAGTCTATGCATCCCTTTAAGTGGATGATGACGCATTGCCTAAACGATTAGGACCTTGACCTTCTGAAAAAGCCTTTTGCATTCTGTCACAGAGCCATTCCTGTCTTCATGATGTTGATAAAGAACAAGGCGGGGAGGTTATGTCTGCTGCCCAAGGTCAGGGCTAGGGTGGGAGACAAATCGAGCCCAGCACTGGAAGGCAAGGAGAGAGGCATGCCCCTGCCTCTGCACAGAGTAGTCATGGCAGGCATGTGCTTGGAGGTAGATGCAGCTGGACATTGGCCCTGGCTGACCCAGAGTTGGCTGCTTCCACGGTGAACCCTGTATAACTCTGTGGCCACTGAGGCCTCTTATATCTGTGGTCCCTCTTATCTCAGGATGGCAGTGGGATGTTTGGAGGAAACCGAGGGACAATGCACAGATGGATGGAGCTGCCTCTCCATATCTTCCCCAAAGCCCCCAAGATAGTCACTTACCATGTACCTCTGAGCGTCACCAAGTGTCCTCTGTGGGTACTTCCCTGGGGCCTAAGGGTGTAGACCCTTGTGGCAGAGCCCTGTTAAATGCACAGAGGGGACTCACAGAATTCTGGGGTCCCAAATGCCACAGAGTAGTTCAGACAGGTGATGGCCGAGCAAGGAAAGATCTTGGATTTGGGGATGAAGGGGGACACTGAGATGTATCATCCTTGGGTAAGAGATTCGTTCACATGGGGACAACAGTATGGCAGGAACTGTGAGGAGGGTTCACACCCATGTGAGGAGGGTTCATACTCACACGAGGAGGGTTCACTCCCACAGGGCAGAGTGTGGTGAGTTGCCTTCTTCTCATAGGTTTCGAAGGAAAAGGGTTACACCGTGTAATCGATGCTCAGTTCACAGTGCAGGCCTGCAGACATGCTGTTCCCAGTTCCCAGAGGTCAGGGGGAAGAGAGGTAATCCTGCACTGAGTGGAAGGGGGTGGGCTAGGTACCATGGAGGAGGAGAACTTTTAGTTAAGGTATAGCATTATACAGGTGGAGACTGTGTTGCCATAGCAGCCTGATGACTTCTGGTGTCTGGTAGCCTGGGCCTATTGAGGAACCTGCTATCTAATCCCAGCACCTGGGGAGTCTGTTGAGGGGGGGCGTTGCAGTGTACAGACACCATTGGGGGGGTTTGCAGTGTACAGACACCGTTGGGGGAGTGCAGTGTACAGACACCATTGAGGGTGTTTGCAGAGCATAGACACCGTTGGGGGAGTGCAGTGTACAGACAGGCTCCTGGGGGTGGGGGTTGCCGTCCCTTTACAGCAGCAGTACTTAACCTGTGGGTCACAACCCCTGGGGGTGGGTGTCTTTCACAGCAGAAAAACAGTAGTAAAATTATAGTTATGAAACAGCAATAAAGATAATTTTGTGGTTGGGGGGGGGGGTCACCACAACATGAGGAACTGTACCTAAAGGGTTGCATATGCACTTAGCATAAGGAAGGTTGAGAAGCACCGAGCTCCGGAAGCTGACAGAAAGGAGGCTGCGCAGGTGGGCGTGGCCAGATTATCCCCCCAGGCCTAAACCTAAACAGAGGGTGACCATATTGTCTTGACCCTTTGAGGCCTTTGCCTTATGGGAAAGGATGGCCCAAGGTGGGCAAGAAGACAGGGAAGGGGTCCTGGCAGACTGGGCTAGGGGTCGGGTGTGAGCTATTGAATGTGGGTGCCCTTCAGAGCAGATTGACAGCCACGTCTGATGCAGGCCCCTTCCTTCCCCATCCCCGTGGTCAGCAGCCTCTGAGTAGATCTTTCCATTCAGTCAAGCCAAAGCAGAGCCTAATTCGCTATCACTGTCCTTGTGGGCAGTTGGGTAGAATGGATTTCATGACAATGTAGGCTGAAGGGCTCTGGGGCATCCTGAGAGGACTTGACTTCTTTTCCTGATTATTGCTCTACGGTGTAACAACGTTAAGGAATCACCGAACTACACATAGAAGCACACAGGGACTTGGGCCTTTTTCTCTGGTTATAATCGGGAAAATGCCTGGGTAACCGGGCTCAGTCCATGGTCTCTAGTTAGGACCCCAGCTCAGTTAGGTTGCCCTGTGGGGACCTCTGCAAAGTTTAACAGCTTCCCCCTGTGAGGCCACGCAAACGACAGCAAGGTATAAAAGTCACCTCATGGCTTCTGCTGCCTGCATTCGAACAGGCTGGGTCCTGGCCTCACAAAGGCCGGATGCTGAGATCCACGTGATGGGGTGGGGTGGGGTGAGAGTTCTGACTCTTTTCACTGTTTCTAGTACCACACTGCCCCCTGCAGGATGGCTTCCGCTCTGACCTTCCACAGGGCGTGTTCTCTAACTGTGGAAGGAAGGGGTGTTCTTCTCAACCTTATTTTCCTCCCCTGCTAGGGTCTCCTATGGACCCCCTGAGAGGAGAAGGTAGAACAGGAACACAGGTCTAACACACACTCTCCCTCCTGTAGGAAGGAATGAGAAATAGAGGGCCCCTGACAGCTGCCCAACTCCACAGGATACTGGACCTCTCCAGGCATGAGTACAGGGGACTAGGGGCAGGAGTTTATGGATCCAGGCACCGCCTCAAGGTTCCCTTCTCCAACCTGGCTCCCAGAAGCACCTGACACCAGTGGGATGGACCGTGACAGATCTGTCATCAGGCACATTGCGTTGACGCTGTCCTGGTTGCCTGCCGAGGTGCTGGCCTGCCCTCTCAGACTGAAGTTCACTCTAAGCACATGGGATGTGGGGCTTGAGCAGATGTGTGGGAACGTTGTTGAGGGGCTTGGTAAGGGGCAGCTTTGCCAGGAGCCGTCCCTACAGTGCCAGACCCCAAGCACCCGGGGCTGCTGGCATTGCCTGGTTCATCTTCTGCCTTTCTGGATGGAGAGGCCACCTCCACCCTAAGTTCCACACAGTTGGTTTGCAAAGCAAGGAACAGGATCAACAAGATCCCGGTGAGACAGATAAGCAGGCTGACACTGCTGCTGGGTGTTTTCTGCAATGACTTTGTGTCACTCTGCTGGCTGATCTTGGTTGTCAACTTCACCGCACGTGGAATCCACTAAAGCCCAAGGCGCTGGGCACTCCTGTGAAGGAATCCCTTCATCAGATTATCTGAAGCAGGGAGATGCACCCTAAATCTGTGTGAAAGGGTAAACCCCAGACAAAAGGCATAGAAGCAAGAAACTGCATTTTGCCTGCTTGCTCCCACTCTCCCTGGCACGTTCATCTACTCTGCAGCTGCAGCATTCCTTCCTTTGCCCATATCAGAACCAGCAACAGGATTCCAGTTTATACTGAAGACCAGTAACTCTGTAGGAGTCCTCTAGGCCAGCGGTTCTCCACCTTCCTGATGCTGCGACCCTTTAATACAGCTCCTCATGTTGTGGTGAGCCCCAACCATTAAATTATTTCCGCTGCTACTTCATAACTGTTAATTTTGCTACTGTTATGAACGATACTGTTAGTATCTGTGTTTTGTGATGGTCTTTTGGGGATTGAGACCCACAAGTTGAGACTGTTGCTCTGTGTCTTTGGAACCAGTTGGGATCAACTGAGACACCCAGCCGCATGGACTGGACAACTACTGGCTTCCCTGCCTCTCCAATATGAGACAGCCACTGTTGCATGACAGGGACCACAGCCTGTAAGCCAATCTACTAACCCGTTCAGTTCTGCTCCATTAGAGAAGCTGGTTAATCCAGTCACGGAGTGCTCCTGCAGGCGCCGATCACAAGCTAAGGGAGACTGCTGCTCAAGCCTCTGGCTTCTAAGCATGTACTACTGGCTTGAGGTATCATGTCTTCCAAAAACTAAAATAAGAGTGACACCTGACCTTGACTGGGGACCTCCGGAACCATAAAAGAACAACCTTTCCCTCTACATTTATTTTATATAAATACATGATATTCGTGTGAAGTGTACATACCATAGCACACACGGGAGGTCAGAGGACAGCTCTGTGGAACTGCTTCTCTCCTTTCACTCATGTGGGTTGCAAAGATTGAATTCAGCATCAAGTTTTTGCACTGAGTGACTTTAGGCTCTGATCATCTCAACAACCCAACCCTATGTATTCTCTTTGTAAGGTGACGGCATCAGGCATTTCATGGAAGTAATGAGACCTGACCAGTGTATTCTCCCAGGGGCCCCGGTCAGAGCACCGTGTGGACCATGGCGTGTTTGTGTGTTTCAGCAATGCCTCAGTCCTGGCTCCTGTAACAGCCCCAGGTGATGGGTGGTTTATAAACAAAATTCTATTTCTTGCGGCTCTGGAGTCTGGGAGACTGAGACTGTGGTGCCAGCACAGGGGAGCAACTCAGGTCCCTTTTCAAAATGGCCTCTAGCGCAAGCTATTGCTCCACCTTCCCTGTGGTCACAAATGCCCTGACCACAGATCCCCAAAGCCACGGATGCTCGCCGGCAAGTTCTGTGCTCACTCTTATTACCCATAACTCAACTCCTACGTGCCGCTCCCTTCTTTGTGTGTGTACGTGTGTGCAAGTACGTGTATACATGCGTGCGCATGCATGTGAAGTACGGATGATGACTTTGGGTTTTGTTCCTAATGTATTGTGATAGATAGATTTATGTCAACTTGACACAAGCTAAAGTCATCAGAGAGGAGGGGACCTCAATTGAGAAAATGCCTCCATAAGATCAGGCTGTCGGCAAGCCTGTAGGGAATTTTCTTAATTAGCAATAGACTAGGGGTTGGGGATTTAGCTCAATGGTAGAGCGCTTGCCTAGCAAGCGCAAGGCCCTGGGTTCGGTCCCCAGCTCCGAAAAAAAGAAGAAAAAAGAAAAAAAAAAGCAATAGACTGCGGAGGACCCAGGCTATTGTGGGTGGTTCTATCCCTGGGCTGGTGGTCCTGAGTTCTACAAGAAAGCAGGCTGAGCAAGCCACGAGGAGCAAGCCAGTAAGCAGCATCCCTCCATGGCCTCTGCATCAGCTCTGGCCTCCAGGTTCCTGCCTTGTGTGAGTTCCTGTCCTGACTTCCTTCGAGATGAGCTGCGATGTGGAAGTGGAAGCCGAAGAAATCCGTTCCTCCCCAGGTTGCCTTTGGTCATGGAGTTTCATCACAGCGATGTTGACACTAAGTACCATCTATGGTTTATTTTGAGACGGGTCACTCTGGCCTGGAGCTCACCAAGTAGGTAAATCTGGAGTTCCAGGGAGCCCCAAGGATCCTCTTTCTGCAACTCTAAAGCTCTGGACTTACAAGTGTACACTGCCATACATGGCTTTTTTAATGGTCCTGAGGCTTGAACTCGGGTCCTTGTGCTTTCAAGGAATGCGCTTTACCAACTGGGCCACCAACCCCAGAGTGTGGGTATTCTGTCTAAGCTCCACCCCTATAGCTACCTGGCAACAGCAAGGTATGCTCCGCCCTACAGTTGCCTGGCAACAGCCAGCTGTGCTCGACTATAAAGGGGGCTGCTTGCCCCCTCCTCTCCCTCTTGCTTTCTCTTTGTTCTCTTCCCTGCTCTTCCCCTTGACCCTTCTCTCCCCATCCTCCCCTTCCCTCCACGTGCCCATAGCCGGCCTCCTTTGCCTCTCCCCTCTTCTACTTCTCTCATTAAATCTCTCCACGTGGAACCATGTTGGCTTGGTGTGCTTTGTCTGGGCGCCGGGCTGAGATTTAAACACCAACAGCCAGCTCTCTCATTCTCAAACCATATACCTTACTTGTTTCTCTGCCTTTTCCATATGAAGGCCGGGGCTTTGTTCTGTTCTCTGCCTAGAGCAGAGCCTGACTCCTCCAACCGCTGGCTGGTGTCAGCAGGTAACAGACTTGTTTATTTCTTCTTGAACTCCAGGGTCTTGATTGTCTGGCCTGGGGTGCAGGCTTGGTGCAAAACCTTTTCCGGCTTCCCTTCACCCACCTCAGGCTTCTCAACCCTTCACTCCATGATCCTCTACTGGTCATCTGCTTTCTCCCAGAAGGAAACATTTTCCTGGCTGCTGTGCAAATGCTTGGAGCTCTGGTCCGGAAGTTGGAGGGCTGGACTGGAATGTTCTTGCAAACCCTTGGGGCAGCATCCATGCTAGTGCTGATTGCCATGGCGGAGGACAATGCTACTTGTTACGTGCGCACAGATGGATCCAGCATCCTGGCTTGAATAAAAGTTAACCGTGGAGCTGCAGGAGATGGAGCAATCAGAAGCCAAGTGGAAAATTCCAGAGAAGGTGGGTTTGGGTAACAATAGCTAAGTAATCAGACCAACCTGTTGGAATCATTGAGGAGCCATCAAGGCCCCGGGGGTTCTTGCCCCTTTCTCTCTGCCCTTCGTCAACTCCAGAGGTACAGCCAGCTTTGGTAAGGTGACAAAGGAAGCCATTGATCCAGCAGGTGCCAGGATGGGGTGGCATTCCTTTCACTAGCTCCTTACCTGGTTCCTGCTGCTCCTCTGTTTACCATGTAGGCAGAAATTACTACATTCTTAGACCGGGCTTTGTGAAGGCCAAAGGGAGAGCAAGAGGGGGGGGGGAAGAGAGAGAGAGAGAGAGAGAGAGAGAGAGAGAGAGAGAGAGAGAGAGAGAATGCATTTATTCTCAGGAGAAAGCAGGCCCGTCTGCAGGAAAGATAGCTTCCTAGCAGCCGAAGGGGTTTGCAACCCCATAGGAAGAACGATATCAACTGACCAGACCCCCAGAGCTCCCAGGGACTAAACCACCATTCCAAGAGTACACAGGGATGGACCTATGGCTCCATCCGAATATATAGCAGAGGATGGCCTTGCTGGGCATCAATGGGACGAGAAGCCCTTGGTCCTGCCAAGGCTTGATGCCCCAGTGTAGGGGAATGTCAGGGCAGGGAGGTGGGAGGGAGTGGGTGGATGGGTGGGGAAGCACCCTCAGAGAAGCAGGGGGAGATAGCAGGTTTCTGGAGGGGAAACCGGGAAAGGGGATAACATTTGAAATGTAAATTTAAAAAATCCAATAAAAGAAAGAAAAAAAAAGGTAAAAAAAATGATAGCCTCTTAGCAGGAGTAGTATAGCGGGAGTGTGAACAGGGGAGCTGTGTCTGTTCACACATATATCTCAGCAGACCTCCCCTAGTGTGAACTCCTATACCAACGAACCTGTCCTACACCACATAATCCAAGGGGACCAGGGGACAGGGGACAGCGTGTGGACGTTTGTGTTTGCCTGCCAAGTTTTAAATCTCCAATCGCAGTATGAATGCTGGCTCAGTATGAAAGCGTGGTGGGTGAGGCTGGGAAGCGGACAGTGTTCAGTGGGAGTGGATAATGGCCTGGGCTGGACCATCTGTAGCTGCTTAAAACACAAAGTTAGCGGTGCTGGGCTGCAGACCTTGCCTTTGAGGGAAAGGAGCTCATGAATGGCCTTTTCTATGCGTTTCAAATGCTGTGTCTGGGTCTTGAGAACAGAGTCCTCGCTGAAGCACGAAGGGCCTGGCCATCTTCACCAGAAACAAGGTAAGCAGGAGACCCGAAGCAGGGTAGAGCTTGGTCCTGGGATGGCGATACTTTTTATAGAGTGGGGAAGGTGGCTGAGCCAGGAGCAGGCTTGAGAGACATAGTTGGAGTCATTTCTTGATTCCCTTGTGGCTTTGACACACTTGTCACCTCATCTCCAGAGGCGACTTTCCTCTACTGGGCCCCAGCCTTCTCAGGGACACGCCAATGGTGGCCAGTGATCTCTTGGGCTCCTCACTCTGATGTTTGGAGTCAACCTAAGAAGCTGCTGCAAGCCTCTTCGAGACACGATCCTCAAGTCAGAGTTCCAGCCCTGGTCACATGCCTTGGGTAAGAAGCCTCGCTGTGACTCAGTTTCCCCATTTATGCAGTGGAGATGTCAGCCATGCCTACGACCTAACCGCTGGCATGGAGCCAAGGAGCTCAGAATACTACCAGACACCCAAGTGCCACGTACATGGTTTTCTTTTCGGCTCTTTTCTCTGAGACAGAGTCTCACTCAGCAGTTCAGGTTGGCCTCAGACTTAGAGTGATCCTCCTGCCTCAGACTCCTTACTGCTGCTCACTCCACGGATAAGTCACCCCACCTGGCAGTGTTTCTGTTAGTGGTGAATAAATGAATGCCACTATGGTTGCATACTTGGTGTTCCTTGGCAACAGACTAAGCCGGTCATTCATTCATTCATTCATTCATTCATTCATTCATTCATTCCCTCACTCATTCATTCCCAGAATATCTGCTAGGTATTTCCCGTGCATCAGAGACAGTGCAGGTGCTGAAGGTGGGAGGTGAGGGAACTACACCTTGCTCTCAGATGGTGGGTGCGGGGGTCAGGAGAGGTGATGGGATAGCAGCCTGCAGCCTCTGCCTTTTACCTTGGGTGTGACAGTGTGAGTTCAAGGGGAGCAGGAGTGGAAGGGATTTTTTTCCTGCCTCAGTGGACCCTGGAGCTGTGGCTTTCAAAGACAAGCACGTGGGAGCCAGACACAGAGTTAAACCTTCCTTCTGTTTAATTATAATAGAAAATGACAACCGTAGCAAGAAAGCTAACACAGGGAGGTGTTACCACCACACCTTCAAGAGAGCACATGGAACTCTTACATCAGCAAAGAACCTTTCCACTGCAAGTAAATGCCAGTGACACACAGAGAACAGGGTGCCTGCGTGGCAAGGACTGGCACAAAGGTAAAAATACTTTCATGTCACATTTACAAGCTGGCTAGAAAATCATTACAAAACACAGAAGCTTGACTGACGCTCTCCTCGTGAAGAACTGCAGTCCGCAAGCAGCAGGTGATGAGTAAGAATTCTGGAAGGATTTAGAGAGTAGAAAGAGTTAGTGTGTCTACAGTTTTGGAGAGCTGGGGGGGGGGTCAGAAAGGAGACCTGGATTGGTTTGATGCTGTTCCTGATCCCCAGCCTTCCTGTCCCCATGAGAATCTCTTCACCGATCATGCTTCTCAGACGCACTGGTGAGGGGCAGGCCTCAGAGGTCCTGGACAGTCACTGGTGGGAGGCAAGCTCAGCCTCAGCGTTCTGGCCACATTGTCGGGTCGCCTCCACCCATAGCTGACATTGGGCTCGCCGCTCTGATTTGCTCTGATCCACATGTGGTCTGACTCACACATGACTGGTGTAGCCTCCCATCTTCGGCGTCGTTGGCATTTGGGGGCTGGATAGTAGTTGGCCACGGGGTCTGTCCTCTGTGCGGGTGAGCATCTCTGGCCTCTGCTCTCTAGATGCAGTACGTCGTCCGCACTCCTCTGTAAACTGGAGATAAGAATGATCTCCAGACATTGCCAAATTGTTCCCCCTGGGGAACAAAGGTACCTGAATTGAAGAATCACGGGAATTCTCTGGCTGGGAGATCTGGGGACAAGACTCTGCTCTCCTGCAGATCAGCCCCACCTGGCAATGCCCCCAAACCCCTGTGAGGATGGGTGTCCATGCCCTCGAGGCAAACCTGCACACAGAACCGTTGGTGATGTCAGAGCAGTACGTTGAACTGCAAATGGTGTGATTCTCAGGTCCTAGGCTTTGACATTTCAACATAGTGACACCATCCGCAAAGTTCTCACCCCAAACTGAGTGACTGAGTTACAGAGGACAAAAGAAAAAAAAAACCTCACAATATTTTAAGTGCATGATTTTGTTTTGGGTGGGACATGTATCTATCCTCGGCCACATGCGGTTGTATACAGGCTGCAAGTCTTAAAAATAAAATCAAGAAAGAACACAGGAGGCAGACACAGTCTCCCTGCCACTCCACCAGACAGAGGGCTCCAAGCAGACCCAAGGCTCTGAAGTATCTTGTGGCCAAAGCACACACGCACTCCCTGAACGCTGAACACACACACACACACAGGCTAGGATTTAGCCCCAGTGGAAAAGCAGATCTGAAAGCTTTTGAGGCAGAAATCGGCAGAAAGAAGGAGAGGTTGAGACCTTGTCTTTCCAATGATGTGGCCTAGGCAGGCACAAGGACACCTCTGTGCTCAGGTTTGCCTGTGAAAAGCCCTAGTACCCGTGTTTCCTTCCCACTCTATCTCGTTTATGTGTGCATGTGTGCACACACGTACAAGTGTATGTACTTTTCCATGTGGTTTCAGTTAGAGACCAGAGGTCCTTCTTAATCATTTATCCACCCACCACTTACAAAGAATAAAGCCCAAAAGAAACAAAAGAAAAGCCAGTGCAGCTCACGGAACCTGAGCTCACATTTTTGGTTAGTGTGGCTGGCCAGCGAACCCCCCAAACCTGCCCACCTTCATCCCCCAGAGCTGGTTTTATTTTAATGTGGACTCTGAGGATGTGAGCTCGGGTCCTCAGGCTTTACCCACGAAGCAACCTCTCGGCTTTATTTCCCATCAGTAAAGCACAGACGACAGCCGCAGTGAGCCAAGCCAAATGAGGCCAACACGCAGTCCATACATAGCCCCCATCTGTCCTGGCTGATGGCAGGGTAATGTCGTGCCGGTGGTGATGTACATTGCCTGGAGCCCTGTGGTTTGTGTGGTTCCCTCTCTCCCTCCCCCATGACATGTCTTGCTCAAGCTCTGATCTCAGGAGGCTGCACAGGGAGACAGCTCATAATTTCACTCCCCTGGCTTCTGAGAGGAGCTCCGCCTCTGTCTGGAGCCTGTGCCCTGCACCTCAGGGCTCTCAGCTGAAGCTCAGCACCCTCTCCTCCCGACCCTGTACTGAGTACCCATAGAGGACAGAGGCTAGGAGAGCCTGATATGGGTGCACATGTGCCATTCAGTCTCTGGCTGCTCCTCCCTGGCCCTGACTTGGGAAATACATGAGCTTGTAAGTAGGACTGTCCGCAGCAGGAGAGAGAAGCCATTTTACTACCCACTGATACGAAAGGGTGGCCATGCTTCTGCAGGAGAGGACTAGCATGCCAAGAGCATACATTCAGCTGTATTGTGGCTCTAGCTCCTGCACAGGTCCTGGTCAGTGGACAGGCGTCCCGGCCAGGACAGGAAGCTGGTGTGCTGCCTCTCTGGCCGTGTGGCACTGGCCTGTCCCATTTCCCATTCCTTGGGATCCTAAAAATGCACATAAGGAGGGACAGTGGCCTCTCTAGCCAAGGAGACTCATTAGTTGCTCCAATTGGATTTCATTGACCACAGGGAACATTTTGGCAAAGACATCACTCCTGCAAGGGGCAGATACATAAAGGGCAAGGGCCTTCCTATCAAATGTAGGAGGCTCTGGGGTCCACCTTACCCAGGGAGAAGACAATGGGGTTCTGGCTTGGCTCCCCAAGAAGATGACCTCCTCTGCTCTGGAGAGCTTTGGGGCTGTACAGCTTGGATCAACTTGCCACGCAGGTGAGGCCCACAATCTGACCTCAGTGCCGGTCACTGAAACCTTCCTACAGTGCAGCTCCTTGGGGGCTCGCATACCTTGGGGGCTCCTTATACACGTACCCAAGAAATCCTACTTCAGGGACCCTCCTTGGAGACTTACATGGAGACTCGAAGTCAATCTTAAATGGCAGGGGAAGGATTAATATCCCTGGGGTGTAGGCAAAGCTGAGACTGCCCCATTCTGATGGTCTGAGACCTGTGAGTGGTTCAGGCCATCTCAAGCTTGAGGAACACCTTCTGGTGACTCAGGTCCTGATTGAATGTACTTCAGTGTTGCCATCGGCCTTAGAAGGCTGGAGAGAGAGAGAGAGAGAGAGAGAGAGAGAGAGAGAGAGAGAGAGAGAGAGAGAGAGAGAGAGGGAGAGGGGGAAGGGAGAGGGAGAGGAAGAGGGAGAGGAGGGAGAAGGAGGGGGGAAGGGAGAGGGAGGGGGAGAGCCTAACTCCCAGGTTCCAGTCCCAGATCCTCACTTCTATGCTGTGTGGCCTTAGGAAAGTTACTCCATTTCTCTGGGCCTCTGGTTACTTTCTGTGCACGGGCCTTGCTGCTGTGAGGTGATGGAAGGGTGAAGGCTGTGCATAAGAATCTAGCACCATGCCGGCTCATAGCTCTCAAGCACCGAACCCAGGCCTGTTCGTTCTTTAGCTGATGAGCAAGACAGAGCAGAGCAGAGGCAGCAAGGACAGTGGGGCTCACTCCAGCTACTCTGGCTGGGGTCTGTCATTTGCTCCTCGTTGGTTTTTGTGGTGAGGAAGTTCAGATAGGGAAACTTTGGAGACAGGAGGACAGAATGGGACCGTTCTGTCTGATCCAGGAGAGCACGAAAGATGTCGATAACTGACTCTCTCTCTCTCTCTCTCTCTGCCTCTCTGTCTCTCTCTTGTCTCTGTCTCTCTCTGTGTGTTGTATGGGTGTGTTGAATTTGCGGGGTCTGTGTGTGTGTGTGTGTGTGTGTGTGTGTGTGTGAGAGAGAGAGAGAGAGAGAGAGAGAGAGAGAGAGAGAGAGAGAGGGCACTGACATGCCAGTACCTTACAAGGGTAGAAGCTGTCCTTAGCTTCCCTGTCCCTTCTGTTAGTACAGCAGGCACAGATCCTCCCCCAACCTGCTGTCTCCATGGAGATAAGGTAGGGGGATGGATGGCCAGCCGCAGCTCCCCGGAGGTAATTCAGACAGCACTGGGATACAGGTCACAGCACACTTCTGTTCCCATGGCTGGCCTGGGTTCTCTCATGAGAATGCCCTACCCTTGGCACAGGGAAAGCCTCAGAGGTCTGATGAGGGATCCTGCTAGTTAGGCAGGAAGCCAGAGCAAACATCCCACAACGCCCACGTCCAGCACACAACAGCTAAGTGCCAGCTCAGCATCCTGCCTGCTGAGGACTTTGGGAGTCTCAGGAGACACTCTAAGCCCCCACTTCTTAGCAACGAAGGTTGGGCCAGTTCTCTGTGCTAACAGCTTCCCCTGGGCCACAGCATTTGCAAGCACACTGGATAAATTGAGAGGTGTGGGGAGTCAGATCTGCGAGGGAGGGCACAACATCTAAACCAATTTACAGCACAGACACCAGAATGACCCGTGAATGCCCAGACTGAACATCTCCTGATTCCCTCTGTGCCTCAGCTGCTGGGGCGGGGTGGGGACGTGCTCACTAGAGGACTTGGCTAGGATGGAGGCCAGACTCAGCCCTGACTCACTATCTGACCACACTGTCATCAGGCCTCTCTCCATGACATCTGTCCAATGACGAGGGGACATGGCTAACTCATCCTCAGAGGAGAGACTGCTAACTGCCCGGACCATCTAAAATTTGAAGACATCTTCTGCTTTTCCTCCGAAGATCAGAAAGTTCATTCCAGTCCCTGGGTCTTCTCATGCACTTGCATTCTGCAAGGACCAAGTGTCTGGGGACAAACTATCATTTATAAGTCAATTTTCTCAACATTCCGTGACCTTACAACATGGCCATCAGTATCCAAAGGGGTGGGGCATATACTTAAAAGGGGGAGTTCGAACTTGTGAAAGTTCTTGTCCCAGCACCCACACAACTGGGTTCAACCAGCCTGCAGAAAAAAAAAAAAAGACATACAGTGACAATTTACTGTCACCGAAACCAGACCTTCATTTTTTTTTTAACCCAATAGGATGTTCAAACCGTCCTTGCATTCTGGACTGACCGAAACTTCAAGAATTGTTCAGTCTGCTGCTCGAAGGACCCGAGCCGTCAAGCTTTTAGGAGCTGAAAGCCATCACCTTCAAGGTGCTCTGAATTAGATCAGCCACAACAAGGAGATGCTCTAAACCGGAGCTGCCTGGAGGAAATTACAGGTGCATGGTGCCTGCCCCTCCAGGGACCATCTGAGAACATAGGTATCTCCAGTGACTGGGAGAAAGCTGGAGCCAGAGTGGGAGGGGCTTCCCCAGAGCCTCAGCATCCCTGGGCCTCAGAAGGTGAAGGCATACACCACCCCTACTACCACGATGTTCCCCACCGTGGCTATGATGGCAATCCACAGCAGAACAGCATCGTTGGAGGAGCGAGGAGACTCCTCGAGCTGGCCGTGGCCATTGGAGGTCGAGTGGACATTGGCAGGGGAGTTAAACAGGGAGTACTCGGTACTGAAGTCCTCATTGGGTGAGTCCATGAATGCTCCTCCCATCATGGGCAGCTGCAAGGAGAAGAGAGAATGAGCCAGGACTGCCCAGCAGAGAGACCCCTCCTGGATGGGACCAGTCCAATGGGCCTGCACGGAAGTGCGATTCGCAGACACCAATGCACATTTCACACTCACAAAAATGAGTGTTTGGAGCTGGCTTCAGTGCGCGCTTGCGAATTTGATGCTTGGGAGGCCCAGAAACAGGGAAATTACAAGTTTAAGGTCAGCATGGTGAAGACTAAGCTAGCCAAAACCAACTCGAATCAAACCAAATGAACAACGCCCCCCTCCCCCAAGCACAGGCACCAAGCTTCACTTGGGAGGCCACTTCACACACAAGGCTTGGCAGATCTTACCCCACAAGCTCCCACACCCTCCAAAATCAGGCTCTGCCACGTCCACACGGGCTGCAAGCCACCTTTATCCCTATTCTTATTTGTTTGTTTGAGATAGGGTTTCTGTGTGCCCCTGGCTGTTGTGGAATTCGCTTTATAAACCAGGTTGGTCTCAAACTCACAGAGATGTGCCTGCTTCTGCCTCCCAAGTACTGGGATTAAAGGCGTGTGCTACCGCTACCTGGCTGCTATTCTAATTTTAAAAGGGAAAACACGTTAGGTTAGTAGCGACTCACATCTACAAAGCCAGCCCTCAGATGCCCAAAGGAAAAGAGTTATGAACAACATGGCTGTCTGAAAATACAAAACAAACAAACAGTAGTAACAGTATGTGCCACAGAAAGCTGCAAACCGTTGCCTACTGGGCTAGTTAGCGTCTTGTTAACTTTTTATTTTCTTTATTCTGTGTGGAGACAGAGAGGGCGAATCAGCAGGGAGAGAGATTTAAAGATGAGACTTTCGTGGATGGAAAAGTCCCTCACACTCTCATTTTAGAAGATCTCCCCACTGCATCCCCTTCTGGGATGGGACTACCCAATGTGCAACATGTACTCTAGGGGCTTCCAGAATGTTCTGGTGGATGCTTGAGAGAGGTTTGTAAGCCTCTAGAGGAATCTGTTGATTCAAAAAAAAAAAATGGGCCCAACCTACAGTGTGTCTCAGGACAGACATGGGGCAGCTCTTGAGTTAAAACAGGGAGACCCCCCCGCCCGAGTTCCGGTGTGTGAGGAGGAAGGTTAGGATTCGAGACCTGAGCTGCATGTGAAGACACTGGAGTTTGATGGCTTTCCCTTCCAAGTCTTCCCATCCTTCAGCACAGACAAGGAAAGCAGCCACTTAAAACCCACGTGTTTTGTCAGGCTTCAGAACCAGAATCAACCTCCTGTTTACCTCCATACATGGGACAGAAGAATGACTATGGGTTCAGACAGACCTGTGTGGTCTCCACCCGAATCCAACGCCTTTAAAAAAGCTCCGAGCTTCATGAGCTGCGGGGATGGCCTGTAGCGACCCCTCGCTCTGATGGCAGTGACTGTCTGCCTGTATCTCCTTACAAACTGGCATCATTACCAGCCTGTCACTCTCCTTCACTGGGTGGGCTGGAGAGGCTGATAACCTCAGGATGATTTTGTTGGGGGTAGCTGACGGAACGTGATTCACCCAAGCAAGGCTCCCCAAAGCTTTCAGAGTCAGATTACGTGGTTCAGAATACCAGGTTTTGTTTATACTCTCTCAAAAATCACAAAGGAGTGTCAGGAGCCATCCAGGAGAGGCTAAGGCTAGCAGGTGGCTTTCCTGGAGGTGGCCTACTGTTTTTTTTTTCATGCCATATGGTGGGTGAGCTCTGAGAGGCAAGGTCTCAGGAGACTTCATCTCAGGACTGCTTCTTGCTGGTGATAGGCTTCTTTCTGTCCCTATTACATAGTCTAATGATTCCTAGGCATTAGCCAGCTCTATTGGGTAGACTTCCTGCAGATCAAGATAAAAAGGGACTTTTGTGAATTAATGCCATTTATATGAATTAATGATTTCTATAGAATTCCTGATTTGATTTAAATAATTTTAGGAAGAAAGTTTTAAGAGATGACATTAGTTGTTTTTCCAGAAAGATATAATAAAGATAGAGTTAAGAATAGAAATGTGCCCACTCCTCACGGAATAGTAAGTAAAGGCTGCAGAATAAGGAACACAATGAGCTTTCATAAACTACACTAAGAATACAAAGAGGTTTGGGACTGGTTTGTGATCAAGGAAAAACATTCATTCTAGGTCAGGTCCAAGGATGAGGTCACAGGTGTGCACCATGATAAAGCAAGGCCATGTGAAACTGTTGCTTTGAACTTATAATGAGCATTAGAGAATGAAGCACTGCTTTGGACTTAACTATCAGCATCCTTCTGTAACTCCCTTTGGGTGAAACATTTTATCTATGAGGTAATTTTCCAAGATCTTTTGTCTAAGAGGACGTAAGAAGGTCAGAGAGAGGGAATAAAGTGTGGCATCTGGGGCTCTGCCTCATCCACCCACAAATGTGTGTGTGTGTGTGTGTGTGTGTGTGTGTGTGTGTGTGAGAGAGAGAGAGAGAGAGAGAGAGAGAGAGAGAGAGAGAGAGCAAGCATATTGCATGTATAAGACTTTAGTTCTTTTTCTTCCTTTTCTCTCTGGTTCATGAAGAGTTAATGAGTTCCAAGCCTCTGGCCTGGCCAGTGACAGGCCCTTGAACCAGAGAGAAAGGGAATCGGTGCTTATTAAAGCACAATGGCCTGGAGAGACAGCTCAGTGATTAAGAGCATGGCTGTTCTTCCAGAGGTCCTGAGTTCAATTCCCAGCACCCACATGGTGACTCACAACCATCTGTAATGGGATCCGATGCCCTCTTCTGGTGTGTCTGAAGACAGCTACAGTGTACTCCTATACATAAAATAAATAATTTTAAAAAAGCACAAATAGTAAGAGTTACAGAGTAAGAAACCAGCCCCTACTAAAGCTCAAGCAATAATATTATAAGGTCAGGGAGCATCAATCTTTAACCTTTGTCTGAAGCTGCGTCCTGTCTAGTACCAGTCCAGTAGAGGCCGGAGCAGGCTCCCCAGCAAAGGGGTGACAGATACATCATCTTTCCCTAGTATTGCAAGCAGTGTGGTGACTTGCATGCACAGAGCTGACTGACACCCAGTTAAGCATATCCATGCTGGCACAGGCTCTGAAGAAACAGTTTATTTCACTCCACAATGGGGCTCCTGCAAGAGCTTGCCGGCTTCCATTTAAAAATCCTTTTACGGGGCTGGGGATTTAGCTCAGCGGTAGAGCGCTTGCCTAGCAAGCGCAAGGCCCTGGGTTCGGTCCCCAGCTCCGAAAAAAAGAAAAAAAAATCCTTTTACACTGCTAGTTCTGGATTCAGGGGCAAGGGAGCGTGGTTTTCACTGTGACCTCTGGATCTGAGGATGCTTGTGCTGTCTGTGGCTTTACTGGAAGAGCTGTGTCACTGGGAGTGGACTTTGACGTAAGAACTCAGCTACTGCTCCAGCCTCTCTGCCTGACATCATGTCCCTTCCGTTATGGTCACAGATGCTCATGGACCCTCTGAGATGGTGAGCCCCAAATTAAATGCTTTCTTTCATAGGTTGCATTGGTCCTAGTGTTTTGTCACGGCAATAGAGAGGAAGCTTTGATAACGACCCTCAGTTGTCTCTCTCTCTGTCTTCCTCCGATGGGGTTAGACGTGGGGACAGAATGAGACAGAGCTGTGAAGTTATCGAAGAAAAGAATAGCAACGCATCTGCCTCTTCAGAGAGGAGCAAAAGAAAACAAAAACCTCAACAAAACCAAAACAACAACAACAGCAACAACAACAACAGCCCACCAAGGCTCACCTACACAGAAATGGAATTCTAAGGGAAGGAATGTCAGAAACGAGCCCAGACGTGAGTGCCACCCTTTACAGGAAGATGACTTTGAAGCTGGCTGGGATTCCGTCGTAATCAGACCGTACAGGAAAGCTGACCTGTTTACACTCGCATAGTTTCAGTTTGATCCTGCTTTAGGATACACTTTCATTGCCTCGAAGACTGGGTTTCTTACCATGAAAAGAAAACATCGAGGCTTTGGCGAAGTCCTCCTCTATTGTATCATTTTCCTGTTTTTACTTAAATCTTACGTGCACGAGTACTTTGCTCACATGTACATCTGTGTACAATGTGCATGTGCCCGCAGAGGTCTGAGGAGGGAGTTGGTTCCCTTGGAAACTGAGTTGCAGATGGTTGTGAGCCACCACATGGGTGCTGGGAATTGAACCCAGGTCCTCTGGGAGGATGAGTGCTCCTAACCACTGAGCCATCCAGCCCCAATCCCCCCCTTCCTTTCGTGATCTTAAGCATAATTGTGCACACACTTATGTGGGCTTCTGCCCTTGCACACACATTTTTACTTGTGAAGATGATGAAGATTGTGCCTTCCTACAGGCACAATTTCTTTTTCCCCATTTTATGTGGTGCCTGTAGGTATGTTTGAGCAGCAGGTACTTGTGGTGCTGCTGGAGGGCAGAAGAGATCCCTGGGTCCCCCGGAAGTAGAGACAGTAGCAGGGTGAGCTGCCAGGTGAGTTCTGGGAACCAAACCTGGGTCTCTGCAGGAGCAGTCAGTGCTTCTAACCTCTGGGCTATCTCTCCAGCTCTTCGTGTACAATTTCTCATTTTAACAACCCTGAGGCATCAGTTTCTGGTGCTTAGAGGCAAGCCGCCCTTGCCTCCCCTCCAGGAGACTGATGTGAATTCCTAAAACTTGCGTTGCACAGCGCAACCCGTGAGAATGCCGGCATGTTTTCTCCTGGAGATTAGGAGAATCTCCCTATCTTGATTTAAAGGCTCCTTGTTCCTCCGTCACCCTCCAGCTTCTGGGTGGCAGGCAGGTTATTCACAGAGAGGGATAAGCCAGGGCACACGATTCCAAAGGCCTCTCCTTGCTCTGCTCGGCCCCAGGCCTGGAAGGATCCTCCCCAGAGGCAGAGGAACATACATTAAGCTTAAGGGGTGACCCTGCTGCCTGCATGGCCCGCAGTCCACCACTCTTCTGAGTGGAATCTAAGTGGGAAACTAGGAAGAAATGTCTCCTTCACTTCCCACTAAGGCAGTCAGAACGCAGCCCCGCCATGACCAGAGGCTATAGCAGGACCACTCCCTGACACGGGGTGGGTCAGCTTGACATTAATATATAAAAGGAACTGGTTGTTTCATGCAGTGACTACACTGGATCTCAGGGCTACTCTGTAAAGAGCAGTCATCATAGAGTCCATAGGTGGTTCCCAACCACCTGCTTTAGCTAAGAGCACCTTTAGATAGGAGAGCCCTCAGGGGGCGTCTGGAATCTGTCCTGTGTGCTTTTGTCTTTTGTTGTATTGGAGATGAACACATACTAAGCAAGCACCCTTGTGACTGGGAGTTTTTTTTTAAAGATGATCCTACTATTTTGCCCCAATTAGGTCGTGAATTCACATTTATGGTCCCCCTGCCTCTACCAGCTAGGATACCAGAGCGGACCACCACAGCGACTCTGGGGTGTAATGACTGAAAGATGTCACTAGGGGGCGCGCAGTGCAGGCTGTGTTTCCTGATATCAGAGAAGGTGACTGTTTACAAGGGAGAAATGGCATCACAAAATTATTCTCAGCAATACATTTTTAACCTGTGTGCTTCTGATATATCTGTTATACCACATCGATAAACTAATAAAATTAACACCACTAGCAAACTAACACAAGGACAGCAGCCTATAGGCAGGTGTTCCTCAACATTGCCTAGACCAGTGGTTCTCAACCTTCCTGATGTTGTGACCCTTTAAAGCAGTTCCTCATGGCGAGGTGACCCCCAACGGGAAAATTATTTTCATTGCTACTTCGTAACTGCAAATCTCTTTTGAGAACATAGAAGTATTCTAATCAAGCCCTCCCTCTCCCCCACAAGTGGCCGATTCTGGCCAGTGGGTGTCTGCTGCATTTTGCGCCTTGCTGTCATGGTCACAGTCCTGGCTGCTTTCTGGACCAAGACACTCAGCATGAGAGCTCACTGTGAGGGTGGCTGAATTGGCATGCAGGGGTTGTGAACTCTGCCCGATGTCCACAGGAACCTCAGAGGGTCCTGACACAGCCCTGACCTCCATCCTCTGGTGGGAGTTTCCCTAAGGAGCAGGGTGCCTTCCACAAGGTGGAGGTTACCCAAACCCCTCTGGGGCGTCTCTGGGGGAAAGGGACAGTCTGTCTCTCCAGAAGGAAAGACCTGAGGTTGTTGACTCTGAGGTGACAACAGCAAACATTTTGTGCAGCAGGTACCCATCTTAGGAGGGCACTCAGAAAGAACCTGTCGGGCTCTGGGTGAGGGGTTTGCACTGCCATCCTGGCTTTGCCAAAGCCCTCGGGCAGGTGGGCATTCTCAGGGTCCAGCATGCCTTGTCTTTTCCCACCTTCTCACAGCCTTGGGGCCCAGCTACAAAAGAATATAACATTCTTGTGATATGGACTTTAAATCCACACAGAGATGGCAACATTCCAACCATCCTGTGCCTATGGTAGGCTCTGGTGACCCCAGGAGGCTCTGGGCCAGGAGCCCTATGACAGCTAGCACAGGTGATGTCTAAAAAGTCTCGGGCAGATACTGAGAAGACTGGAGTGAGCCTTCACTGGGCTGTGGGAGCTGTGCAGCAAGACTTCGAGGTAGGCCCCGCCAATACCCTCAGATGAGATGTGTGGTACCCAGCTAACCACGAGAGTCAGGGCAACAATACAGACCCCAAAGGGAAACCAAAGGGCAATCAGTGCCAATGAGATGACTCTGTGGGTCAAGGCACCTAACTGCTTTAATGGAATCCCCAGAGAATATGGTGGACAGAGAGAACCAACTCATACATGTTGTCCTCCGGCCTCCACAGGTATGCCATGGCATGTATACATGTGTTCTCCCCCAGAAAGTGTAATCCTAAAACTGTAAAGAATAATTGCGTCTTGTAACCCAGACCCTCCACTGGACACATTGAAAAGCTATTGTTTATCTGACATTCAGAGAGTCAGCCCTGCGTCTCTCTCTCTCTGCTTCCCCTGACAGGTCTAAGCTTACAGAAGCCGAGAAACAGTGCCAGGGACCACACCCTCAGCTGCTTCTCTTCAGAGCACACCATCTGTGGCCCAGACTCTTGGGTGACCTAGTTCGCCAGAGAATTCCAGACAAGCATCCAGGCGGAGTAAATATTATACAGATAATTCCTCTTAATGCTGAATTCTCACAGTCTCTAATGGTCTAAACACAGAGGGTTGCATGACGTGGTGACCTCATCCACTCTTACCGCTCAGCAAACGCTGAGGATCAACTCTGTACCTGGGGGGCTGGGAAGGTGTCAGTGATATTGCTGTGGGCTGGATCCTGAGGAACCCTCAAAGGCCTGAGTGCTACAGGCTTGGCCTCTAGCTTGTCATCACTGGATAAAAACAGAATGGGATGACTCCACACACACACACTTTCACCGACACGGGTCAGCTGACAGAACATTGAGCGAACTGCTCTTATTACAGTGTGTGTGTGTGTGTGTGTGTGTGTGTGTGTGTGTGTGTGTGTGTGGTGTGCATGCACATATACACACCATACACACACTCACAGGCATGCACATGCATGCATATACATCCTGCATGGAATCACAGGCTAGAAATGCCTTGAGAACCCTTCCCGTCCCTGAGCCTCATGCAGCGACAGGAGATTTTCCAATGGTCAGAACTGATTCATATTTTTGAAATATGAGCACGAGAAGAAAGCTTTGCAAAATGCACACACAGTTCATGTGGGGTCTACTGTTGACCTAAGTGTCCACTGTCCCCTGGTTCCCGAGGTATTGCATTCTATAAGTGTGGTCTGGGGTCTGTGTGTTACTTGCTTCTCCAGGTGTCTGGTGGCTCAGGAGGAAAGTTAGGTACGGACAAGAACAGGGTCTAGAAAGACCAGGCTAGGCTGAGGGAGCGCCCAGGTGGGCGGGCATTTCCTGTGTACGATGTAAATAGCTGGGTAGTCTGAAGGTCCAAACCATCCGGGGTTGATGGTGGAGGAACAGGGTCTCCCAGACAAGGCAACAGAAAGCAGGTGTGGTGGAAAATAAACCCGAAGGTTCCTGGCTCCAGTGGCAGCAGGGTAGCATCTCAAGAGATGGTTGGAGCCATGGGGATGGGGAATGGGAGTGGGAAGAAGCTGTCTAGCTCAGCACCATGGACAGCCCCCACTCCTGGAGCAGGGCTCCATCCAATAAGGACTACCCTGGCAGTAGGGTGGTGTTCTGCTCTGTTAACTACCTCCCTGCGGAACTCTGGCAGGTCCTGGAGAAATGCTAATGCTTGCAGATTTGGAGACTCCCCCAGAGATGGCAGCTGACCCCCTCCCGTCGTTCTTCCTCAGAGACTGTGGAAATATTTGCCGCCTACCAGCACCAGCAAAAGCTGCCATCCTCCTTGCCGGGCACCCACGCTGCAGATTTTGTGTCAAGCAAAGTAGTTCAATGAAAACACAAGGAACATCTACTCCGAGTTTGAGCCAGGCCAGGTGTTAACTGGGACCTTTAGAACCTGAGGGTATTTGGTGACCGACAACCCACCAGATAGGGCCGACATCCTTGTTTTTCAGGTGGGGAAACCAAGGCACGGATGGAAAGTTTCTGAGAGGAGGCTTGGGGAGGTTCAATGACTTCCCCAGAGCTTGAATAGCTCATAAGTAACTAACTGACCAGGAACTAAACTCTAGGTGTTTCAACACACAAACCTCACCATCATCCTGGGGCCACTGTAAGCATTGGTCACCTGGGAGGCCACGGTCACCTCTGTGTCCTACTGTCACTGTGAAGGAGATGCTTCCTCCCTCAAAGGGAACCTCAGCTGGTGGGGAATTTAGAAGTGAGGCTGCAGTATCCAGATGTGGCCAGTTTCATCTGTATTGAGCATACTCAGTGATGTCTGTATCTGATACAGTTCTTCCTCTCTGAGCAGCATCTAACCCTCGAGCTATTAGTGACTTTCATGGGGTCCCATCAGAGCCTGGAGATCGTGGGCCCGGGTCCTAGACAGACGAGCTCAGGTCCTAGCTCCTGCATAGAGCGCTCTACTGTTTCCCCTGAATCCGCTATGCCAGGGCTCTCCCTGTACTTTCCCCGCTCACTCATCCACCCCACCACTGCCCGTGACCCTCTCCATACTCGAAACCCTCCAGAGCCTCCCCTGCCCGTCTCTCTCAGGAGCTCAGACAGAGTGAGCAGGGACTCGTAAGAGGATTCCACCCTGCACCTGGGCCCAGAGAAGCTGCCATTCTGGGGCTCAGAGAGGCCTGGTCCCTTTCCTGAGAAGGCACAGCTTACGAGTAATTGATCAGAAACGGAATTTCAAATCTGCCCATTTCTAACCTTCACCACCCACCTTGAGCTCACAGCTCTCTCTGCCAGAGCCCGACACTAATGAGCCTCCACGGTGAACAAAGTACCAATGACATTACACATGCCTATATTCTTATTATATTATCTGCCTGCTACCACAATTAGCTGTGTGCTTACATTAGGGGCCTGTCTATCTTTCCCCAGGGTTGGGAGCTCTTTAAAGATAGAGAGCCTGGAGTTAGATTTCTCCTTGAATTCTGGTGTGTGTGGTGCACAGCTGCTCCCCTGAAGTAGATGCTAAGAGCTACATCACACTACAATCAAAACACGATGTCCAACTGACAGCCGTGGGCAGAGCGATCCAGCACAGAATGGAGACAGATACCCGCTCTGCCACCCAGCCTCACCCAGGGGTCCAGGAAAAGAAGGGTATTTTTGGAAAACCTGAGAACATTGCAGAGTAAAAAGCAAACAGACTCTTTTCAAGGCTGTTGCCATAGTAACTCCACACACAGCAGAAAAAGGGGGGGAAAAAAACCCCTGCTCTCTCCACAGAGCCATCGTCTTTGATTACTGATAGTGAAAGGAACACTAGCCCTGGGGACAGACATGTTGGATGTGGCCGGCCACCACCTGGGATCCATCCTCTGTGGTGTAGCCCATGGCCACAGTAAGAACTCAGGGTGCCATGGAGGAGCCCGGGCTGCCGTTTGTCTTAGAAGATACCGGTTGAAAACATCAAGGAAAAAGGGCGCCATCTGGCTGGGATGACCCCATCTCCTGGCCACACCTGGCCTCCCGTGAGTGGCTACAGTTGGTTCTTCTGAAGGTCAGCGAGTTTCTGGACAATCTCTCAAAGCAAATGTAAGGCACTGAGGGCTTTAAGGCTTTCTCTTGGGGTCGGGGGCAGCTAGCACAGGCTGCTGCGAACCGAACCTACTCTACCTCAGAGACTCGAGAGCTCTGGACCGCCTCAGTAGCACTGTGGAACCAAGTGTGTATCCCTTTCCCTGAACAGAACAGGGTCTCAGGGCCACGAGGCGAAGGGTGGGAAATCTGACCAACTTGTTCATTCACTCATAAATGAAACAGACACTTTGTTGAGCATCTATTATATGCCAAGAACAGGTCAAAGGCCAGATGTATGAAGAGAGAAACACAGTCCTTTGTCTTGAAGGGGGACAGGAGGAGGATGTAGGAGGGGAAGACATGAAACAGAGACAGCCTACACCAGAGGTACATCCCGGAGTGTGTGGTGGTGGTAGGACGGGATAATGGTGTCAAGTTTGCCTCACGGTTATAATTCTTTGGGATTTTTATTCTTCCTTTGCCTGGGAAAGTTCTCTTTAGCTTGAACTACCAACACACTTCAGACTCTACACTGTGGAGTCTGATGAGTCAAAGGAAACCATCTCCGAAATTCCGGTCTCCTCCATGCAGCACTGTGGCTCCTGGGTGATCCCTGTCACAAGAACACCTGGCTGAGCAGGAGACACACTAAGGCAGCTGTGCTGGCTGATCCCTGACCCCGCTCACTTGTGGTTATTTTTGTGTGTCCAACTGGGTCAGAAGCCAGAGAGTCACCCGTGTCTGGCGGCATTCGGGAAGCGCCATCTGAGCCCTGGCTGAGCACAGGGAGCAAGTCGTGATGTCGTGAAAATGAGGGTGTGTGGGTGTGCGTAGGGGTCAAATCCCTGTTGGCCAGTGGTTGTTCCACACAAGGCCACCAACCTGTCCCCCAGCAGAGAGCACTTCGTAAGAAATAACTTTCTAAGCCCATGCTGTCTGCTGCAGGGGAAGTCTAGGCAGTGAGATTGACTGGGGATGAACACGCAGACAGGAACAAGGGAGTGGGGGACTTTGTCCCACAGTGGCAAACTGATGTTACATTAGGATTTCTGTTTGCCACAGTCAGAGAGATGGGTTGACCCCCATCTTGCCCAGCTCCCAGATGTCTGGTGAAATAGTTTGTCTCTCTTGGGCGAGGGGTCCTGCTTTTGTACCCTGAGAGCTACTCCGAGGGCAATCTGGATAGGGGAGACGGCTGTTTTTTGACCCTGACTGTTCCGGCATGCCCCGGGCACTCAATGCATCGTGTAGGCAAACGGCAGTCCTGTATCATCCTGTAACACTGAATGTTCTCCATGCTGGAGACAAAATCAGCTTAGAAGCCAAACTGTATTATTTCTGATAGTAGTTAGAACATCAAGGGTTATTGGGGCATGGAGCACCCCAAGAAACGATGGATGGTCTTGGCAGTTCAGGAGTGAAGAGGGCACACTGACCCTCTGGTGAAAAGCCCAGGTCGGACTGCAGCTGCCTGGGCTGAGAGGGCCTGTGTGGCCACTGCCCTGGAATTGTGGGTGTGTGCACAATGGGAGCGGCCTTCAGGGAGCTAGGCTGGTGTACCCGGCTCAGAGGGAGCATCTTCAGCTTCATCTTGGAAACCTGGTGAGGGTGTTTGCGAGAGACAGCAACAACCACACTCGTTAAGCCAATTAAGGGCAAAGGAGTCTTTTCAGTAATGGCCAGACCAAGAGGAGGTTAACATCTCTCAAACTTTGCCTCTTGGTGCTGAAGCTCAGGGGTAAAAGCATTTCTAAAAACAAAAACCCATAAAAACCACAATCACATCAGTGTGTGTGTGTGTGTGTGTGTGTGTGTGTGTGTGTGTGTGTAGGGGAGGGCACATCAGTGTCAGAGGTTACTGGAGTAACCTTGTTACTCCTGGCTTTTTGCAGTTTGGCAGGACTTTCCAGCCACATTTGCAGCTGGTGGACAGATCTAGCGACAAACGAAAGAAATGCACAGGCGAGAAGGTGCAGGTACCAATGTGCTCGCCTCGAAGCCGTGAAAAACCGAGTTCAATTCCAGAAGCCGTGTGTAAAGAGCTGTGTATGGCCACAAGTACCTGTAATCCCAACACAGACAAGGCTGAGGCAGGGAATCTCAGGCCAGCCAGCCTGGCCCACTTAGGAACAGGCTAGTGAGAAATCACTCTCACACACAACCTGCTACGTTCTGTCAAGGTGATAAAATACCTTGGCTGGAAGCAACTTGGAGAGTAAAGAGTTTTATTTGGCTGACAGCTCCCCGTTCCGGTGACTCACTGTGGGAAAGCCAGGGCAGGAACTTAAAGCTTCCTGTTCACACTCGGGAGCAGAGCGAGAACAGAGGCAGGGACTCTTGCCTGCTCCCAGCTAGTGTTCTGTCTTATACTGAACAGGACCCCTTGCCTAGGTAGTGGACCTGCCCACAGTGGGCTGGGTCCTCTTACATCAGTGTGCAAGATAATCCCACACGGACCTACCTATAGGCCAACCTGATCTAGATAATTTCTCTAATGCTCACACAGGCAGGGCAAGCGCTTGAACCATTCCTTGCTCTGCCCGTGTGAGCATTAGGTCCAAATCCCCTCAACCTCATAAATGCCAAGTGGGAATGACAGCACACCTGTAATGCCACCTCAGAAGGCGGAGACAGGGACCCTCGGTTGAAGCTAGCCAGTGAGACTAGCCACGGTGAGCTCTGTCTGGGTTTGACTGAGAGCCCTTCCTCAGTGAATAAGACAGAAGAGCGGTCATGGGTAAGATTGCAGCCATGGGCAGAGTCCTTAAGTTGCTATGCAGACTCCTTGGGCCATTCTGTACCTCCCTAGGGAGCCTGAGTGTGAGCAGGAGGCCCAGCTTCTGGCTCCAGTGGCTAAGAGAGGGCTTTGACTCCAAGCCAGAGGAGTCAAAAGTCCGGCATCTTTCCTCAGCATCTGTGAAGTTACACAGGCGGGGAGAAGTCTCGGGCTCATCTCAGTTCTTGACATATTTGTGCTAAGGTTCAAAAATATCTACTGCGCAAACGCTGCAGGGGAGACCTGCATGAACAGAGGCACACAGGAAGGAACGACAGTGTCGCAGAGCAAGCCAGAGGCTAGGCACGCCGTGAGGCACAACTGCACTCCACGGCCCACATCAATGAGGGTATCAGGGCAAGATCCAAAGAGGTGATGGGTTTTCTGAGAAATGCTCTATGAAAACTGATTTATACAAACACCTGGGGAATCAGCTCAGCGCTGGAACACGGGCCCTGCATGCACGGGGCCCTGGGGTCAATCCCAATGTTAATTCATAAAGCCATAAAAGGAGGTGACACAGAGGGAGTACACAAGGTGACCGCTCAAGCACCACACCTACTGGCATTTGTACAGTCCCGTGTAGCTGGTTATTTCTCATGCAGTGTGTGTGTGTGTGTGTGTGTGTGTGTGTGTGTGTGTGTGTGTGTGTCAGAGCTGGAGAAGGGAGTCCTGAGCATGATAGGCAAGGCTATGTGCTTTCACACCCCGCCTCTCACTTGCTTGTTCTGTGGTCCAGTCATGTGCTGGTTGATAACGTCCCTTCCGAACAGAGAAACTGAGGAGTGATGGAGGCAGAGGCAGGCCTGGGACTCGAACCTGTTTCTTGTCTCAGACACTCTCCCAGGCGCTGGGAGACAGGCTGTCTAGAGGAGATGATAAGACTTACTGCCTAGTGTGGCAGGCAGCAGGAAAGGGAAGAAGACCGCTGGCTGAAGACAAGACGGTCACAGTGAATCAGCCAAGTTTCCCGACACTTATGGGTGTCATACTGCTATGTTTAGGCTACAGAATCCCGAGGCTTCTGGTAACTGACCACAGATCTCCCCCTGCACGGTGAGGCCAAGTGCACCGGGGCTTGGAGCGACTCAGTGGCTTCCTGTCAGTACAGTAGAAGGAAGAGCAAGGCTGCCTGCCTCCAGCTGAAGTCACAGCTTTGAGAGGTAGTGGCATCCCCCACCCCTGTAACTCGATCTGCAGACACAGTGGCTACATGCCCTTGATGATATAAAACCTGACTGTGCGTGGGAGATTTGGCCAGCACTCTCTGATGATGAAATGGCTTGCTGGAATTCACACCCGGGTTTCTACCTCTGTGTTCATGGTGCCTCCACCCAGGCCTGGTGTTTGCTCATTGACCTGAGGGTCTCATAGAAGGAGGCCTTTGGTCTGCAGGGGTGTGGCTCGGGTTGCCTGGCACGCTTCCTCTGTGTCTTATCAGAAACCCTATTTCTTTACACTTCCTTGTTATGGCTGTTGGGGACCAGTGGTGTGAGCTGTGTATCCTGGCTCCCACAGCTGTGCTCCCTAACACTGGGTGGCAAGTGGCCTGGGAGAAGGGAGTCAGCGACATTCTGCCTATGGCTGTTAGGGCTTGTCTGGGATTGGGGTGTCCTAGGGCTCTGAGGGGAGAGGACATGGAGGGCTGCAGGGGGAAGAGGAGCCTGCATCATGCTGTGCAGACAGCCCTGAGGCATCAGCTTCCTGGGACCAGTGATGTGCCTATGTCCTGCTCCCCCTCCTGCTTTCCTGATGTCTTTCTACATGTTGCCGGGCTACAGAGCTGACTGGATAGCATTCATCCATGGCCACATCACACGGAGGGTAACCAAGCCTCAGGGAGTGAAACCACCAGAGGGTGTCCTTTAGAGCTTTTGTCCAAATGCCTAGAAGAGTTTGGAGCCCGTACTGGACAAATGCCAGACGTTTGCAGAATTAATGAGGTAGGTGGACATGTCTTTCCCTCTCTCTGGTGAGGAGCGAGCACACACGGGAGCTCACTCAGGGGCATGGAACTCTGGGGCAGCAGAGCTGTCTTCCCAGAGGCTCCCCAAAGCCCCGGTTCTCTTCAGGTGGCAGAGCATCCCCTGTCCCTGGCACCATCCTGGCTTCTGCACTTCAAGTCCCCAGTCCTAAGTGAGCTGTGACAGTTGGTCATGGTGCCCTTGAGTGACCATCCTGAGAGACAAGTATGGAGGTTCCTTCCAAGGAGGGTCAGCTCTTTCTCCGCATACACCCCAGAGCCTGTGGACCCCATGACACCAGGGCAGGTGTCTCCAGCCTTCTGCTTGTTTCCTCCTCAGGACACTAAGAAGCACCCACAGCGCACACCACTGACATGTAAGAGGTTGTATGTGACAAAACGCCAAGTGGAAAGCCAAATGTGCCAGGACCCGGCACATGGCAGCCATGCTGCAGGGACTGAAGGGCGGGAGGAAGCTGGGGTTTGAGGGACAGTGGGGGACACTTTGTGCCGGCAGGAAGTACTGGCCTTCCAGGCCCACTGGGACTCGGCCTGCTTCCTAGCACTCTGTATTCATTGACCTCTGTGCCTGATCTTATTTCATTCATTAAATATTTATCGGGTCTGGTCCTGGGCTAGGGCACAGCGAGTTCGGTGTGTATGAAATGAAGGTCTTTGCTGTCAGGGAGCGTCAGAGAAAGCTTCGAGACTGAAGGCTGAACAGAGCTGTGTAGGAGAGAGGAAGGCTGTGTGGAAAAACACGGTATCCCTGTTTTCCAGGGCTGTCGCCAGTCCATCTCCCCATCTCCCTACCCCCACCCCCAGCCATGTTCTTTCTGCCCACCTCACAGAGTCTGGGCCTGAAGACGATTGTAACGGAAGTGTATCTGACAATTACATGCAACATGTGTATCTGAGCCTCAGAACTCCTTCCAGCACTCTGCAATCAATCGATTAGCTGAACTGCTGGTCCCTGTCGTTGGCAATAGCTTAGCTCTTTTCCCTGCCTGTTTGGGTGACTTTGGGCATGCTCGCTGGATTGCTCTTTGGGGGGTGCCCTGACCCTGAGCCATCTGTGCTACCTGCCCCTGCTTCTTCCACCCGAGGACCGGGTTCCTGCCTTCCTGACGATGCTCTTCATGTCTCTTGTGCTCCAAGATGGGGGAAAGCAACAGAAAAGGGGATAAGGCCTAACTAGGATGCTGCTCCAGTCTGGGCAACCCTTTCCCGACTGCCCGTCTGCATGGCTCAGGGCTCACCAGGCTGCAGGGCCAGATGAACTCCACAGGAGGGAGAAGGAAGGGCAGGACGTCAGAGAAGGAGGCAGCAGTGGCTAACACTGTGGCTGTAGCAGGGCAAACAGTAGGGAGTGGGGGACGGTAGAGCCCATTAGTCACCCCTCAGGCCTCCCTTGGCACAGAAGCCGGGTCTTAATGCATTTCTAATGGGCTTCCGGAGCTCCGTGTTGAGGCTACAGATGGGGGCTCCTCGCGAGACCTGCAGGGGCTGGCTGAGTGGGAGGCGGCCATGCTGAGCCAGGCTCAGTTTGCAGCATCTACTTCCTTCCCTTGGCTTCTTCTTTCCACGGGGCTTCCCACGATCCTGATGTCGGGACAGAAGCCTAAAGAAACTCAGGTTTAGCCAGATTGGGTGGTGGTTACTTATAATCTCAGCATTTGGAAGGTGGAGGCAGGAGGATTTCAAGTTCTAGGACAGCCTGGCCCCCGTAAAACTGAAAACACCCCTCCAAAACCAGCTCCAGCCCCAGCCCTGTCACTGAGATGTACCCCTGATGGCTTCCTGGTATAGCTTCTTCTGGAATGTCCACATGTGCGCGTGCACGACATGCGTATGCGTACACGCGCGCGCGCATGCGCGTGCACACACACGCGCACACACACACGCACACACACACACACATGAAGCATACGCGCGCACACACACAGAAGAATCCATGTGGCCAAGGTAGGCAGTGTGCACGTGACTTTACTTCTCCAACTCGGGCGTCAGACCCTTGCGTGCAATATAAGGATCTGCGTTTTCGAGCTGTATGGCCTACAGAAAGAGAAGCTCGTGTCCAGGGTTCTTGGGTGGACCCAGTGCCTATTTCTTTACCACAATGGGAGAAAAGAGGTTTGGAAATACAGATGCTGAAAAACACAGGGTTAAGAAATTCTGCTTCCAGCCCAGATGGAGTCACTGGAACCAAATTCACTTACTCAACCGGAAAAAGCAAGGTCAGTATTATAAAAACAGTTTTCAGGACGTGGCTGTCAAGCGAGTATGCTTTGAGTATTGAGAGATGGCGGATGGGGAGCCCTAGAGGCTTGAAGAAGGTGTTCATGGTCCCCACAGGCTATGGCTGGGAAGTCAGTCATATGTGTGCACACATTGCTGAGACAGAGGCAACCAAAGAGAGCAGCGAACCACCACTCCCGCTTCCTCCCCTCAGCCACATGGTGGGCCTCATAACTCACAGGGCAGCAGGGAGAATGGGCTGCCCTCGCTAGCTACAGCAGTTACCACCAGACTAAATATGGCACCAACAATGCCTAGGAAACCTTAAAACAATCCCTGGAGAATCCAAGCTGTTCCCAAATGAGTGGTCTTTATCCAGAATAAAGATAAAGGATATTTAAAGGATACAGTAATTCTTTCCGTGTGACCGAGGTGAAATTTACAATGCTTAGCCAGATGTGGTAGTGCACACCTTTAATCTCAGCACTAGAGGAGGCAAAGGCAGAGTTCAAGGCCAGCCTTGTCTATTGAGGGAGTTCCAGGACATCTAGGATCTCTCTCTCTCTCTCTCCCTCTCTCCTTTCCTCCACACCCCCCCCTCTCTCTCTCTCACACACACACACACACACACACACACACATACACACACACAGTCTTAAAAAGAGAGAAGAGAGAGGGGGAGGAGGAGGAGGAAGAGGAGGAAGAAGAGGAGGAAGAGGAGAAGGAAGAGGAAAAGGAAGAGGAGGAAGAAGAGGAGAGGGAGAAGGAGAAGGAGGAGAAAAAAATATACAGTGCTTGGTGTCTGACCAAAAATGACTAGACAGACAAAGAGATGCACCCCAAACTAGAAAGTGAGGGAGTCAGTCACTCAAACACAACTCAGCCTAACAAAACCCAAGAATTAGTGTGAGAGGACATTTAAAACAGGCTTTTATATTGTGTCTCACCTGTTTTAAGAGGCTCAGATAAGCACCGAATGTGTTAAGAAAATGCAAGATAATTTTTAAAGGATGTAAATTACGTGTCTAGAGACAATACCCACAGTCTCTGAGATAGCAATACTCTGGATGGGCTTGGATTAGTTTAATGATGGCTGAATAAAATGGTAGTGGTCCTGAAGAGACGTCAATAACAGCTCCTCGGATGAAACGTGAGAGAAAGAAAAGCACTGGTGGACTGTGGGAAAATCTGAGGCAGCCTAAGAGAGGAATGAAGAGTTTCTAAAGCACAAAGGCCAGAGGAGGGAGCAGAAAATGCACAAAGAACTGATGTCAGAAAAGTCTCCAAATGTGATGAGGCTATAGCCCACGCACACATTTTTAGATTTACTTTATTTTTGATGATGTGTAATTTATGTGGGGCTGGACCCACAGAGGCCAGTAGACAGCATCTGACCTGAGTTAGTAGTGGCCAGATGAGTGTGTTAGGAACCAACTAGGATCCTTTGAGGAGCAACACACACTCTTAACTGTGGAGTCACCTCTCCAGCTCCCCCCACACACATTTCGGAATCCCAAGTGCCAGAAACATGAGGAGAACTGCATAGAGGCACATCCTCCCCACATTGCTCAAACCCAGAGAAAAGGATAAAAATCTTAAAAGCAGCCAGAGGGGGAAAGACACACTATACTTAGAGGAACAGAGCATAGATATCAGAAGATTTTCTCTGGAAACAACACAAGCTAGAAGGTGAAGCCATATTTTTAACTAAACCACCAACTTAGAATGCCCAGACATACAAAAGCTGGAAGAATTCATCCAGCAACTGAATAGCACTAGAGATGCCAAAGCCCCTCCAGGCAGAAAGAAAATAATGTCTCAAAGAAATGAGGCTCTACACAAAAGAAAGAAAAGACGTCAGGAGAAATTACCATATGGAAAAAATATGTAAGGTTTGCCCTTATTATTTAAACAAATTGAAGAAAACTGACTTTTAAAAAAGATAGTAAGTGTTGGTCTATAATATTTATTATATAATAATTATAGTATTGATGTAATATATTATAGTTTACATGTTACATAAAAGTAGCCACCATAGTGCAGAAACTGGAAGAGTAGAAACAGGAGCATGCTACTGTAGCATTTATTACACAGACAAATAGGCTGTGAGCTAAAAAATCTTTAATGAATCTCCTATGTAACCATTAAAATATAAAAACCAAAGATTTATGTCTAAGGAAATTACATAGGAAAATAAGAATTTCTCATCTTAAAAGAAGGCAGAAAGAGGGAACAGAGAACAGTTGGAAAAAAAATAGGAAACAGTGTAATAGATAGTACACTTAAGCTTCACCATATCAACAAATACATTAAGTGTAAATGGTTTAAATACTTCAATTAAAGGGCATTGAACTTAGCCCCTGCCAACCTAGAAACATTTGCTTATAGCAGCTTCATTTATCAACAATATAATCTCCTGTCAACCAAGATAGATAAAGAAATGGTTCATCCAAGAAGAATGCTAGTTGATGCTAAAAAAGAGTGAGCTACCAAGCCATGCAAAGACAGGGCAGATCTGGGGTGGTGACACACTAGACTTAAGCAAAGTATGGAGACAGCAAACAGATGACTGGGAGCTGAGAGTGGGAGAGAAGAGAGAACACTGAGGATATTTTAGGGCAGTGGAAATAGTCTGCATGATGCCATATCATGAAGGATGCACATCATCACATATGTGTTCAAACACGCGTAATGTCCAACACGAAGAGTATTGTGAACTATATGCTTTGGCTAAAGTTGACATGTCAACACAAATTCTCCAGTGTCCCTTGGCCCCTGTAGTGACGGATGCAGATGATGGGAGAGGCTCTGCATGCCAGACTGAGGGCTTATGGGAAATCATTACATTCCCCTCTTGACTTTTCTGTGAACCTTTAACTTCTCAGAACCAACTACCAACCACCAATCAGGATCATCACCTACAACCAACCACCAACCACGACCGCCATTGACAATGACCAAGACAACCACCACCACCACCAACAAAACTAAAAAAAAAAAAAGGGTAACAAGTACAGATACCCACACTTGCATCCTAGCTGTACAACCATGGGCAGGTGGCCTCTGTTTCCTGATTTGTACAATGAGTCTCCAGAGAACCCATCTCTTGTAAAGATCTGGTGAGAGTCCCTGTATGGTTGGGTACCATGCCTTGCACTATGTACATAGGAGATAAATAGTGGCCGTGAAGGGAAGGGACAGGACATCTCAGGGAGACAGAATGGGCAGAGAAGGCCCAAGTATTAGTCTCTGACTCTCAGGGCAGAAGAAGCTAGGGTTTGGCTCAATAGCAAGAAAGAGAACACAGGAATTGATGCATAAGCAGTATTTGCTTGGAGATGCACGGCCCCATACCCGCCCACGAAGTCCTAGGTTTTAAAATATTCCCTAGAAATTTGACCCAGAAAAGTGTCTGTGATGTAGATGTCTTTGTTAACTGTTCATTATGCTCCTCAAGAAATGTCGCACAGCTACCTCTGAGACAAGCCTGATGAGAACACTCCATGCTTACTAAGTCTTTTCAGTGAGAATTTGAAGGAGACAAGCCCTCTGGTTAGGCGTGTCCTTCTTGAATCTTGTCCTATAAAACTGTGAGCAGTTTAGATGTCTCCTTTAGGTCTCTTAGCAACCTCAAGAATCAACAGGAACCAGGCATCCCATGACGAGGCTGGTCAGGTTGCTACAGATTCCTAATTCATCGTTAGCGTTCAAAAATCCAATCTGGAGGTTGGAGAGTTGGCTCAGTAGGTCAGGTGCTTGCACAGCAAACTCAAGAACTGAGTTGGAGACCCAGAACCCACATAAAGAGCCAGGCACAGTGACACCTGCTAGCAATCCCAGTGCTGGGGAGGCAGAGACAGAAGGATCCCCAGGATCAGTAGCCACACAGACCTCCTAGTGAACTGCTGAGCTGCAGGGTCAGTGAAAGGCTTTATACTAAGAGCTAAGGAAGAAATCAGTGGGGGAAAACACCCGCTAATGACCTCGGCCCCCCCATGCTTATAGTCTACACGTGCGAACACATGCAAACACACATACACACGCACACACACATGCACACATCCACACGTGAGTGCACACATGCACAAACATACACATAACATACATGCACAAACACACATACAAACATACACATGTACACATACATGCACACATACACACATGTACACATACACACACATACATACACACATGTACACATACATGCACACATACACACATGTACACATACATACACACATGTACACATACATGCACACACAAACACACACACACATACATGCACACAGACACAGCACATGAACATCACCATTTCTACTTCCTCTAAAACACAGAAGAACCACTGCCCCAGCCCGTGTATGTGCCTGGCACAAATGAGACCTGTAGCATGGGACCTCCAGATCAGGCCCCTACTCTTCAGGGCGCCCCTCACTACCCTGCTCCTCTCCATGAAGCCACCCAGCTGGCCGCAGGCTCCCTGGCTCTGTCCTCTAATGCTTCATCACCTGCCCCTCTGCTCCAGCCCAACAAATGGCTTGCAGTGATCCCTGCTGGTAAGGACACACTGTGTCAAGGCGGTGCTGACCAGCGCATGCTGGTTCCTCTGTCCACCTCCCTTCTCCTGTGTGCACGACCATTATATAACCTTCAAGCTAAGCTCTATCAAAGGTGGCCCTGGTGGGCTCCAGAGTCCTAGGCCACGCTGCGTCTTGTCTCACAATCCACTGTGGGCTTGACACGCAGTGAATCCCCACCCGATGAACAAGATGAGCAGCATCGCATTCCCATTTCAAAGGTGAAGAACTTGAGACTTGGAGGAGCATGTGCTCGCTCAGTCTCTAGGGTGGGCGGGGAGGTCTTCAGATGCTATTATCAGCTGAACTCTGTCCCCTTCAAGAAAGGCACTAAAGTCCCAACCCAGAACCTTTATTTATAGACAGATTCTCTGCATGTGTGCACACAGGGTCACCCTATCTAAGGTTCTAAGGTGACCCTCATCTCACTGGGGACCATGGGAATGGGGCATGGACAGAGAAGATGCCATGTAACCATAGAAGCAGAGGTGAGAGTGACATCTGTAAAGGACAAGGGACACCAGCGGTGGCAAGGGACACCTTGATGCCCAATTGAAGGTGAGCAGACCTCTTTCCAGGCCTTCAGTGCCCAGGACAGTGGACGCCCGTGTGTGGACTTCTGGCCTCAGAGCTGATGGAGAAGAAATTCTAGTGGTGTAGCTGGCTTTTCTGTTCATTTTTACCTTTAAGAACTGGCTTAAACATGGGCAGAAACACAATGTTTTGTGTATCTGAGAAAATGGGGGATTGATTTTCTGAGGCTAATTCTAGAAGGGTTCATTGCACCCCCACTTCTTGGTCTGCTCTGAAGGAGAGGAGGGATGAGTATGAGATAGCCTTGGATCAGCAGAGGGGGCTCCACTCTCTTGCTTGTAGAGAAGGTGGCTGTGCTTCTAGGCTCCCCTGTTTCCTCACAGTCTGAACCATGGGAGGAACAGTCCCCTGCTGGACTGCAGGTGACAGGTACAATCTACAGGAGGGAGATGCTCATGTTTGGAGCCTCACGTTTTTGCTTTAAATATTTTAAGCTGTGACATCACTGTTGCATTTGGGACTTTCTGGGGACACTTGTCTTTTTATGACCCAAGACTGGCCAGAGAGCCAGGGACATGCTTCAACCAAGGGCAGGGAGGGGACCCTGCTGGCTGAGTGTCTCTCTAGGGCTCTGTCACTGGAAGTACTGTTCTTATGTGGATTCCTGGGTGGGACCGGGGGTAAGGGCTGGGGGACTTCTAACAGCCACAGGGGAGTCTAAAGCCAGGAACATTGATTACTACTGGACAGACACCAGTCGCTTTAGGCACAGTCCAAGAAAGAAGCATGACCGAGATCTCACACATGCTTGATCCAAAGGGCACAGGAAAGTGCAGTTCCTCTCACAAATCCTAAGGGAATGAGTGTGGGGTCCCAGTAATATCCCATTTCCTGCATGGGAACCTCAATGGCTCTCCTCAGAGTAGATGCTCACTGGTCGCAGGTGACTTCTCAGGACCCAGTCTCAGACATTCCCAAGTGTGACCAATACAACGAACTCAGAGTCTAGAAGTCACTAGTGAGCAGCCCAGGTTTGAAGGAGTGTTAAAGCAGATCTCAGCTCCTGAGGGAGAAAATGGGTGTCAGCCATCTTTGAGTGCAAGAATCTGGGCTCTATCCTGGACATCCTCTCTCTCCCCAGCACTGGAGTCTTGGTGACCCTGCCCATCTCGTCACCTCTGGCTGCAGGAAAATGGATGCCCTCCACGTCTACAATCTCCAAAACTGCAGGATCCAGGGACTTCAGGGAACTGTACTGGCAAAGGTGACCAAGTGCCTAGAGCTGTGCAGGGCCCGCCTTAAACCTTTGAGGCCTAGCCTCTCCCAGAGCCTCTCTCAGCCTCCTCCAGAGCAGGACGGATACACCTCTGTGTCAGGGTAACAATCCATGCCCCGCAGCTGGCGGGGCATCATCTCAACATTTATTTTTGCAGCTCCAAATCCTTCCAAGGGCTTGCAAGCTAAGTTGCAGACAGGAATCTTATTCAGCATTAGCTGTCCTTGAAGGCAGGAAGCCCAGGTCTGGAGTCAGGTGGGTCTGGTTTCATTCCCTACACCCGTGAAGGTACTCCTGGCCCCACCCATTCCTCCAGCTTCCATCCACAGGCAGGCAGGGCGGGAAGGGGGCACACAGAAGGTTTCCCTAGGCACCGCTTTACTGATGCCATTTCTGTGCTGAAGAACTCACAAAGGCTCCCACTACGCTATGATTCTACCCAAGCTTCTCAGATCAGTCAGCACCTTCCGTAACCTGGTCCTGACCACACCCCCACCCATCCCCACACTAGATCCACTGTGTCTCCACTCCTCTAGCTCTCTGAAGGGCTCTGGATTGCCCTGAGCCCTCCCTCCCTCTACCTCCATGCCGCTTTCTTCTCAAGCTTACCGGGGGCCATCTGCCTGTCGTCCTACTATGTCTACCGCCTCCTCAGAGTCCTGCTGATGGCGTTCACACTTGGCGTCTTGCATGGACTTGCTGTCCACATGAGTGTCCTCTCGTGAGCACACATCTCATCTCGCCCACATCCAATCATCTAAGAGAGGCTTTTTGAAGACCTACTATGTGCTGCTCAGTGCTGAGCCCAATAGTTGGTCTGTTTTTCTCTTGCTGAGTCCTGATCTAAGCAATGCCTTATAACTACCCTGAAAGAGGACCTAGGTCCCATCCAACTCTGTCCCTCAGCGCTCCTGCCCCTGTGCTTGGCAGGGTATGTGACACAAGGGGCTAAAGAAGGAAATTGTGTGCCAATATTTCTCTGCAGGAGCTCACTGCCAGACAAGACTGGTAAGAGGAAACAACCCCCCCAACACACACACATACACACACACACACACACACACACACACACACACACACACATACACACACACCAGGTGCTCACTCCCACACACTGCTAGGTCCTACAGATTACAAAACATAGCGATTCTCTTCCTATGGGAACAGGGAGACAGGTCTACACCAGGGAGCAATGCTGAGTACAACCAAGCCTGTGTTGTGCAGGAGGCACCATGGCTCCAGCACTTCCAGAAGGAGAGAAGAGATGAGCCATCCTGGAGTTTGTCCCTAGGGTGAAGTCACAAGGGGGAAATGCCCAATCTCTGAAGATCCTAGGGTCTAGGTTCACAGCCAGCTTCCTTCCTCATGAACTGCATGTCCTGGGGGTAAACTACTCCCTCTCCCTGACATCAGGCACCCTGATCAGCACAACTTCAGGCTAATAGAACTTGCAGGAGTTCACACATAGTAGGTCCTCAACCAACCTTAGTGTGCCTTTCACTGGTGTGCCTACTCACATTTTCCTTCTTTTCGGCAAGCATGGTGCTGAGCATGTAATCAATGCCGTGTGACAGCAGGGACAAACTGACCAATTGAAGTGTGAGTTATAAAAACAAAAACAAAACCCCACTGCAGCAGCCACCACCACAAATCCCAGACTCCTCCCGGCTCTGCCCACAGGTGCTGAAAAAGCCCTGTTTATTTGTCAGGTCACCATAGCAACTGTGGATGCTCTAGCTAGCCTCAAGGTTAGTTACTAATGATCAATTTATCCTGTATCCATGGGAACCCCAGCTTCTGTGGGATGCAGAGAGGAAGGCAGCTACAGACATCCTGTGAGCTTTTCTCTTCTCCTCAGTTAGAGCTCAGCTAACCCCACCTCCATCTAGAGTGGTAGTGACTGTTTCCCATATGATGGTGTTTACACACGGTTAGAACATGGTGAACTGGGCCACTGGTAAAGAACAGCGTGTTATTGGGGTGGTTAGAGGTCACAACTTGCTTGCCTAAAGCTGGGTCCTGATTCCCCAGAGGCAACATGGAGACTGACTCCTTTGAGGCTTCCATTTGTGACCATATCTACTCTGGTTTTTGAAGTTACATTTTAAACAGACTTCCACCACATGGGTAAAGTTTGGAAAAAGGAAAGTGTCCCTTCAAACATCACCCCCGAAAACAAGCAGCAGTGTTTGGGGGGCCCTTGGCCAGCACCCAGGAGACAACAAGGTGTCTTCCCTGTCACTCTGCTCCCAACATGACCGCAGAAGATGAAATGTCATGGTTTGGGACTTGTGTCCAGCCAAATATAGCCCTGTAGCCACACTGTGGTCAACTCTGGGTCTTCCCAGGGACCACACAAAATCCCAGAAAAGGGTGTGTGTGTGTGTGTCTTTGTTTTGGCTCAAGAGTACACCTAAGATCACAACTCCAGGGGATTCTTCTGTAGCGGAGACCAGGCAGCTCGCCAAGAGGTCATTTGTCCACCTGCCACGAGGAACCTGTTTTGTGTGGAGGGGACGGGTGGTGGTTCCCGGCTCAAACCCAATACAAAGCAAGAATGCTTTTAAGCATCCCTCTCTATCACAAAGCCCTGTCACTGCCTTTCTGAGCGATAGGGGCTAAAGTCCCACCCACAGTGGGAAGGAAATGGGGGGTGCCCCGAGGTTACCAACAAGTGATGGAGTACCAGCGCCAAGCAAAACCAGTATGGGCAGAGCAGCTTCCCCTCTGCCAGTCCCAGGGGCTCCAGAGTAAACAGCGGGTGGGGGTTGGGCTGGGAGGGGCGACTCCAGCGGCCCAGGCTCCTCGGAACTGTCTTGCTTAGAAGTGGGGGTGCTCAATGGAGACAGTCCTATCGCATCCTTCGGTGTGCAAGGGGCATGGGCCACTTCACCCAGGACAGCCAAGCTCCCGAAGACGCGAACCAGGTGGGGCTCCCTGGTTCGGGACAAAGGACCTGGACACGGACGCTATTGCTGCACGGGGGAGGACAGCGGGGCTGGGGTCCTGCAAACTTGGGGACCCCAGGGCGCGTGGGGAGGATTCCAGGTTACCTGCGCGGCCATAAAAGACAGATCCATGGTGTCACGGCTGGTGTGGCTGCTGCTGCTGCCTGCGCTCCAGTCCTCGCTGCTGCTGTCGTCGCTGTCGCCGCTGCGGGTCCAGCCTCCCGCACAGTTATCAGGGAGCCGGCGGAACCGCGAGCAGGTGCCCTCGGGCCCCGGCGAGCGTAACCTCAGCAGCCCCGGCGTGGTGGCGCGTCTCTGAAAGCCCTCACAGCCCTGGCTGGCTCCAGGCTCCGGTTCCAGACGCCTCCAAGTGGGCGGGAGACCCCGGGCGCGGCGCCCCTTCACGTGACCATTCCCAGCCACACCCCCGGGGCGGGCCAAGACAGACAGACCCTTAATTTCTAACAGTCCTCTCAGTGCCCTGGCCGAATGGGGAAACTGAGACCTGAGGCGGGCCAGCTAGGTTGGTGAGCCAGCCTCCAACTCAAATCCAGCGAGATGGGTACCCCTTCTCAGCGCACTTGACTCCAGCCCTACTGGGTCCTCCAACAGTGCTTTCGGGGAGTTGGTTGAGTAGACGCACCTGTCTTAGCAGCACTGCTCCTAGACTTCTGAGTGCTTGGCTCTTGAACTAGGCAGAACAAAGCAGAAAGTCTAGCATTTTTGTATTGTGTGGTTTGGGTGAATTAGTGCTTGTTTGAACCCGGGTATCCTTGTTGATAGAATGAGAGTAACAGAACCTAGGAATTAAGTAAGATGCGGCACGTGTCACAGGGTGATGTGTAGCGTGACCAGTGTCCCTTATTGGTGACCATGGAGTGAATGGCATATGCAACTTGTAGATGTGCCTGTGGTTCTGTTACCACAAAGTAGCCCAAGCCACGGTCATCGCTGCAATGAAGGGCCACAGAGGGGCCTGCTGTTCACGGTGTGTGTGTGTGTGTGTGTGTGTGTGTGTGTGTGTGTGTGCGCGCGCGCGCGCTCGCGCGTGTGTGTCTATGGCTATGTGTGTCCGTGAGTGCGTGCATGTGTGTGTGTGTGCGTGTCCGTGCGTGCGTGTGTGTGCGTGTGTGTGTGTGTGTCCCCATCCTGTCATTCTCGTTCTCCCCTCCCCCTTTCCTTTCCTCCTTCCCACCTCCCACCCTGCTCTTCCGGTTTGTTTTCTCTCTTGCTTCACGGGGTCTCTAACTCTTCCAGGCTCAGCTCTTCCTCTCTCCACTTACAGCATCTCTGTACCCTTCCGGCCCAAGTACTGGTCTCCAGTCTTCAGTCCAGAACCCCGCTGGTTCCCACCCCTCGACGGCAGCGGTTTCCAGACTTCCTAGAGCTGCAACCCTTCAATACAATTCCTCATGCTGCGGTGGTCCCTGACCATAAAATTATTTTGGTTGCCACATCACTATTGTTATGATTTGTAACGTAAGCATCTGACATGCAGGATATCTGAAATGTGATTCTTGTGAAAGGGTCATTTGACCCCAAACGGGTCGTGACCCTGAGGTTGAGAACCCGCTCTATGTCCTAGCAGTTCCTCAGCCTGCCTAGAACCTTCACACCCTCTGCTTCTCTGCACTTTCACCATTTAGTCATACCTGCAGAGGTCTGTAGGGGTGTGTGTGTGTGTGTGTGTTTGTGTGTGTGTGTGTGTGTGTGATGCACAGCTTAAATAATAAACCCCCCCCCCCGCAGTCTAACAAAAAGAATAAATGGAGCTGGAGAAATGGCTGGGCCATGAAAGGTTCAGGCTCATGATTACAAAGACGGAGCAATGGTCTTTAAACCCTGACAGCCATCTCTTTAAAGCTCTTTATTGCCTGTCCCACTGTCCCAGCCGCCTGTAATCTAAGTCTTCACGGTTCCCCACTGGTCTGTTCTCCACCTCTGTACTTCTATCGTTTCAGGAAAGTTCTATAAGTGGAATTATGTCTGATAACCCTCTGGGGTCAGTGTCAATCCACTTGGCTACCTGGAGGTTCATCCAGGTTGTCATGGACACAGCAGTTTGTTTCTTTCTATTGCTGGGCAGTATTTTATTTTACTGATGTACCACAGTTTAACTACATGTCTGTCAAAGGATGTCTGCTATGTTTCTGTTCTTTGGTGCTTATGAAAGCACCCGCTGTACACATTCATCTCTGAGATTTTGCATGATCACGTCAATTCCCATGGCTATGGTCCTGGAACAGTGTCACTTCTACAGTATATCCGGAAGATTAGTGCCTTGCATGGCCCCTTGTTGCTGTAAAATTATAAAAAAAATAAAATGCTGTCTTTTATCCCCACTATGTCTGGCACTGCAGTGCCCCAAGATATCTGGTAGATATCTTGCCAGAAATACACATCCCAATTCTGTGACAGCTTAGTGTCTCTAGCTGCCACACACTCTCTTAAACTTAAATCGCTACATGAAAGAACTCACGACACAATAACCTCTGATCCAATTGATAAGATATAATTGCTCACCTAAACATACAAAGCTCTTTACACACCCATCCCTTAAGAATATTTATAACAACCTGTAAATGCACAGAGAGGAATCTTGACATCAGCCTCCATGTTCTCTCCGAGGTTTCCTCCAGTTCCTCTGTCTCCTGTCTCCTTCTGTTCCCGGTTCCTCCTCTTCCCTCAAACTTTTCTCCCACCCATCCTTCCTTCTCATCCAATGACAGGCCTCGTTGTATCTTGTACCTGCCTCACCTATATGACATCATCCTACAGCTCTTTGCCCTGCAGGCCTGGCCTTGCCCTCTAGAAACCCAGACAGTTCTTCCAGCTGTGCTCTGTAGGAAGAGAGGGACTGGCTGAAGGCAACCCAGTTGTTTTAGTTCTGCTTTGCAAGTTCCCTGAGCACCTGTGGTCGGTCCATACCCAACTCTAGCCCTGCGTCCTTGAACAAGGCTCATCTGCCCTCCTTGTCCCTGGGCTGTGGGCCTTTCACCTTTGAAAGAAGATGAGGGTAGCCAGTCAGCATGAAGTTTACCCCCTGTCCTTCATCACCTCTCGGTGGTAAACACTGGTTCATCACACAGAAAAAAGGAAAAGGTGACTTCCCATGATGGCTGAGAACTCCACAGTTGTCCCCAGAGAGTGAATCTTTGGCGTATTTCTGGTCACTTAAATGGACTTCTTTTTACACATTCAAGTTAGGAAGTCTTGGCACACCGATGTAATATTTTTCCTTTTCTTTCTCATGCTATGTGTATCAGTAGTCCCAATTTACTGCAGAATGGCCTTCTACTGAACCAGTAACCGAGGCCTATCCAGCTACTGTCCTGTCAATGGAAACTGGGGTTATGCCAAACCCTTGGCTGTCGTGAATACGTTTCTCATGCACACTGGTGTCGAAATTTCTTTGGAGACATTCTGTCTGATCTGCGCACATCCTCAGTAGGACGCAAGAGTCTTAGTTGACTCACCTTCTTGCCAACACTTAGCACTTTCATTGCTCTTCCTTTAGCCACCCTCGTGGGTGTGAAGTAGCATTTCCTTAAGTCTCAGATACGGATTTCTGTGACTACGGATGATGCTGAGGGAGAGTTCATGGGCTCAGGGGCTAGTCAGTGATCTCTCTCCCTCTGCAGATGGTCTGTACAAATCGTTTACTCCTGCTTGGATCGTTTGCTGTTTTGATATTGAGTTGCTAGTGTTCTGTACATATTCTGGAAACACGTTTTATACCAGACACGTGAAAGTGTTTTCCCAGCCTGTGGCATTTTTAGCTTTAATAAAATCTAATGAATTTTTAAAATCCCATCTAAAAGCACGCCTCACCTTTGTTCTTCTTTATGCTCCAAACTGTCACCTATTTTTATTTTATAGGATATATGAGATAAAGGTTGGGGTTTTTCTTTTCTAAAACCATATCCAGCTGTCCCAGAGCCATTTCTTATAAAGACCATTCTGTTACCATTAAATTGCCCAGAGCGGGAGGCTGTGCTAAAGAGCCTTTAGGGTGACACCCACTCTGAAGCTCTGCCAGCATTTCTCCTTAAACGTCTGGCTCCCACCTTAACCCTCTCCTGACAGAGTGTCTAATTATAGACTCACTCTTCTCTCTAAATGATCTACAAAGGGATGCTCACCAGGCCGTCGAACAAACCTTGGAGGTCTCTTTGAGTTCTGTTGGCGGTTCACTTAGTGGTGTCTCCTGAGTTGCCAATCTGGCCAGTACTGGGCTCTGACTGTCCCCTTCTATGTGATGCTGCCCCAATCAGAAGAGGGTGATGTTCAGGTGCTCTGTGTATGTAGACTGCACAAGGGTACAGGGACTTATGATCCAACCACACTCCTTTCTGTGGCTGGGTAAGGGGTTGCGTCTGCCCAGAGGAAGAGGGGTCTCTGTGATCACCATGGCCAGCAGAGCAACAATCTGTGGGAGATAAGGAAATAGTTCAGGCCAACATGACTAAGTAGCTGGTGTTGGTTCAAACTTCGGGTGTCTGACCCTGAGCGATTCAGTTCAGTCACATTTAAGTACAGCACAACTTGGTGTAAACTTCCCTGGTGATCATTAACTCAATCCCATACACACCACAAGCTTTAGACATGGCTACATCAAAACTCTTTGTAACATACGTGTGATGGGTTCTGTACGTTGACAAGCTCACTGTAAGGGTCTGGGGGAGGATCCAGTGTGGTCTCGGTCACACACATAGCACAAAGGTCACTAGGCTATAAATCATGTCTGCTCCTAGCCTTCTGGGCTGATAACAGGTTATACATCCCTCCCTTTGAAGGGACAACCTTGTGTGTTTAGCATTCCTGGTCCCCTAGTGTTTATCTGTGAGCACAGAGATCTCTGCACCTCCTGCAGTGTCTTTGCTGAGTCTCCAGAAATAGTTTTGGGGAAGACTTAGTGCAGAACCAGACATCAGCCTCCAGACTCCTCTCTCCCTTACCGTAATCCTCAGCCCACACCGTGGTGAGGGCCACCCAGGGACCTTCTTTCTCTCCCAGGAGGATACCAGCTGGCTTGCCTCCTTCAGGGGCGTGTGTGTGTGTGTGTGTGTGTGTGTGTGTGTGTGTGTGTGTGTGTGTGCTTGTGTGTGTGTTTCCTTCTTATGAACCTTTCTCTGAGCAACTCAGGTTTCTTTTTTTTTTTTAAAAAGATTTATTTATTCATTTATTACATATAAGTACACCGTAGCTGTCTTCAGATACACCAGAAGAGGGCATCAGATCTCCTTACAGATGGTTGTGAGCCACCATGTGGTTGCTGGGAATCGAACTCAGGACCTCAGGAAGAGCAGTCAGTGCTCTCAACCACTGAGCCATCTCTCCAGCCCTCAGGTTTCATTTCAAAAGCCACCTTTCTACGGCAGGAAAGACAGCCCAGTTAAGAGTGCATACTGTTGTTGCAAAGGACCCACATTCCATTCCCAATACCTACATGTGAGGGGTTCGCAACCATTTGACCCCAGCTCCAGGGAATCTAAGGCCCTCTTCTAGCCTCCCTAGGCACCTGCGATTAGGTGAAATCCCCATATTCACGCATGCACACACACATATACATAATTAAAATCTTGAAAATAAAATCTTCAAGCAAATCTCTATTTGGAGGCCTCCCCAGGACCGCACTGGCTCGTGTCTGTCATAGCAGCTTACTTTATTTGTCCCATAGCAATTCTCTGTCTTTGAGACAGGCTTACCTGCTGGAAGTGATGGCATGCTGTGAGCCTTGAGTGCTCCCAAGTGCTCCCTCGGGCTAGCAAGAACACAAGTCCCTGGTAGCTTCCTTCCTGGGTTATTTTCCAGAGTTGGGGTACAGTATATAGTCTAGACAGAGAGAGGCCATCTTTCTTTCTGGATAGGAGATGGACTGTTTTGCTTCTGAATGGTGAGTGAATCCTCAGGGCTCTGCATTGCCTTTCTGTAGCACAGCCCACTATGTCTACCACCCTATGTCATGGGCCTGGTGTCACTCCTGCCTGAGACTTGCAGATGTGGGGGTCATGAGGATCTCAGAGAAGACAACACTGGCTGGTGTCTTGGGAACCCTTGAATGCTGTAAGGCATTGCTGGCAGCCTGGTGGTGGCTTTTCCTCTGGCTTGATCCTGAGGATCTGGTGAAAACGGATCCCTCCTGTCAGAGGCCAACAACAGTTCAGTGTTCCACCTATCCACCCAGAGCTGAGAAGGGCATGAGGCCACTGCAAGCTCCGGATCCTGGCCCCTTGTCCCGGGACTGAGGAAGGGCTATGCCTCTAGTTCCTGGGATGCTCAGTTTGTGTTCATGCCAAGCCAAGCCCTGCATGCATAATTCATGTGTGCCAAGAACTTGGATGCAGAAAAGGGAACAGTGTGTCCCTTAAAAGACTCCAGCCAGAAGTAGGGGCCTGGCCTGGCCACAAGCACTCACCTGGAATCCAGATGAGGGAGGGAGACAGGGGTCCTGCAGACCCCTCATCTGGTCTTTTTGGAAAGCCTTTCCAAAGGTTTTAAGAATTCATGATTCCCTCACTAAGTGACTTAATAAATTATTCAAGAAGCACACAGGGTGGAGTGGGAGTCATGGCCCAGGACCTGTCCTCAGAACAGACAAGAGTAAAAACATGCAATTGTGGCAGCAGAAAGGAGGAAGTCCTGCTGGCTTTGAGGCCCGGTGCCACCACTCCTTCCTTCCCCTGTCAGCTCCCTCAGATAGGCACCTTTGTCTAAAACACCGTCAGTGCTTTTTAAACAGACTGTGGTTGCTAGTCTGAGGGCCAGCAGGGGACCTTGTTAAAATGCCTAGTGCTCTGCACAGGATGATTGGCAAGACTGTTTCTCCCAGGTGAAAGCTGCAGCCTAGTCTAGGTCCCTTTAGCAGGAACCACCAGACAGGCAATGTGCACCGGGGCACAGAAGCCACGGGACTGAGAAGTCAGCCTTGCTGAGATCCCTCAGCACACATGGGCAGTGCTGGGACCGGAACCCAGAGTGGATGACTCTAAAGTCCTCGCCTTCCCCTACGGCTCCTTCCTGTAAAGAATGTACATCTCATTCAAACCAGCGGGAAAGCCGTGATGAGGCTCAAGGGTGGAAGAACGGACCCACTCTTCCGCTGTTTCTTTAGTTCAACAAGAACCAGGGCAGTGAGAAGGCTCAGTGGGTAAGGCTGCTGCTGCCAAGGCTGATGGTTTGAGTCCAATCCCCGGGATCCACTTGGTGGGTGGAAGGAGCTGATTGCTGAAAGTTTCCTTCTGACCTCTACGTGCATGCCGTGGCATACACACACACACACACACACACACACACACACACACACACACACAGGCACACACATGCATGTGTGCATATGTGCTCATGCATATGAGGTGAAGGGGAGATGTAAATAAAGTAAAGACAAAATCTACTCGGTTCAGATTGTCTGAACATCTACTATGTTCCAAGTACTATGTCCCCAAAGGGAGAGAGAGGGGCCAGAGCTTCACAGTGTCTTGAGTGTGGTTAAAGCTTCTGTAGCAGTGACTTTTCACTATACCTCTTTGTGCTCCCACTGGATTGCATGTGTGGACCCATCCAGGAGCTATCTCAGATCCGAGAATGGAAAACACACACACACACACACACACACACACACACACACACACACACACACAAGTTAATTTTAAAATGCCTTGGCTAACTCAAAGACTGGGCACTCCTAAACCTTCCCCTGCTACCCCAGGCCCAATTGGGTAAGTGGCCATTGACCACTTACCCAAAGTCTCACATGGTTTTGGCTATTGAGACCCATTCTTCTTCCCCACCCTCATCATTGAGTCACTCTGAGTCTCCTTGAAACTCTAAGTGCCCCACCCCATGCTCAGCCATTGGCCACTGGCATCTTTATTGATAGATCAAAAACCAATTGGGGACAAGGACCTTCAACATCTGGACATGGAGATTCGAAGCATTAGCACCAATCTCCAATAAGCTTCCAGTTTGGGGACTGTGTCTTAGAGATTTTCTGTTAGTGTGAAGAGAACCAAGACCAAGGCAATGTATGGAAGAAAAAGTTTATTAGGGCCTACAGTTCCAGTGAGTGAGTTCATGACCATCATGGCAAGGAACATGGCAGATAGGAGCAGTAGCTGAGAGCTTATATCTGACCCACAGATATGTGACAGAGAAGAGAAAGGGAGAGGGAGAGGAAGAAGCAAGGAGAAGGAGAGGGACAGGAGGAGGGAGGAGAAGGAAGGAGAGGGAGACAGAGAGGGAGAGGAAGAAGCAAGGAGAGGGAGAGGGACAGGAGGAGGGAGGAGAAGGAAGGAGAGGGAGACAGAGAGGGAGAGGGAGGGGGGAAAGGAAGGAGAGGGAGAGGGAGATAGGGAGGGAGAAGGAAGGAGAGGGACACAGAGAGGGGGAGAGGAGGAAGGGAAAGAGGGGAAGAGAAGGGGGAAAAGGAGGGGGAGAGGAGGGAGAGAAGAGAGAGGGGGAAGGGAAAGGGGAGGGGGAGGGGGAAGGGGAGGGGGAGGGGGAGGGGGAAGGGAATTCCAACTAACTAGGAATAAGTTGGGCTTTTGAAACCTAGAAACCTATCCCCAGTGACACAGGTCCTCCAACAAGATCATACTCCTAATCCTTCCCAAATGGTCCCACCAGCTGGGGACCATGCATAAGTATATAAGTCTATGGGCGCCATTCTCATTCAAACAGTCCATGGAGGACAAGGACTGAATTGGATTGTGTCTGAGCTCTGTCACCTGCTTGTGAGGGCATCATGAAGCAACTTAAGCTGTCCAGGCCATGGCATTTTATACTCGAGTGTGGAACGACTGGCCTAGCTGGTCACGAGAGGAGAGTGAGTGGGTTACATGGGAACCTGACACTCGCCCATGTTTCTCCCGCTTTTCACCAGCGCTCAGCTGGATGGAAGGCACCTTCGGCTGTAGAGAGAGGGCAGGATGCTTCAGTCTGATCACAAGACTGGTGACACAAGACATACCTCTCATCTCAAAGGAAGTAACAACCCCTTTATGCTGGGTCAAACGAGTGACTATGTCCCTGAGAACACACCGTCATGCTGTCTTAAATGACACGTTCCCGCATGGAAGCAGCCATATAATGGATTTACAGTCACAGAGCATGAGCAAGAGATGAACCAATACATCTCCTGAATACATCCATGGACATCGGGTAAGCAGACTGCAGCAAGGGTGGGAAGTTCACGTTATGACTTCCGATGCTATCTGACAGCATAGTTCTCTTCTTTCTTCCTTCTTCCCCCTGCACCCTCAGCAAGGGATCTGTTTCTACTTTCCAAAAAAAAAAGGTGTACCTAATAGTCACAGGATGTTAGGTCACACACAGAGGTGGTCAATGGCTGTGTATTATGGGGACTGAAAATAACCCAAGGTAATATGGCCCCTCACCCACCTCACTCCAACCAAGCCCTCCACCGTCATGAAGATCCCCCCAGTCAGTTGTTGCTGCAGAACTGTCCACAGTTGGCTTTTGCCACTTGGGAACTGTCAGAACACACCAGTGCCTGACAGGTCGTTGGCTTAAATGGAGGATTCTGGGAGTGTTTCATGAGTGAATAAATGAATGGATGCAAGAATTAGGAGACTGTTGGAAGTGAAATCTTGCCCTCTAGCCCTCTGGATGGCCTTACCTATGTCCTTTGCCCAGGCACACACAGCAGGACAGATTTTACAAATGGTGACTGAATGGACAGGGGTGGCTCACCTGTGGGTTATTCTGTCCCCTTATGGGTGAAGGTCTTGCAGCACAGGAAATGCAGTGGTTTGAATACAAAATGTCCCCCACAGGTTGGTGTGTTTGAATGCTTGGTTTCTGTTGGTAGTGCCGTTTAGAGAAGCTCTGGGACCTTCAGGAGGTGGATCTTTGCTGGGGAGGAAGTGTGTAACCATGGGTGGACTTTGAGGTTTCATAGTGGAACCACACCTCCTTCCCCTCCCTCTGCTTCGTGAGCACCAGGCTGGCCTCATCGTATCTTCCCTGTCACAACGGACTCTATTCCTCTGAACTGTAAGAAAAAAATTTTCTTTCCTGAGTTGCTTTAAGTCAGGGTGTTTTATCACAGTAACAGAAAAGAAACTTATACAGGAAAGCAAAGTGAGGATGGATCGGGGGTCCAGGGCATCACTGTGTCCAGAGAATTAGAAACATCGGTGTATCTCTCCTCAGTGTGGAGCAGAGAGATCCTCACGTGCATCATTCATTCATCCCTACATAACTAGGACCCTCCCAGCAAGTGCCAGGCACTGTGCCAGGCTCCCTGGTCAGGGAGGACCCTCTCCAGGACCTAAGTCTGACTGTACTGTGATGCATGGAAGCCTGGCCATCGCCCGCCGTGAACTCACAGTTCAGACCTACAGGGCCGACGGCAGCTGTCCATGGTCCTGGAGACTCACTGAGTCAGAATGGAAAGTGGGAAAGGCAGGCAGGAATTGGAAGATAAAGGCCTAAAATTTAAAGTTTTTAAGCACCACACATAGAGGTGACAATATTTCAGGCATACTAAGTTAAACCAAGCCTAGTATTTAATCAGTTAATCAATCAATTAAGATTTCGTCTGCTTCTTTTGACTCTTTAAATGTCACTACTCATACACTCCAAACCATCTCTGTGCTTTGTAAGTCACATCTTTGTGGTGGAGAAGGGTTCCTGTGGAGGTCAGAGGACAAACTCAGGCACCGTTCATCAGGGGCTACCAACCTTCTTTTGGAGAGAAGTGCCCTCCCCCAAGACAGGGTGTCTCTGTGTAGCCTTGACTATTCTGGAATTGACTCTGTAGACCAGGCTGGCCTCGAACTCAGAGATCTGCCTGCAAGAGAGAAATGTCTCATTAGACTGGAAGTCGCCAAGTAGACTACACTGTCCATCCAACAAACCCCAGGGATCCACCTGTCCCCACTCCCCATGGCTGGGCTCACAATACAGGCCAGCATGTGTAGCTTGGGGCTCGGAGAATCAGACTTACCTCTTCCCTCTCATAAAACAGACACTTTACCCCATGGACCTGTCTTCCCAGCTCCTTGGAACTCTGTTTCTAATGAAAATTCTTGGCTTAAACTGCTCAAAGCAAACAGTCCCAGATGCAGGTGTGGATACAGGAAGTCTGGGGGTGTCTGGGTGAGGGAACCCATTTGAGAAATTCAGCTATCCCAACCCAGCCACTCAGTTCATGTTCTCTGGGGAATGTAGCCATTTCAGGCTCAGACTGGGAATCTCGGCTGTTGCTGTGGTAAAGGTGCTTATCCTCAGTTACCCTCAGAAATGCCCACTCTCCTCAAACCCCATGTTGGCTTTCTGCCATCAACTCTGCCCACAGAAAGTGCTCCCCCTCCAGGTCCCCAGCTAGATCCGCCAAGCCTCCCACACCTGCATATCTTCACAGGGGACGCCTGAGTCTCCAGGATGAGCCTCTTCTTTCTCTCTTGGCTGCTCCTCTGAACAGTCTGATGAAGTCATTTTAATTAAAGTGCCGATTACACCCAGAGGAAAAGGCAGGGAGCTTGGAGTTCTGCAGGGGTGGGCGGAAGGTACCGATGGTGACTCAGGGAGATGCTTCTCCGCCAGCCCAGGGCGGCCCTGACCCGTTGTCTCACAAAAACAATGATGATGGTAGTGACAGTGACCAAGATGTTTTCCAGTGTGTCATAGCATAGGTCCCTCATTGACTCCTACTCAGTCCTCAGAATAGCTTTGTGGGATGGTTACCATTCAGGGAGGAGCAGACATCCCCCTGGAGTGGCTACTGAGTGTCGGGTCAGCATTTGAACCCAACACCTGGTCTAGCAACTCCAGGCCACCACGTCGGATGTTGTGATTCCTAGAGTAAGGTCTATGGGCCTTCCAGGGGGTAGCTCGAACCAGCTTCTGCATTGCGCTTGCACACTTGTATGTGCACATGACAGTGTCTTCCACTAGTACTCTCCGCCTTTTCTTTGGGGGCAGGTCTCCCACTGAGCCTAGAGCTCACTGGTTGGCTAGGCTGGCTGGCCAGCAAACTCTGGTGATCTCCCCGTCTCCTCTTTGCCCCTCCCTGCCTCAGACAGATCCATAGGCTTGCTTTTACTTGGGTTGGCCATCCAAACTCATGCTGGCGTGGCAGGCCTTTAACCTTCTGAGCTGTCTCCCTAGCCTGAGGTACTAATCTCTAGAGAAATGTCAGTCCTAGAAACTGATAGCCAAGTAGCCCAGAGCCAAAGGCACTCAGGGCATCAGATTGTCCAGGACACAGGCTTTTAAAGAATGGTTGTAGTGCTTTCTAGAATATCCCCAGGGCTGCCATACTGAAGGTCTGGCCCGCAGCTTGGCACCGCAGCACTTGGAAGTTTTAGATCTTTGGAGATAAGTCCTTAAAGGGGATTCTAGGATTCTCCCCTCTCCCTCTCCCTCTCCCTCTCCCTCTCCCTCTCCCTCTCCCTCTCCCTCTCCCTCTCCTTCTACTTCTCCCTCTTCCTCTCCTTCTCCATCTCCCTCTTTCCTTACCCCCTTCTGTTGTATTATTGTCTTGCCATAGACCACTAAGCAACTTGGACTTGAACTAAAAACTCCAACATTCTGAGTCCTGAGACACATGTCTTTGTCAGTTGGGCTCTCTGGTATTTGTGATAGTGACTATCAAAGACAAGGATGGGGTTTTATGACCTGAGAGTGATGGTCAACAGATACAGGCAGAGAGAGCTTGACGAGGGCAGAAAGAGAGAGAGACAGCCATCTCTGCTGACCAGACAGACCATTCCCCTGCTCCACATGTGTCCCGGCTGCTGTGTAGCTGTGAGTAGACAGGCCCTGCTGTTTGCCTCTTCCCATGAGTACTCCGGCCCCTGTCCCTGCCTCTCTCTGCTCTTACACATCTGAGCCTATGTTACTGGTCCCCTGGAGAGAACTTCCAGGTTCAACGAAGATGAGTGAAATCCACCCATCTGTCTTGGCATAGGATCTGGGTTTGAGTCTGACTTCCGGAGCACTCTGTTGTGTGGGTGGGATGATGGTGACACTGGCTGTGTGATTTGGGTACATTGTGTTGGCTAGAGACATTTTTGAGGAGCTGGGAAGACCATGGTGTGTGGAAGTTAGGATATCAGAGGTATAATTTACATGCTGGTCTAACACCCTCTTGACCCTTTCAGCTCTAAGAACTTTGTTTTCCCCCAGAGACAGACCCTTCTACCTCCTGACTTCTCAGCTGAGGGGCTACTGTGATCGGCCCAAACTGGGCCACTAGTGATTATATATTATGATTTCCCAAGTTATGCATACTGTTCCTGGGGGGGTCAGCTGATACTGTGTTTGCAGAGACAAGGAAAGGAGGGGGTCTCTTTGTTCTGAGACCACAGAACTGATAGGTATAAAGTTTGGGGTGACTGAGGGTATGTAGCTCCTATGGGAGGAAAGGGCCTTAAAACAGGAAGAATTCAGATCAAGGACAGTGTGGTGGTTTGAGACAACAGCCTGAGCCTCTGGAACTCTGGAGCCCTGGAGCTTCCAGCTCTGGAGTCAGTCAACATGCCACATTTAATCACCATTTGTAGCTACAAGAGTGTTTGACTTATAAAAAGTCAAGTCGACTGGAGAGATGGCTCAGCAGTTAAGAGCACTGGCTGCTCAGCCAGGGTTCAATTCCCAGCACCCATATGTCAATTCACAACTACCTACAACTCCAATTCCAGGGCATCTGGCCCCTTCACAGTCATAGAGGCAGGCAAAACACCAGTGCATATAAAACAAAAGTAAATCTTAAAAAAAGTCAAGTTGGAGGTTAGGGAGGGGCCTTAGCACTTACAGCATCTATCATACAAATGTGAAGACTGGAATGTATATTCCCAGATCCCCTGTGGGTGGATGTGTGTTTTATGTCAATTCAACACAAGCTGAAGAAGTCTGAGAGGAGGAACCCCAATTAAGAAAATGCCTCCATAAGATCAGACTGCAGGCAGGCTTATAGGTCATTTTCTTAGTTACTGATGGGGGAGGATGATGGGGTGGTCCTGGGGTCTATAAGTAAGCAGGCTAAACAAGCTATGGAGAGCAAGCCAGTAAGCAGCATCCCTTCATGGCCTCTGTATCAACTCCAGGTTCCTGCCTTGCGTTCCTGTCCTGACTTCCTTTGGTGATGTACATTTGTTGTGGATGTGTAAGCTGAACAAACCCTTTCCTCCCCAACTTGCTTTGGTCATGGTGTTTCATCACAGCATTAGCAACCCTGACTTAGACACCATGAAGTGCTGGGTAGACAAGGGGCTGCCTGACTATAATTCCTTCCTCAGATGGTGGAGACATGAGATCCTTTATGAGTCACTGTTTGACTGAGAGATCCTGCTTCACTGAACAACAGGGAGGAGAAATCAATGATGAATCTATACATCAATGTGGGCCCCTACATTCACACTCCCACAACTGCCCACACACAAGAAAATAGGAATGCACAAATATACTCCATGCCCACAAACATATGTACTACACACACACACACACACACACACACACACACACTCCCCACCCACACACATATGGACTACATGCACACACACATATGTACCACACATATATAAACACACATGTGCACTCCACACACCTATGTATTATACACATACAAATGCACTACACACATATGTACTATACACACACATAAACACACATATGCATTCCACACACATATGTACTACAAATACACATGTTTGCACTACACACATATGTACTATATGCACATGTACTACAAACACACACATGCACCATACACACATATGTATACATATATGTATTATGCACACATATGGTTTCCATGCACACAAACATATGTACTACATACACACTTATGTGCTCCATGTACACAAACATACATAACACACACACACACACACACACACACACACAAATGGAAAAAGAAAAACATCCAGTTGATCTTGAAGACTAGTTTGGCTGGAAGTCAGGGATGCCGGGAACGTCTGTTGGGGTTTCCATTCTGCATTTCTTCTTCTATAGATGGTTGAAAGATGGTTTGGAAACCCACCATGACCAAGTGATGCCCTCAGAGGTGTGCAAACCCCACTGTGATGGCTTTTCTTGGTTATCAACTTTACTACGTCTAGAAATAAGTAAAACCCCCAAACAGAAGGACACACCCATGAGGGCTTTTTTTCCCCTTTTTTCTTTATTTGAAGTGGGAAGACACATCTTTCTAGATCTTTTGAGCTGGGACAATCCACCTCTAATCTGGGCCACACCTTCTGCTGACAGCCTATACAGAGGCCATGGAAGGAGGAAGTTTGCTCTCTCTGTGCCCACTTGCTCTGGATTTTGCTAGTTCATTCCTTCCCCAGTATTAGAGCCTACTTCTTTGGTATTCCGGTGTACTCTGAAGACCAGCTGAGGCACTGAGCCTTGTGGACTGAGCAAGTGCTGGATTCTAGACCTGCCATTGGTGGACAGTCATTGTTGGATTAGCTGGGCCACAGCCTGTGAGCCACCCTAGTAAATGAATTCGTTCTGTAATTTTACCACTTCATCACTGGACCGAATTTACCATATATTTTTGAGAATAAGACTATCCTTCGTAGAGTATAATTACCAGAGTTAGCCAACTTCACGCTGATAGAATACTGTTTTCTGTTCTGCAGGGATCATCCAATTGTCACCAGTAGGTCTATGACATCTTCAACTTTTAGTGCCTCAAATTGAATCCAGTGCCTTACTCATGCTAAGTAAGAGATCTGCCACTGGGAGCTACATCCCTAGTCCCTCATTTATTTACTTAGTTGTTTGTGTGTGTGAACATGTCTGTGTGGCATATATGTATGTGTGTAGGTGCCAGGTCTGTGTACATGCAGAGGCAGAAGAGGACATCAGGCATCCACCCAGATCTCTTTCCACCCATTCCTCTGAGGCTGGGTTTCTCCCTGAAACTGGGGCACATGATTTCTCCACTGGATTGGAAACCTGCTATCCCTACCCCCTTCCGAGGTGGGGTTACAGACATGTATAGGATTCCAGGCTCGACACATGGATGTTGGGATCCCAAATCCAGTCTTCATGGTGGTGCAACAAGAGCTTTTAACTTCTAAGCCAACTCTTCAGCTCCTGGGGCTAATTTGTGCGGTAGAGCAGTATCCCCTTTTGGGATTTTGTATCGCCTTATTTCTGACTGCTCTGCAGTTTGGAATGTTCCACTGCCTTAGGTTTACTCGCCTCCACCTCACCACTGGAGTTTTGCTTCCCAGCATGTTTCTTAGAGGGTCCCTCTGGTGTGCCAAGCTGTCACGGCCAGAGAATTCATTTCCAATAGCAGAGTCCCACAGTGCTACCGTGCACCCCTCAGCCAGTCAGTCACCTCAGGGCCTTGAGGGCTGGACCCATTCCATCAATGATGAGCTGATCACTGGGTTACAGTGGTTGCCTCCTAGGTCTTTGCATGGCAAAGCTGCAGCTTCCCCTATAACCAAATCCCTCAGAATGGAGAACTTAACATTAGAAGTTTCTCCCAATTCAAAATTCAGGTATGGCTGAGGTCTGCTGTGGCCTCAATTTGTGAGTTATAGATGGCCACCTTCTCACTGCTTGAAAGAGGGAGAGAGCCCTCTTCCTGATGTCTTCTCTTACAAGGAGACAGGAATCCATCTTTCAGATATGCTCACCCCCTCCCCATGACCTCACTGAAACATACTTAGAAAGGTTCCATTTCCAAACACCCTCACACTGGGGATTGGGCTTCCCCAAAGCATCAGAAGGCGTATGCTTCAGTTAATAACTGCTGTATTATTCTGATTGGCTTAGGCTTTGGAAGCCCCATTTACTGAATTGGAGCTAACATTGTTTTCTATATTCTCATATTAGGCAGGGTTCCCCAGAGGAACAGAACCAATAGACTGTATCTATCACAAAAGCACATTTACTAAATAGCTTACCAAAGGTGTCCAACTTCTTGACACTGTAACATGACATCAATGTCTACAAAATTCATACTCTAGGACACACAATTGAGATACAAAAAAATACCTTGTCATGTTTTAATTAAGTTTACAATTGGTGTTGGGCCGAATCATTGCTCTCCAGGGACTGAGAAACTTGTGTCTGCTCAGTGCGCAAGGCTGGAAGTAAGTCCCAGTTATGTCAACCTGGTATCGAAGACCTTGGAAGATCCCTGGGGAGTTTTGGTCCTCACTTCATGTAGGAAGGCCAAAGGAGCTGGAGTTTGATGTCAATGAAGGGTGGTGGTGGCAGCAGCAGCACTGACAGACGCGTTTACCAGCAAGAAGCAGAGGCAAGCAGGTAAGTACCTTAGGGTTCACTGTGTCTGAGCCACTTGTGGGAAGACAGAGCTCACACTGGGGGAGATTCCCCTCAGTTAGTTCTTCCTAGAAATGCCATCGCAGACCAACACAGAGAGACATCTCTTAGTTGATGCCAGATCCAGTGAGGTTGACCATCAGAGATGCATCATCCTTTTGCTTTGCTTAGGACTTCAGAGACATTAGATGTCGTAAGTCTACCCTGCTTTCTTTGGACTGGGGAAACCTTGTTGGCATTGAGCCTGGGGCCAGGCGGCCTTTGACCTGGCCCTTCTTTCCCACGGGGTTGGGTATGGAATGTGGGTCTTCATGTTGCCAGGCAAGCTCTCTGCTCCTGAGCTGCACCCCAGCTCTGGGTGACTGTCTGAAACTAACAGGCTTCTCTGGTAGCCCGGGGACTTTGGGGGAATCTTTGGGTATCTCATCTGTGAGATGAAAACCACAGCTTTCCGGACAATCTTTGGACATTTTATTTTTAGCTTTGCTGCAATCTCTTCATAAGAAACCTGGCGGATAAAACAGACATGACAGAGGAGGCCTCCGAGAAATTAATCCGTTTGTGGCTCCGTTGGCTGTGGAGGAGTGTCCAGCAAGACGGAGCAGGGACGTGCCCCACCCTTCCACCCCAGCGGCCACATAGCCAGGCCTTTAGTTGCAAGTTTCAGGGTTTAGTAGTTTGTATTTATGATGAGGTATTTTTTTTAATTCCATCAAGTTGCTGTTTAAAGCTAGGGGGAGTTCAGCCCGTAAAGTGCTTGTCACGCAAACATGGGGCTCTGAGTTCAAGGCCCAGCTTGTCTCATTTGTAAAGCAGTCACGAGGATGCTGTACCTCTGGGTGATCTCGGAGGTTAAATGAGGCAGCTGAGCACAGTGGTGCCATCTGTAATCCCAGCTTCCTGGGTCACTAAGGAAGGACTCACATTCCAGGCCAGCCCAGGCAAAGGGGGCGGGGAAGGCAGCCCAGAGGCAGAGTGCTCTGCCAGCATAAGGCCTGGGTTCAATCCTCAACACACACACACAGACACACACACACACACACACACACACACAGGTACACACCCACACACATGCACACACACATGCACACACATATGTACATACACATATATACACACACGTGCATGCACACACGCATGCAAGCATACACACACACACACACACACACACACACACACACACACACATACACACGCGAGAGATCCACATGAGATGATCCGTGGATCACTCCTGTCTAAGAACTGACAGAGAATGTAATATCCAGTAAAAGTTATTGGGTTTTTTTGTTTTTGTTGTTGTTAATAGCTGTGCCAGTGGCAGTTGAAGTGTAGGGGGCTATTCCGGCAGAGATGCCTGGCAGACAGACTTGGGCAGGTCTAGAGCCCAGAAGGAGTCCTGTGTGGAACAGAGATGTGGCTGCTCTCAGGCTACAGCTGTTGTCTCATTCCAGAATGCCCAAACAGCCCGGAGCAGTCTTCATTAGACTGAATGACCAGAGGCACTCTTTACGCAACAACCAAGGGCACTTGGTCCATGACAAAAGCTCCTGGTCACTGAGTGCTCCACGGTGAGCACGCTGTCTTGACCTCATTCCCTGTGGATGTCTTAAATCCTCCCCAGTATCGAGAATGTGTGACATCCAGCAAACAAGAATATATGGCATTTATTCTGTAGGAGTAGTGGAGGGATAACCGTAGGAGACCATGACTTTCAGCCCTTTCCTGATTTCTAGATACACATGCGCGTGCGCATGCACACACACACACACAACACAGATAGACACACATACACGTACCACATACACAATCTCTCTCATATACACACACCCTTACCTTCTCCCTCCCCCCTCCACACACATATAACACACACATATACATATAACACACACAGATAAACACGCATACACATACCACATACGCAGTCTCTCTCATATACACACACCTTTACCTTCTCCCTCTCACACACATACACACACATCACATTCACACACACTCTTTCACACACATACACACACTCACTCAAAAATACCACACTCTCTCGCACACACACTCTTTCACACACATACACATCACATACACACACGTTCTCTCTCTCGCTCTCTCTCTCACACACACACTCACTCCTCACTCACACAACACTGCCTCACACACTCACACACTCTCACATACACACTCGTACACTCGCACACTCGCACACATACACACGCACACACACACACACACACACACACACACACACACATAAGAATGTCCTTCTTCAGTTCTCTCTTCTCTTGACTGTGGATGCGATGTGACTAGCTGTTTAACGTTCTTACCTTTTCCACAAGGACAGGCTGCAACCTGGAAGTGTAAGCCGAAATAAGTCCTTTTACCGCCTAAATTTCTTTGTGCCAGGAATATTATCGGAAATGACGTGAAGCTAGAGCCCCAGCTAACTGTCTTGTGAGCTTCTGGAGATTCTCCTGCCTCCATCTTCCATCTCACCGTAGGAGCAAGGGGCTGGTCACACTCTGCTTGATGTGGCTTCTGGTATAAGATTCGAACTCACGTCCTCATTCTTGCAAGGCAGGCTCTTTACCCACTGGGCCAAGGACTCCTTGGTCTCTCTTCATTTTGAATATGAGCTGCCATTTCCTACTCTGTAGCTTTCTATACACTTCGTGAATTCTACTGTTATGCTTTGATGTTCTCTTTTCTAATGATTTCTCACCGATTCATCAATTTTTAGGGATATTATTATTTACTTTCCGTGCATTTGTAAAAGTCTTTCTGTTGTTGACTTTTAGTTCTATCCCATCATGGTCAGAGGAAATATTTTGGATAACGGGTCCTTTTAGATGGGTGGGGCACTTTCTTTTCTTTTCTTTTTTTTTGAATGAATGAAAAAAATATATTTATTTATATAAAAAATATATATTTTTTCCCCCCACAAACATAGTTGTTGAAATTCTCTTACTGCTGCTGCTTGAACTCTCAGTTCTGCATCCTGGAAAGGTGCCCGGAAGATACTCTCTGAGGCGACTGGTGTTCTGGTGGGCAGGGGTCTCCTACTTGGGAAGGAGGGAAGCAGCCACCTTACTGAGATATGAGCAGATCCCAAGTATGGCTTGCCTGTAGACAGGGTCGTCTGTGGATGGCGAGGACAGAGCTGTGACAGCAGACTGGGCTCCAGAGCCTCATCTTCCTCTGCTGTGGCCCTCCCCGACCGAGACTCTTGCTCTCTGCACTGTTCAGCTGTCAGAGCTGTTTCCTAGGGGTTTCTAACACTGGTTGTGGCTGGTTGAATCCAGGCTTCTCGATTTGTAGTTGATCTCTGGCCCCCCAGTTAGCTGTTTTTTTTTAAATTTATTTAATACTTAATAATAATTCTTTGGTTTCCGGGCAAACATCCCCCTTCCCCCTCCCCTTCCTTATGGGTGTTCCCCTCCCAACCCTCCCCCCATTGCCGCCTTCCCCCCAACAGTCTAGTTCACTGGGGGGTTCAGTCTTAGCAGGACCCAGGGCTTCCCCTTCCACTGGTGCTCTTACTAGGATATTCATTGCTACCTATGAGGTCAGAGTCCAGGGTCAGTCCATGTATAGTCTTTAGGTAGTGGCTTAGTCCCTGGAAGCTCTGGTTGCTTGGCATTGTTGTACATATGGGGTCTCGAGCCCCTTCAAGCTCTTCCAGTTCTTTCTCTGATTCCTTCAACGGGGGTCCTATTCTCAGTTCAGTGGTTTGCTGCTGGCATTCGCCTCTGTGTTTGCTGTATTCTGGCTGTGTCTCTCAGGAGCGATCTACATCCGGTTCCTGTCGGTCTGCACTTCTTTGCTTCATCCATCTTGTCTAATTGGGTGGCTGTATATGTATGGGCCACATGTGGGGCAGGCTCTGAATGGGTGTTCCTTCAGTCTCTGTTTTAATCTTTGCCTCTCTCTTCTCTGCCAAGGGTATTCTTGTTCGTGGGGCACTTTCTTAATGTAGTGGTCTGCTCTGGAAGACTATCTATGTACATTGAATTGGGCTGATGGGATGGATGTTCCTCAGGGGCTTGGCCTCCTCAGTGACAGTCACCTTGTGGGGAGGAAGGTCCAACATTCTGATGCTGTGATTTGACACAATGACCCATTCACAGCCATCCTGGGACGCATACATGAGTTGGGCACATTTTCTATTTCCTTATTTATTTGTCTCCAGTGTGTCTATTACAAATGGGGAGGGAACTTACTTACAAACAGATACATGCAATGTAAAGGGAGAAAAGGTTTATATCCAATCATAGTTCATGGTCACAGTAGCAGGATCTTAAGGGAGCTGGTCACACTATGTCCACAGTCAAGAAGCAGAGAGATGAATGCTGGTTTGCAGCTCTACTGCTCTGTTTTATGTTGTCCTTCAGACCCTAGCCTAGGGAATGGTGCTGCCCACAGCGGGAGATTTTCCACAATCAAGATAACTCCCTACAGGCATGCTTACGTCATCCTAGACCTCCTCAAGGTAACAGTTGAGATGAATTATCTTCAGTTGTATCATATGGAAACCACACAGTTAATATCAAGCCGTAATGTGGCTGTGCTGTTCTGTATTCCCCGCTACAAGAGAACCATAGGGCTTTTTATTCTTACTTGAGCTCCATATTGTTGGGTTTGCTTCTTAAGAAATGTTGTTCAACGTCTATGTCATGTAATTTCAAAATGGTTCAGATTTTCCTTTCCCTAGTATTGAAGACATTAACTACCTTTTGAGATGCATAGTTCACATGTAGGTCTCCTCACTGACATAATGTCAATTGAAGTCTTTTGTCTATTTTCATGTTTTTTTAACTGTTCTTTTAGGTTATAAACTAGTTCTTTATGTGACATTTGAGACACAGATACACTTCATGGGTCTTTAGAAGAGCCTGTGTTCCTACAATAATGAGATCTGATTTATACTTTCTCCCACAAGTTGTTTTTTGCTATTATATCTAAGAAGTCTTTGTTCAGACTGGGGAGATGGTAAAGTACTTGTCTTGCAGGCACGAGGACCCAAGTTCAATCCCTAGTACCCACATAAAAATTCTGGGCATGGTGGGGACAAGTGGATCCTTGGAATTTCCGACCAGCCAGCCTAGCCTCATTGGTGAATTTTAGGCTGGTGAGAGATGTCTCAACTAAGACAGGTGGATATTGACTGCTGAGTGACAGCTGACAGCCAAGGCTGACCTTTGGCCTTCACATTCATGTGCACAGAAGTGCGCACACACACACACACACACACACACACACACACCTCATAAGAATTTTATCCTCTCTGTTTTCTAACATTACCATGAATTTTTAGTTTATATTATGTAATATATCATAAAGTTTAATATTTATACTAAAATATAAATTTATGAGATGTAAATTGTAAATTTATCATATAAATAAATTTATATTTATCATTGGCTTATATCATGTAAATGTATGATACGTCAGACTTTGATCTATTTGCGTTATTTTCATAGCATGTGATGTGTGGTTCAATGCTGATTTATTTATTTTGCGTTATCTATCCAGTTATTTGGTTTGTTGAAAAGACTTTAATTCTTCCATTAAGCTGCTTATCTTGTTTCTCTTTCATCTAGACCTACTGTCCCCTGTATACAACGTATTTGTTCCTGTTGTCAAGACACACACGCTACATGATTTTCACACCATAAGTGGAAATAAAAGTCTTCTCAAGTGGAAATAAAAGTCTTCTCACTTAAACATTTTTTGAAAATCTCGAAGTATCTGTAGCAAGCATCAAGCCAAGCTGAGGTTGCAGTCACAAGACCTGGTCAAGGCGCAGGCCATTCTCATGGATTTCATCCCCGCAGTGGCCAGGGATGACGTGGAGTGAGGCTGCATCCCTGTTCTTAGAGATGGCTCCTTCTCAGTGACATTGCCTCCTATAGCTGTAAGTCTGTCCGGTTAGGTGACAACGATGTCTGATATCCTGCACCTTCTGTGCCAACAGGGATGGTTTGCTTTGTTTTGAGCCCTTCCCCAGATAGCATGGGTTTTCAGTGTGTCTGAATGGCGACTCCCTTATATAGCATTTCCTGGCATGTGTTCTGCCATTCACATAGAGGAAAGGGTCTGGGCAGCGGGGGAGGGTCTCCTGGTTCTCTGTCAAAGGCATCCACTGGAGAGTGTTTGAGCAGCTTCACATCCCCGTGGCTCTATCCTCCTCACATCCACATTTGCAATTTGTCACACATCTCGGCTGAGTTAGCCTGGTGCCACATGCTCACTTCTCAGAGGTGTCTGACTTTCCTTACAGTTTAGGTTGGCTGGCAGCCCATAACCCAAGCTCTTTCTGATGGACTCAGAGCGTGTACAAAGTCTTGTTGTTTTGTTGTGAGAGGAGAAGCAATGCTGTGGCAAAAGTATTTCCCTCTTAATGAGGCTTGGAAATCTATCGAAAAATCTAAATTTTCATCATGACAAATGTAGAGTAGCAAATTCCTCATCTGGGTCCAAAGGTGAATCCAAGGTCCCCTTTGCTTCATCTATTCTTACGCACAGGAATAAATTCTTTCAGCATATCCTATGCTCCAGTCACTGTCAACTGTCATATGTCACTTAACAATATGTGTTAAGTCAATAGAGAGATTCAAGCAGTGAAACAACCACCCAGCCTTCAAATTAGTATCTGAGAGCTTGCTAATGCCTGAGAAAGCCAGGGACTGGACACATCCAAGAGAGACGATCATTTGCATCAGAGGGAGATTGGTAGGGCTCAGGGTGACTATGAGTCATTCTTTTGTGTCATTTAAAAAGTGGGAAAAGGAAGAAATGTGAGAGAAATAAGAGCATACAAATGTCCTGCCCATCCTCTGTGAATCCCAGCTCCACTACTGTCTTCTCAGGAGACCTGACCTTTGAAGCATCAGACCCTGGATTCAAGGAGAAGATGAGAATCTCTTCTGAGATCAGCTGCAGCAGTGGAGTGACAGGCTCTCCCCTCCCTCTGTGTGTGCACGCACGCACACGCACGCATGCACACACACACACACACACACACACACACACACACCTCATCAATGAAACATCTGACAGAAAGAGCCTAAGGAAAGGGAGTTTATTTGATTCACAGCCCGAGAGGAAGCAGTCCCAGCAGGGTGGGGAAGAGTTGGTTTGGTGGAAGGGACGGCTCATGACTGGAACAGCAGGAGAGTATCTGGTCACTTAGCACTGGCAGCCAGGAAGCAGAGCACACAGGCTGGGGCCCACACCAAGCTCCAGCCCATGAGGGCTACCCTCTCTACCCACAGTGACACTGACCTTTCCCCACCTAGGTTCCACCTTCTAAAGTTTCTATAGCTTCCCTAAACAACTCTACCACCTGAGGACCAAGTGTTCAAACACATGACTGTGAGGTGTGTGTGTGTGTGTGTGTGTGTGTGTGTGTGTGTGTGTGTGTTGGGTTACTTCATATTCAAATCATACAAAACGTTTGCTTGCTCTATACATTCCTTAACATGCAGTAAGAACTCAGCAAATGTGAGGGTGTCTATTTCCTTGTCTCTACCAGAAGCAGGTTAGGGTGCCTACTTTATGCAGGATAATCAGTCCTTGCAAGAGTGAGCCTCTCCTGCCCCTGTGTGGCGTGTTTAGTAATTGCCAGGCTTCCTCATACACAGAAAGCCAAATGATTGTTATTTATTTCACCCTTACGTTGTAGATCACCTTTTACTTCCGGCCCCAAACTCGACTCTACAGTTTCTTATTTAGGTTTCTTAGGTATTTAGGTTAGGTGTTTGGATCTCTCTGTTTCCCTCAGAGGCTGGGAAGCCCCTTTGTGGGCAGGAACCTATTTTGTGAAGACATTTTGTAGACCACAAAGTGCCTCCCTCACTCACAGACTCGTCTCAGACCATCTATGATACGTCACATAATGAGAACGACATACGTAACAGCTCTCCTCCAAACACTTCCATGGCACTGGCATATGAAGTATGTGCCACCGTCAAGAAGAGTCCCATGCACCAGCAATGTGATGCGTACTCAGGCGTCCATCTTAAGATGTGACTTTGTTCATAGGCCTGGATTTGCAAAAGATTTCCGGTGAAATGAAGCTGGTCAGAATGAAGCTGGTCAGAATTAATTTGGATGGGAAACTGTCATGTTTCTAAGGACACATTTTCAAGTTTATAAGTGTGGGGAAGACCCAGCCTTTGGCTCATAATATACCTGAAAGTTACCCACTCAGCTAGCTTCTGCATTTGTCCAATGTCTATGACTGATAACACAGCACCACAGCCTGGGTACACTAAAAATAAGAAAGGTCTCTTCTGGCTTACGGTCTTGAGCCAGAGTCAAAGAGCCACAGCTAGTGGTAATTTCTTTGTTGACAACAGGGTCCCAAGGTGTCTCTGGGCAGCACATGCAAGAGACCAGGAATGCATATGCATGGACGGCTCCCATGGTCTCTCTGTCTCCTTAAAGTGCTGCCTATTCATCATGGGGATCTCTCCTGATACCTTCCCCTAATCAGAATATCCACGCCCATGCTGCTGCTGTGTAGCAATTTTCTCTGAGTGAAAGCATTTCATCCTGGTGAAGGCCCTGTAAGTTCTATGGGAGCTCATTAAGACTCTGGAAGTAACCAACTCAAAAGTCTCAAAAAAGCCCCTAAAACTTAACAGATACACATAGCTCTTCTTTCCTCAGCAATAAGGATGGCTGAAGAGGGGGACCTGTCAGGCTGCCTGCAAGTCACGTGGAAACCTCCCGGGTTCCAGCTTTCATGAGTTCTCACTGATACTGGGGTGAGCCTCGGTGATTCAATCGCCTTCAGCGGTCCATGCTGCTGTGAGTAACCCCAATAAATTCATTGGTTCACCAAATTGGACTTTGGTGGCATGTCTGTACTTAAGTCTCTTAGTGTTTCTTAATCTCTGAGGTGAGCATATGTTTGTTCTTATCTCCTCAGGAATAGCACCTTGTCTAAACCCTACAGTCAGATCAATGTCTCCTCCTCTGAGTAGCTCAGAGCGGGAGTTTAATTCCAGCCTGTATTTGATTTGGGAGACTTACCAAACGTTCAAGCCAGAGCAGGTTATTATTCAAACTCATACTTTCAAAAATATTTCAGTAGTATATGTTTAATTATACATAAAATGATTTCCATGACATTTTCACACTAGAAAAGCAAGCAAGGAATTTGAGTGGATGTATTGCAAAATACGGGGCCAGGCAAATGAACCTGTGAGTAAAAGATGACTTCCCAAATTCAAATGAGCTTCAATTTTCCACCCACGACACTGGGAAAAACTTAAAAGCATCAACTGTGGGGTTGGGGATTTAGCTCAGTGGTAGAGCGCTTGCCTAGCAAGCACAAGGCCCTGGGTTCGGTCCCCAGCTCTGAAAAAAAGAAAAAAGAAAAAAAAAACATCAACTGTGTTGCCAAGGGTGGGGATCGCATGGGGACAGCCTGACACTGGCGTGCTGGATGATGTAATGTGCCACCAGATTCCCATGAAAACGAACAAGTACCCATTGCCCTAGATCCCAGGGGTGCTGGCTTCTGATGGCTCTTAGCAGAGTCCGTCCCTGCGAACTGTCATTAACTAGAGAAAGTCACCCCAGTATCATTTACTTTTCTTGTCACTGTAACCAAATACCTGACTAGAATTAGCTTAAGGGAGGAAGGGCTTATGTTGGCCCACAGTCTGAGGGGAAGTGTCACATGCACTTTACGAAGCTTTGACGTAGTCACGTCCGATGTGTATTTGGCTTACTTCCTTCCTCAAAGAGATTAGGTTAGGTCTGTTATTTGTGCACACCGGATCGAGTTGATCATCACCAGAGTAGTTGTCAGAAGACTGGGCTGTGCTTAAGTATGGCTAAAATAACTCGGCGTCAGACTCCCGAAGTTTGAACCAATGCCGGCTACTGAGTCAACACTGTGCCTCTGTCTTCCACGGTTCAGCTCTCTGCTGCCCACGAAGGGTCACAGAAATCCCCTCAGGGACTATTGTACAGTCCAATCGAAAGGTCTTGCAAACTGTCATATCCAATGGCTGTCGCATGTGGTAGCAGAAAGGTCCAAACCCTCCTTGACCTTACCTCTGACCAGCCGAAGGAGCCGACCTCAGCCCTCCTCCAGGCCCATTGCATTCTTCCGTGAACTGAAGTCCCCACTGTGGCGGGGTGGGACCTCGCTTGTCTTAGAGATTTGGCGAAGTCAAATGATGAACTTCAGAACTATGGAGAGTTAACGCTACAGACCAGAAGCCAAATTATCATGGGCCATTTTCCGCCCCCAGGGTAAGCCATTTATTCTCCAGCCTGATGTGTCATCTGTCTGACCTAACACAGTAAGACTACTTGGGCTATCACGAGACTTCGCTCCCCGTTTGCTTACCCAACGTCTCCACCCAGGTATCTATAAAACGAGTGATTCATGACTTCGTTTGCTCCTTTACCCTAAAACCCACATCAGACCATGGTGTCTGAGTTATCCGAATCTGTGTTCTCAAGACCATAGCCATTCACTGTTGGCTCCAGAGTAAGGGATCCCTTATTCCTGTGGAGGCGAGAGCCATGTTTTTGTGTTGATGCTATGTTTGCTCACTCTCCCATGTCACCCCGAGAGCCCATCCCAATTCGTCACACACACATTGCCCTGCTTCCCTGATCCAGTGTGACAGTCATGAAGGAGGGTGGGGAATCTTCCCTCTTGTTGAGTCTACACGTATGTTCCAATGTGAAGTCTCCACGTTCCGCAGCGTTTCCCGTTTAAATGGTAGCATCTCCGTGACTCTCTTATACACAATTTGCTGGACTCCATGGGAACACAAAGATCCCCTGACCCTAACTCCTTTCCCAGGACCGAGCTACCGTGCAGCTACGGCTGATTTTCTCTTGCTTTTTTCAACGTTCTGTGTTTCCATGTAACTCTCGGGCTCTCTTGCGATTTGTGTCTATAAAGCAGGATTCCAATTAACCAGTTCCCTTCGCCTTTATGACCAAATGGCTTTAGAAATGGCATGTGCTTTGAGGTAGAAGTGCCTTATGCTGGAGTGTCCCATTTCCTGAGTGTCTGGCTTTTTGACTCCGTGACACAAGACTGTCACATGCTGGGAATGTACAACTGAGTCGCTCCCCAAATATCTCATCAGGTTGTAAAGGATGCTGATGACTTTGTATCGGGCTGCATTGGTAGCCTTCCTTGGTTGCATGGCCAGGGTTGGACTAGCAAAAACGGATCCCTTCTGTAAGCTTGGCGAGACTTTATTTATCCAGCAGGGGGCTCTAGAGCCTAACAGATAGCCCTTCCTGGTTGGCTGAGTTCCCCAGTTTGAAGGAGCTGAGCTTTGTGGTTGGAAGAGCTCCAGGCTGCCTGGGGAGAGGTGGTAGTGTGTGAGCGGGGTGAGGAGGGTGTCCTTTGCTGAGGACAATGCTGAGAGACTTAGGTTGTCTACAGGGTCCTCTCTGAGAGGAGATGGAATTCCACCCCAGGGCAAACCCAACCTAAATAAATGTTAAGAAATGATGAGTTTCCTGCCCTAGATGAAGCCCCGAATGTTCCTATTAGTTTTCTATAGACACAGCCGTCTGGGCAGCAGGGCCACTCAGGGTCTCTCTTTAGAAGCTACTGTGGTTGAAAACCCTTTTTAAATTAGCAGCTACTTAGTGTTCTCTCTATTGGGATGGCCCCAGCTTCATGATAGAGGTACTCTTCGGTGCTACGATTTGAGACTTGTGTGTGCATGTGTGTGTGTGTGTGAGTGTGTGTGTGTATGTGTGTGTGTGTAGTCTTAGCTGTCCCCAGCTCTCTCTGGCCACAGCAACTGCATTGCCATGCCTACAGATTTGTCCCACTGCCTCCCAAGAGTGCTTTATCCGCTGGAGGCGCTCTATCTGCTGGAAGATGTTGGTCCTGACAACCCCAAGTGACAGTTCCGTGGGGGCGACAAGAGGAAGAGCCTGGCAGTGAGCTCTCCCCGTGACGGCCCTGCCTGTGAGAGGAGACAGGGTGCGAGCTGAGTTCTTGATTTCCCAGGAGCCCTGACTCATGGTGCCGGAGACGAGATGATGGTGGCCAGGTCTTCACTGAGCACAACTTGCTTCTGTCTTATGAGCCAGCGTGGGTTGAGTCACACGCAGCATCTGCCTCTGCAGAACCTACTGTGCCGGGAGCTCTGTGAAGACTCAACCTGACTCAGGTCACAGAGCCCAGGGAGTCTAATGCCTAGCTCCTCTCCAGAGCCTCTCATGAGTCTAAGCACAATGTGCCCTCCCTGACACCTCCTGATGGACCCCTTTCTCTGACAGTGCTGCCAGCATTGAAAACAAATTCAAACATCACCATTATTACCACCACCTCCATCACATCATCACCACTACCACCACCACCACCACCACCACCACCACCACCACCACCACCACCACCATCATCATCATCATCATCACCATCACCATCACCATCATCACCACCACCACCACCATCATCACCATCATCACCATCATCACCATCATAGCACTCAGTGATATTTGACTGGACAGCTTCAGCATATAGTGGTTTGGACTCCATGGAGGGGCACCTGGAGCAGCCTTGCTTTTATAATCAAAGCATGAACCAGAGCCGAGGAGTTGCTTGGCTGGTCAGTGTGTGAACTCTCCCTCTTTGTGGACCATCTGGTTAGGAAGGACAAAACACGGATCCAATTCTCATCTGGCTATGAGTTCAGTTTCCCTCTAAGGTCTGAGTGAGGTCTGAGTTTGGCTAGATGAGGACCCTGGATATCGTATCTCCATCTGCCTGTGGATGCCTGATTAGTGGAGGCTGGACCATTGCCTGCCTTGGAGTGCTCACACAGTGCCTCCTGTTGCCGGGCCTCTGCCTGTGTGCCTTCCTTCTCCCAAGTGCTGTTTGCTGCACCGGACACAACCAACCTTCTCTTCAGAAAACCCAGGACTTCCCGCTTTGTGTTGAATTTGAGCTGTCACCTTCTCCTGGAAGCCTCTCTGGGCTTAGCTGTCTTCAGGATACACTGAAGGTCCTATGCTCCAAGTGTAGCCTTCAACCACATCATCCACTGCTCACAGGGGTCTTTTGTGCCTAGGTCTTTCAGCCTGCGGTTCTGAAAGTACCACTGTTGTGTTTGCAAGCGTGTCCTTAGGGTGTAACCCAGGGAGACCAGGACTTTTCAAGTGCTTTCTAGATGAAGCTGCGGGTGAGTTGTCTGCAGAGTTCCTGAGAAGAAATGGCATGGCATATAGCGACAGAGTTAGGAGAATAGGCGATGGATGGCTAGTTCTGATGGGGATGAAAGATGTTCTTTCTGGATGCTGGCAGATCCTGCAGGACATCTCAGGAATTCTGGTGTTAGAGGCTAGGTCACGGAAGACCACACGGCAGGAGAATGAGAAGAAAAAGCAGGGGTGGGACCTGGCCATCGGATGTTTGTGTGTCTTATGTTTGCCAGAATTGAGCCATGGCCATTCGGATGGTGCCATACTTCGGGCCATTCACTTGTTTGATCCCTAGAACCCAGATGAAAGTTCTGCTCATGGTGGGGTGCATCTGTATTCCCAGCGCTAGGGAAGCAGAGACAGGAGGCTCTCTGGAGCTTGCTGGCTCCCCAGTCTAGATGAATTGGTGAGTTCTAGGTCAATGAGAGACCCTAGTCAACAAACAGACAAAAGCAGAGGATAATGCCTCATGAATGTCACCAGAATTTGTCTTCTGGCCTACACACATACATAAACACACACACATACACACACTCACACACACATACACACACATACACACACGCACACATGCACACATACACACACGTACATAAACACATACACACATACACACATACACACATACACACATATATGCATGCACATATACTCACATTCATACACACATTCACACACACACATACACACACTCACGCACACATACACACATGCACACATATACACATATACATACACACATACATACACACATATACACACATACACACATGCACACATACACACACATACATAAACACAGACACACATACACACATATATGCATGCACATATACTCACATACATACACACATATACACACACTCACACACATATATACACATGCACACATATACACATATACATACACACATACATACACACACATACACACATGCACACATGCACACATACACACACATACATAAACACATACACACATACACACATACACACATATATGCATACACATATACTCACATACATACACACATTCACACACACACATACACACACTCACGCACACATATACACATGCACACATACACACATACACACATACTTACATACCCACACACTCACACACATATACATACGCATACACACATACATACACATACACACATATACACACATATACCCATGCACACATACTCACACACATACACAGACATACACATTCACACACACATACACACTCACACACACTCTCTATCTCACTCACACACACACATACACACATACATACACATATACACATACACACATACATACACACAAACACACATACACATACACATTCACACATACATACACATATATACACACTGCACACATACTCACACACATACACACATACTCACACACACTCACACATACACACACAGACACACATACACACATACATACACATACACACATATACATACACATATACCCATGCACACATACTCACACATACATAATACAAGTACACATGCACACACTCACACATATACATACACACAGTCACGCACATATACACACATATACACATATACACACATGAATGCACACAGACACATATATATACATATACATACATGCACGCACGCACACACTTGCACACACACACACACGAGTGATACTCAACACCAATAGGTTTCCAAGTCCTACCCTAGACCTGCTGTTTCTACAAGGATGCGGTCCATCTCCCGAGTAGTCATGGCAACAGTTACACCACGTGCTGCCGGTTCACGACAACATGGACTGACATATCTTTATCTGAAGTTATAACGTCTCTCAATGCTTTTCACCTGACCACAAGGAGAGCATCGCGTATTTTATGTTTATGGCTCCACAACGAGTCTGGTTGTCTGTTTCAGTAAGATAATTAGTACATGCTGTCACAACAAACTCAGCCTGGAAATGTGTGGCTCGTGTGACTGATGTGCAGGCGCGCACAGCCGAGATTTGTGCTTGATTGAGTTCAGTGGAGGCACGCGGGGAAGGATGGATGGCTGTACACGGAAGCCTTATTGAAGACTGTGTGGAGGAGACACCTGTAAGGAATTGAGGGAGGAAGGCGTGGTCACTTGAATGAGCATTCGATGCTTGGTCTCCCGTTAGTGACACCGTTTGGGTAAATTCAGGAAGTGTGGCTTACTGGTGGAAGTATGTCACGTGGGGGCGGGACGTGTTGAGGTTTCATGCATCTTTTCCAGTGTGGGCTCTCTACTTTCTGTTTGTGCTCTGAGGAAGGAATGTTCCGCTGCTTCACCAGTCCCCATCTGTCTGCCACCCTGCTCCGCCATCATGGCCCATTATCCCTCTGGGACCGACCATCAGCCTTTCTCATCTAAGTTGACTTAATCATGGAATCTTATCATGGTAATTGAAAAGTATGGAAGACAGCGGCAGGCAGGGGAGAGGCCAACTTCAGTGTGTTTGCTGTGAGGTGAGTTACTCAATCCATGAGCCAAGCAGTCACTGGCTTCATGTTACTCTCCGCACAGAAGGTGACCTAGTATGAGGCCATTCCTTGCCTGAAGGACAGGCCTAGTGAGGGTACAGATTTGAGCCATCCGCAGCCAGGAGGTGAGGTTATCCCTTCTGCAGATGGTGTCCATCCTGTGGAGGACCAAAGTTCAGGCGCTGTAGCGAAGGCTCTGTCAGGGACTAAGGCAACAAGAAGGCTCCAGTGGGTGTTGGGAAGCAAAGAGTACCCAGAACTCAGCACTCCTGCCTGTCCACAGCACGGACTTCCCCTCTTTCCCTTTCCGTGTCTCAAAAAGGATTTCCTCATCTGTGCATAAAACAGGGCCAGCGTTATAGAAGGACATTCTGGTGTCACTGATCTGAAAACGGACAGCCCAACAGTGGGACGAGGTTCTCCATAAACAGTTCAAGATATTAATGGTTCAAAAGCTGGGAAAACTCATGTGCTAGGGTTTGAATATGTCCCTCTAAAGTTCACGTCCCCAGCACGTTGGTTTATGGCATCTGGGGGTGGACCACTGGCATGTTACTTGGATTAAATGGTGATGAGGGTGAGTTCTTCAGCTTGGCTTTATGACAAGAGAGCAGAAGTAGGCTGTTGTGTTTGCCATGTTTCCCAAGTGCAGGAGGCTTGTCCTTCAGGCAAGGAATGGCCGCATATAAAGTTGCCTTCTATGCAGGGTAGTAACCTGAAGCCAGTGACCGCACTTTGTGAAACTTGTGTTGTGTTCTGAGGTGACTGGAAGGCCCTCGCCAGGTTATGGTGCGTTCATGCTGCAAGCTGAATAAGCCCCCCCCCCCTCATTACCCTATCTACACTCACTTCTATTAACAGAAAACCAACCAAGGAAGATGTTACTCCTAGAATCACTCACCAAGCGGGAAAGGTGAATGAACCCTGAACAGCTGTTAACTAGGAATCCTTGAGTAAGTGCCAGCATGCAATGTACAGCCAGGCTAGAACTCAGAAGGCAAGATCGACCCAGTACAGGCCCAGTTCTGCCCCTGATGATGTGACAGATGAATGCTACATTCAAACATGACATGGAGCCCATAAGGCTAGATGTACAAGTGGAGCTCTAAATTCCAGATCAGTCTGTAATGTGTAGTTTGCATGAGGGTGAGCCAAGGCAGGAGAAGTTAGGAGACATTCCAAGTGCGTAGAACCAGGCTGGGGCAATGCCTTTGCAAGCTGGGGGCTCTGCCCTGAGGAGTGGTTGGAGGTGGCCTCTTGGAGTGAGATGAGGCTGGGGAGTGGCAGGGAGCAGAGGCTCAACCCGGGTCAGTACCCTCCCAACCCAAGCTCCTCCAAGCCAGCTTATCTCAGGAGGGTCAGGACGCATGCGCCTGTTTTCTGCGTGGATCCCAGAGCAACCGGCTCAGTGAGTCACAAGGCTCCTTTCCTGTTTTGTTTTCTGTGCCTAAGTTCCTGTTAGTGACCTAACAGATGTGCCAGCCAGGCGGGAGTTAACAGAGAGGATTTCTTGGCTCCTGGGTAGTTCAGACTCAGGAAGTTAAAGCTTCTAAGCAGTGGTTTGAGGTGGACGTTCACATCCCATTTCATGTGCTCACGTTCTCTTTCCTGTACATCGAAGCTCTGTCCCACCCAGATTGGGTGCTTCTTGGTGACATCTATGGGCTGCTCATGTGACGCGCTCGACAACCGCTTCCACATGGTGATCAGTTACAGCAATCAAACTATCTGCATGACAGAGTCTATGCGTTAAGACACTGGGGGGTTAGCTGTCAGCCAACTGGTAGACCTGTGCCCTTGTGCAGTCAAGGAGGGAGGGGTAGCCAACACAGCAAGTGGAATAAGGCAGCAGCAACCTAAAGGGATAGAGGACCATGGAAGGTCTGTTGGGGACAGCCAGGAAAGTAGCGTCCCCAGATGGTACTCATATGATATCTAGTGAACCAGAGCAGGGGGAACATTCTCAGGAACAGGGAAGGGACTAGGGCAGCAGTGCTGATGGGTTAGAGCAGATGCTCCTGACCATAGAGGCTTCAGGAAGGGGTGGGAATACAAGCTTGATAGAGTTTGACTGACAGGAGAGAAACATAAGGCTCAACATCGAGCTGTTTCTGAATGTTTGCCCCTGCTAAGCCTCCTGCCAGTGTTACTTCCTTTAACTCTCTCTAGTCATGGAGGTGAATAACCCCGGATGTCTGCACTGACAGGTAAGGACACCGTCAGCACTAAGAGTCAGTGCATGGGAGCTGGACTCTCTGCTCTAAAGCATGACTTGGAATACAAGAAGGGGAGTTTTCTGTCACGTGTTTCATTGGGGATGGGTCGTTGCTGCTTCCCTGGTATTGCTAGGGAATAATATGCCCCTGATATGGAAAGCTTTCAGAGACCTCCCAGGTCACCAGGGATGGTGTGGTTAGTTCTAGATGTCAGCTTGGCAGGGCCCCAGATCTCCGTTACTTGGTCCACTCTGATCTAGGTGTTGGCTGTTCCGGGTGTACCTCATACAGTGTTCTATCTATTTTTAATGGATGACTTAGCCGGCAGCATTCAGTTCCATGAATAGAGGATGCAACAGGGCAGATGTTAACCTTAGAATCACTTGCAAAATGGGAATGTGAACGAACCCCAAACACCTGGTAACTGGGAATCCTTGAGTTAAGTCCAGGCGCGAAGCCACAAGGTCAGTCTCTAGCTACTTGGAGCCAAGACGGACCTGGTACAGGTCTAGATCCATCTCGAGGGTGTAATGAATGATGTAACAGGCCGCACTGAAGCATTCCATAGAGGCCACGATGTCAAATGTGGAATCGGAGATCAAGCTGATGCAGCTCAGGTTGGGGAGTGCATGAAGCCCTGGGCTCTGTTTCCTGAACAACATAACTGGAGCGCGGCTCTCTCAGTGCTAGGGAAGTAGAGTAGGAGGCTCAGGAGGCCCAGGGCTTCTCCAGGCCCAGGTCAGGTGTGAGGTCAGCTCGAAAACAAAAGTTCAAGATTCCAGCTTGCTGGCAAAGGCCACAGTCAGTGGCTCCAAATGGAGGTGACCACCCTCCCCAACAGGGCTCAGTCACTTCCTGACAGCCAAGGGCCCCGAGGCACAGAACTGAAGTCCTGACTCAAGGCATCTTGAACTCTTGGAGCGTTCGGTCTGCAGCTCATCTTAGAGGCTTCATACTCGTCGGCCCTCACAACCGTGACAGCCAGATGCCAGACCCTTAAAATAAACTTCTCTCCTCTCTCTTCCTCCTGTATCATTTTTCTCTCCTCTCTGCCTCTCTCTCACCACACACACAGGATACATATGTATATATGTGTATATGGCGGGGGGAGAGAGAAAGAGGGAGAAAAGAGAGAGAGAGAGAGAGAGAGAGAGAGAGAGAGGAGAGAAGGAGAGAATACACCCAAAATATACACATCTAAAAAATATAGCCAACCCTATGTAGCTAAACGTTCAAAGATTCAATCAGTCACGAGTAAAAAAATTTAGAAAACTTACTGTAGCTGTATTGAATGGGTGCAAACATTTTCTTGTCCCCGTTCCCAAACACCGTCTGGCGCCTGGGATTTACACTGCATTGTGTACTCTGAATAATCCAGAGATGGACTGAAGGATGTGTGAGGATGTGTGCAGGTTACATGGAACCACCGTGCAAGGGTTTTAACATGGGAAGATGTGAGTAGCTGCCCGGGCCCTGGAACCAAGAATCCAGAGAACCTGGGGAGGGGGGCTGGTTGTACAGAGAGAATTCTGCATCTCAGTGTCTCTGTGGATGTAAAGCACTACTGAAGGACCGTAGTTCTCACTGAAGTGTAAGAGCTATTAAGAGGCTTGGCCTGGTAGAAGGTAGGTAGTTATGAAGTTCCTGTGAAGGACCCTAGGGGCTGTCACCAGCCTTATACCCACCGCCTCAGGTCAAGACTAGGTCAAGTACCAGCTTCCTGCCTTGGGTCAAGGCTAGGCCAAGTTCCATTCTCCACCACACTTCTCAGGAGGAGCAGGGACATTCTTGAAAAACCACAGAATGTGCTGACAGTCACTTGACCCTCCGGTCCCAGATAGAGTTCAAATGCATGTCATATGCTTGCTAGCCAATAGATTCAAAGGTCAATATGCTTAGCCAATAAGTTTAAATTCTAACCTTGCTAATGTAGTCTGTACCCCTAAAAAGTATAAAAACTGCTTGTTATAGTCATGCAGGGTCGCCTTCTAGTCACTCACTACGAGGGGCTGATTGAGGGTCGATCCTGACGCGCCGGAAAATAAACATCTTGCGTTTGCATCGAACTCCTTTCTCGTGTCTCACTTGGGGGGGTCTCCCGGTAGTTAAGACTCATTTCAAGCCTTACACCTCCAGGTGTGTATGGCTAGATGTGTTGCACAGATATGAGCGGTTAGCATGCAGTAGCTCCCATTAGCTTGGTTGCCCTGAAGAATCCTGGTTGAGGGACACACAAACTAACATTTTCATCAGATCCATGCAGAGAGATTAAGAGCAGGAAGGATGAGCCCAAGGTCACTTCGAGCCAGGACTCTTTCCTGTCCCTCTAAATGCTGCCTCCTGTCAGAGTGTGCCACAGAGCTGCAACGATTCTTGGTCATGAGGAGGGGCTCCTGTGTGGACATGGCTCCGTGTCCATACCTCAGAACTCCAGCCCCTCAGGGAAGGGATTGCAGGAACTTGCCCCTGATTCCCCCTAACTTAAAATGTTGCCTAATTTTGGTCATTAGCTTTAAGGTACATTCTTAGACCTCACTCCCCTGTGGGCAGTAAGGTTGTCTGTGGTGCGTGAAATGCATTCCAGGTAGAAAACGCCAGAGAAAGAGTGTTCTCAGTTAGGAAGCTGACCCAGTTTCTCAAAGCACACAAAGAGGATTTTCTGAGCTCCCAAACCCTGTGTTTTCATGGTCCCTTGCCAGGGAAATCCTATGTCTCCCTTTGCAACATGGTGGTTTTTGTTGTCCTTGCTCTGAAGGGCATATCCCATCTCAGGATCCCCCACAGTCTCCCAGGGTGCCCTGGAGCTCAGGTCAGCCTCCCCTCTGTTGATACAGCCATAACAAGCAATAGACAGTGGGTCTGGGAACACAGGGCCAGGCTCACTTCTTTCCTGGCTTAGCTGGGAATTTTGCTGGAGGCACCTTTCCTCCCTGGGTCTCCATGACTTTCCAGCCATCTTGGAATTCACATAATTCATACTTCATTCAGCATAGCAGCTGACATGTGTTTGGACAAGTCATTTCTGCAATAAATGCAGGGAGGCCTGGGGAGATGCCTCGGTGAAGTGTGCGCCTTGAAGACCTGAGTTTGTATCTCCATTTGCTGACTAGTTCTATGTCAGTGTGGCACACTCTAAAGTCACCTGAGAAGAAGGAACATTGATTGAGACAATGACTCCATAAGACCAGGCTGTAGGCATGAGAGACCTTGTCTTAAATGAAAAAGGCAGAAGGTGTCAGAGGAACAACACCTGAGGTCATCTCCTGATTTCTATGTACCTGTGCACACAGGTGCACACACATGTTCACACATACACATTCACCCACACATATACACATGCATGCATATACACATACCCACACATATAGAGATATGCATACACATACCTATACATATACACAGACATGCACACACACCCATGCATGTACACAGATATACATAATACAGCATGTATATACATAGACATGCATACACACACATACACAGACATGCACATACACATACCCACACAAATACAGTCATGCTTACACATACCCACACATATACACAGACATGAATGTACACACACCCATACATATACACAGACATGCATACACACATAGCCACACATATACACAGACATGAATGTACACACACCCATACATATACACATATGTGCATATACATACATATATATAGACATGCATACACACATATATACAGACATGCATACACATACACCCACACATATATTCAAACATGCATACACACACACCCATACATATACACAGATATGCATTTACAGAGACATGCATACATATGCACACACACACAGGAATGCATACACTCACACCTATACATATATATAGACATACATGCACACACATATACACAAAAATGTATATACACAGACATGTACACACATTTACCCACACATATACACAGACATGCTTACACACATACATATACACAGACATGCACACTCATGTACCTAGTTACATCCACACCTCCCACAAAGGAAAGAAGCCCAAAGAGAGCAGAGGTTGGGTTGACTCCGGCATGGCTGGGTTGTTACCCATCCTCGCCTGTACAACAGCTGGTCCACAGGAATACCTCCACGGGCTTCAGTGGGAGCTGAATGGAATCACGTCAATCATGTCTTGGGATCTGACCAATCTGAACTGTACTCACCATGGTCACTGTATATCTTTTTTCTACCAAACAATGCTTCTAAAAATCAGGATTTGCTTCCTATTTCCACCTTGGGTATCTAGTCCGACATATAAGACTCTGAGAAAGGTATCCAGTAAGTGAATAGACAGATGAGCATGCCCACTTTTGAATGGAAGTGGGCATCATCAGACAGATAAAGGCTGGGCTGGTGTAATTTAGGGTAATTCGGGCAGTCTCGTGTGGGTTTGGTCATGCCATGAGGGCCTAGAGGCTGGCCAGCCTCTCTTTATAAGTAGACTGTACAAGATCAGTTTCTCCAGGGTCCCACAAAGATCAGGTTTCTAAAACCCAACCTCTTCAAGCATCCCAAGACTGGTTTGCGAGGCCTGAGGAGATACTGTCCAAACAGAAGCTGCCCGCTCACGGTTGTGTTGGCTCAGCTCTGTCTGAGGGACAAGCACTTGCACACAGGCAGAGAGACACAGCAGCAGCGGGGACACTCCCACAGTCAACTAGGAGCCTGACACAGGACTAGGGAATATCTTTGCCGCTGGGGAGCAGATCTGAACTTGGGGGATGCCTGTCATCTGTGTGGGGAGGCAGGGAGTAGGAAGTTAGCCATAGCAGGTGGAACTCTGAGCCAGGGTTTCCCTGTCTTTTTCACTATTGCCGACATGAAGCCACCTGTGCAAAGCAGAAAGCCATCAGTGACAGAAGCTGTGGCTTTTTTTTTTTTTGGTTCTTTTTTTTCCCCCGGAGCTGGGGACCGAACCCAGGGCCTTGCGCTTCCTAGGTAAGCTCTCTACCACTGAGCTAAATCCCCAGCCCCAGTTGTGGCTTTTAAACCTGAGACCTGTGACTTGGAAGTTTGTGGCGTTTCCCCTATGCTAATACTATTTTACATGTTTCAGTTTACATTCCAAATGGAGAAGGCATTAAACTCTATCACGTGTCCCTTGTGTGTTGCATATCTCTGTGTACATGTGTGTAGCATGTATGTGGGCTATATGTACATGTGCATTTCTGATTGTTGTATGTGGTTGAGTGTATAGTGCATTTGTAAGATATGTTGTATATCTGTATTTGAAAATATCACATAAATGTATTTGTGTGTGTTGTGTGTACATGTGTGTTTTGTGTGTGATTGGCATATTTGTGCATGTGTGTGGATACTGCAGTGTGTGAGTTTGTGCTGTGTGTGTAGTGTGTGTTTGTGTATGACTATATATAATGTGCATTGTGGTGTATGTTCATGTATGTGCCTATGTGTTGCATGTGTGTGCTGAGTGTGGTATGTGTGTATGATATGCATCTGGTGTATTTTCATATGTAATATGTATTTTGTATATGTTGAACATATGAATGTATATTGTGGTATGCATGTGTGATGTGTGCCCAGTGTGTATCATGCATTCATGTATGTGTCTATGTTTGTGTATGTATATATTATATGTGTATGTGTGTTTGGTCTATTGTGTATCTGCTGTGTTTTCTATGTATGTGTATGTATATATACATACACACATATGTGCATATGCAGCATATATGTTCATGTGTGAGCCTACACGTTATATGTATGTGTGTGATACAGGTCTGATATATAGACATGCTTATTTATGTGGCATGTGTGATTCATGAGTTGTGTATGGTGGTGTTTTGTATGTGGTGGGCATGTGCATGAAAACTGTAGTATGAGCTGAGAATATGGTATATGTATAGTGCCTATTTGTATATGGTACATGTATGCACTCTGTGTGTGTGTAGCACATGTTCATGTGCGTATCTATGTGTCTATGTGTGTAGTATTATTAGTGCAGAGTGTGTCTGTGTATAGTATATATGTCTATTTTGTGTGAGTCCATGTGTGTTATTTAAAGTGTGTATATAGGTATGCTTATATGTGGTAGGAATTTGTGTACATGTGTGCATATGATGGCATGTGTTGTATGTGGTTGAGTGTGGTGTATGTGTTCATGTGTATGGTGTGTGGGTACATGAGTATGTGTGTGCATGTATGCATCTCATTTCCCTGGGAAGCAAACCCAGCACTCCCCAGGCCTGCCTGCATGGCAGCCACAGCTCTTTCTTTGTCTCCCCCCAAGCCACGATCCATTAGCCAAGGTGATGCTTCGCCGGGCTGGTGCTCTGGGCTTGGAGCGTTATTAAATACACAGATCGTCCCCAGCCTATTCTTAGTTCTGGCAGCTTCTAGGGGAGGAAAATGAATTCTGCCCCGGCTCAAGAACAGCACGTTCACTCCAAGCAGTCACCACAGGGAGGTGCGAATGTCATCAAGTCTTATAAAACGGCCAAGTGCTCCACATGGAGCTTCTTTCTACCATTCACTGGTCTGAGAGAGAGAGAGAGAGAGAGAGAGAGAGAGAGAGAGAGAGAGAGAGAGAGAGAGAGAGAGAGAGCTCAGTATAGTATAAACGTCATGACCTTGGAACAGGGAGGCCCAGATTTCAATCTCATTCTGGCTGCTTCTAGCTGTTGGTTGTGGAGGATGGGCTCAATCCGCCTAAGTGAGCCCCTCAGTCCTGCCTTCTTATCTGTGACTTGGATAAAGTCATTCCCTCTCGGAGTTAGCGAGAGATGCTGAGAAGGGGTGGTGTCTGCCAGGCATACAGGAGGTGCTCAGTAAAGATTCATCCCCAGTCCCCGAGCATCCTGACAACTCCTCTCCCAGGACTGTCTGTCCTTGTAGTTAACACTGAGAACATGCGGCTGGCTGGCCATCCTCCTTTTCACAGTCTGCTCGGTCCAACAGTGGAGCTAGTGACCCAGGGCACTAACAGGTATGAAACATTTTCCCCTGGGGAGCCGAGCAAGGACCCGGACAGAGGTCACCGCCGGGGTTAGATAAGCAGTAACGGTTGCTGGGAACAGATACTCTCTCACCAGCTCAGCCTCCTGAAGGTCCTGTACGGAGCTCCATGCGTGCAGCTTTCGTGAGTGGCCACCCATGCTGTGGAGTTGGGCTTTTGGTAATAAATCTGCTTTGCAGTCATTCACGCTCTGTAAGCAGCCCCTTCCCATGCACCCGTAAAGAACTCTAATTCTAATAAGCCCACTCATTCACCAAGATACACACGGGTGGAATCACTCCTCCGGCCAGCTGCTGCTGCACTGCCTGAGCTGAATAGATAGCGGCTCTGCTCACGTCTCCCGAGCCTCACACAGCAGCGCCTGTCTCTAGAGACGTGGGGGGAAATATGTAGTGTACATCTTGATGGTTACCAGCTAGATTGGAAAAACAAAACAAAACAAAACAAGCACCAGACAGTGGAGCAGAAACCACAGGGCCTGAATTATTCCCCATACTGTGAGTGATGCATACACAGCCCACAAATAGAATACTAGCTATATACAGGCCTGTCTGTCCCCCAAATGACACACTTTCCCCACACACGAATACATTGATGTCTGGAACAGTGTAGCAGAGATGAGGACGGAAGCGTCTGGAAAGACAGGACCATGGGAAGTAAACAGAGTAAAGACCAGGAGTCCCTGGGGAACTCTGCTTCCAGTGGTTTCTAGAACCTTCCTGGGTAGGCTCAGAGGATGTCTGCAGAGAGCGGACTCATCTCACTGGGCAGGGTGCTAAGGAGTCCATGGACAATATAGTGTCTCGGACTCTGCCCTTTCCACTGCTCTCTTTGAGAGTCTTCTAAAAGTGTCATCTCAAATCTTCTGGTGATTGCTTCTGGGTCACTCTCCTCGGTATCCCCACCCACATTCAGTTTACCATGCTTGGGTATTTCCACCAAATAGCGCCTTGCAGAGGCCGGAGGGCCGGTCTGTGACTCACGGGAGCTCAGCAGATCCAATCCTTCCTGTTGAAGCTTTACTTAGCAGTGTGTTACCCCACCCCGGGGCCAGTGACAGCCAGTGATTAATGTGTGGGTACAAAGGTTTTGCCCAGAACATGCACTGGGGGCGGGGGTGGGGAATTAATACAACCGATGCTGGTCCTGTGCTTCCGGTTTGAAGATGGAGGGGCTGAGTCCTAGTCAGCAATGAATCATAACATTTTCTTCCCTCCCTTAGACTAAATTGAAATGCACCGTGAGCAGGGGGCCCTCCATGCTCAGAGGGATCCCCTTGCCTTATGGAGCGAGCTTTGGCCAATTGTAGTAACTCAGGAGTGTCGTTTTCTTTCCTCTTCTTCTGAAGGTCTCTGCTCCTCTAGTTCTCTTCCTGTTTCCCTCTTTCTTGAGGCAGTGTTTCGCGTAGAGGCCTTACAAATGCCTCATAGACTGTGGGTTCATAATTCTGCCTTATCGAGGGGACAAATTATACAGCTGAGAAAAAGACTCTGCTAGTATAAGTGGCGGTGGGCTCTCTCAACTGCAGGCACCACCACGGGGAGGCATTCTTCCCAGGAGAGGTGGGAAGTCTCTCACAGTCTAGGCAGGACAGTAGCATCCAGAAGCAGCATGCAGAATAAGCCACCAGATCTTTCTCGTCCTGAAGTGTTTGGTTTGGTTTGATGTTGGACAGTTCCTTCTAACCTCTGGACCCCAGAGTCTGGGCCTTTAAGGGAACAGAGTGGAATTTCTGCCTTCAGTTTTCAGGCACCATAAACGAGGTTGTTGTCTATGGTGCTGACTGGTAACTACTGCCATTAGGACTGGAGTTAGGCCTCTGGGAATTATTTTAGATGCCCCTCGATGCTACTTACCCCATAGAAGAATTGTCTCCTTTAGCAACCAATGACTGAGTTAGGCCAGCAGTTGAGACAGCAGGGTCACAGAGAGGCAATGGAAGCAGGTTCTATTTGAGCTCAGAAGCCCGTAGTCTATCAACTGTGCAATATGGGGTGCAGTAATTTGAATATATTTGGAGCCATGGAGTGGGTGTGTCACTGTGGGCATGGGCTTTAAGACCCTTTTTTCTATCTGACTAGAAGCCAGTCTTTCCCTGTTTGCCTTTGGATGAAGATGTAGAACTCTCAGCTCCTGTACCATACCTGTCTGGATGCTGCCATGTTCCTACCTTGATCATAACAGACTGGCCCTCTGAACCTGTAAGCCAGTACCCATTAAATGTTGTTTTCATGAGCTGCCTTGGTCATGGTGTCTGTTCACAGTAGTAAAGCCCTAAGACATGGGGCTTTGTCCTAGTAAGGTTTCAATTGCTGTGATAAAACACCATGAGCAAAAAAATTTGGGGGAGGAAAGTGTTTATTTCAGGCTACAGTGGTAGCTTATCATGGGCAGGAAGTCAAGGCAGGAAGCCAGAGGCAGGAACTAAAGCATCGGCCATGAAGAAACATCGCTTAATGGATTGGTCTTCATGACATGTAAGATGTGCTTTCTTATACCAGGATCGCCTGCTAGGGGTGGCGCCCCCCACAGTGGGCTGGACGCTCTTATATCAGTCATTAAACAAGAAATCTGTCCAGACTTACTTGCCTATGGGCCGATCTGATGGAGGCATTTTCTCAGTTGAAATTCCCTCTTTCCAGATGACCCTAGGTTTTGTAAAACTGACCAACACAGAGATGGATAAGGGCAACTAGCTCAGGAATACCACAATGTTTTAGTCTGACTCTTCCTCAAGTTCCCCCGCTGGCCCGAATCCAACATTCCAATGCCAAGTGAAGAACTGTGTCTCCTGTGGCAGTCCCAGTGGTCTAGCACACAGCCTCATCCTAATGCCACACGCCCACATCTTAAGCTGGGAATTAACCCTCTAAAGTGTTGAACCGTGAAACAACTCTGCTCCAAAGCCCTGTGTGAGCCGCTGTCCAGGCAGATCTACAGAATACGGCAATACACAAAGCCACAGCTTTGGACGGGTGAGTCACATGTGGGATGTCTTTCTTCTACAACGTGCTGGAGTGCCTTCCACCAACACTGTGTTCGTGCTTTAGGAATTAAGTTCCATGCCCGTGTTATGTGAATCTTTTTTTTTCCCCATCTTTATTAACTTAGGTATTTCTTATTTACATTTCGATTGTTATTCCCTTTCCCGGTTTCCAGGCCAACATCCCCCTAACCCTCCCACTCCCCTTCTATATGGGTGTTCCCCTCCCGACCCTCCCCCCATTACCACCCTCCCCCCCAACAATCACGTTCACTGGGGGCTCAGTCTTGGCAGGACCCAGGGCTTCCCCTTCCACTGGTGCTCTTACTAGGATATGCATTGCTACCTATGAGGTCAGAGTCCAGGGTCAGTCCATGTATAGTCTTTAGGTAGTGGCTTAGTCCCTGGAAGCTCTGGTTGCTTGGCATTGTTGTTCATATGGGGTCTCAAGCCCCTTCAAGCTCTTTCAGTCCTTTCTAAGATTCCTTCAACGGGGGTCCTGTTCTCAGTTCAGTGGTTTGCTGCTGGCATTTGCCTATGTATTTGCTGTATTCTGGCTGTGTCTCTCAGGAGAGATCTACATCCGGCTCCTGTCTGCCTGCACTTCTTCGCTTCATCCATCTTGTCTAATTGGGTGGCTGTATATGTATGGGTCACATGTGGGGCAGGCTCTGAATGGGTGTTCCTTCTGCCTCTGTTCTAAACTTTGCCTCTCTATTCCCTGCCAAGGGTATTCTTGTTCCCCTTTTAAAGAAGGAGTGAAGCATTCGCATTTTGGTCATCCTTCTTGAGAATCTTATCTGTGGGGCATTGAGATGTTGAGATGATGACAAGACATTTAGCAGACAACCAGGGGACCCAGAGCAAAATGGACCACTGTTTTCTAAAGCCCTCTTTAATCACTGAACTTCCACAGAACCCAGGGCAAACATTAAGATAATTAATCACAGCAAACCTGTCAGCCATAAGGACTTTATCTCCAATTAATTACATGACGTTGCTGATTGGTCCAGAAGCAGACTGTCTTATTTAAGGCCACCCTTGGAGTCCTGCACTCCTTCTCTGTAGGCAACGACTCAGGTAAGTGCTGGAATTACCATCTCTGGTCAAGTCAAGCTGTCTCCACTACGTTCATAACAGCTTTATTTGTAATAGCCAGAAGCTGGAAACAACCCAGATGTCCCTCAACTGAAGAATGGATACAGAAAATGTGGTTCATTTACACAATGGAATACCATTAAGCTGTTAAAAACAAGGACATCATGAATTTCTCAGGCAAATGGATGGAACTAGAAAATATCGTCCTGAGTGAGGTAACCCAGACCCAAAAGGACATGCATGGTATGTACTCACTGACAAGTGGATGTTAGTCATAAAGTACAAGATACCCATGCTACACTCCACAGACCCTAAGAAGTTAAACAAGAAGAAAGGCCCAGAATCACACTTAGAATTGGAAACAAAATAGTCATAGGAGGCACACAGGGAAAGAGGGAAGTGGGTAAGAGAGGGGAAGAGGAGGGAAATGGGGGGGGGCGGGATCAGGTGTAGGGAGAGACAGGAGATAAACCCAGAGGACCAGGAGAATGAACGTCTGCAGTTACTGGGCGGTCAGAGCCTGGGGCGGATCTCTAGGAAGTCCCTGAGACCTGGGATGAGGGAGATTCCCAGGAGTCAGTGCGGGTGATCTTCTCTGAGATGCCTAACAGTGGGAACATGGAAGAGGCTACCCCCTGTAGCCAGGCAGGACTCCAGTAGAGGAATAAGGACACCAACCCATCCACAAAACTTTTGACCCAAAGATTTGTTCTGTCTAAAAACTATGCAGGGACAAAGATGGAGCATAGATGGGAGGAATGGCCATTTATAGCAACTTGAGACCCACCATGTGGGCAAGCACCAATCCCTGACACTATTAATGATACTTTGTAATGCTTGCAGACAGGGGATTAGCATAACTGCCCTCTGAGAGGCAAGAAGCTGACTGAAACAGATGCAGATACCTACAGTCAAACTTTGGACAAAGGGCAGGGACTCTTATGGAAGAGTTGGGGGAAGGACTGAAGGCCCTGAAGCAGAGGAGAACCCTAGAGGAAGGCCAACAGAGTCAACTAACCAGGACCTCTGGGAGCTCTCGGAAATCCTGTCACCAACCAAAGAGAGCACATCGGCTGGATGGAGGCCCTGGCTCATACGCAGTTCAGTCTCCACAGCTGTCTTGTCTGGCCTCGGTGGGAGAGGATGCGCCAACTGGCAGAGATTTGATGGGCCAGAGTAGGGGGATCCCCAGGGGGGACCCATCCTCTCAGAGGAGGAGAGGGGTGATGGGAAGAGTGACTATGTGATAGGGGAAAGGGGAGCGGCTTTTGGGATGTAGATAAATAGATAGAATGTGTCTTTCACAATCCCACTACTTCATCAGAATATATTCAACATGGCTTCCATGTAGCCATAATGTGAAAGCATTACCTGATGCTTTTACAGAAGTCAGACGAGGGAGTTTTGCTACACCCCACTGCTGGAATCGTGAGTAGGAAGGGAATTCGTGAGTATTGGCAGCAGGCGGAGTGATTCCAGATGTCGGAAAGCAGATGGCTTCTGGGTCGGTCAGTTTTTGAGAGCTAAGAGCAGAAGAGGAGACCCCAGGCCTAGCTTGAGAACCACGAGCGTTCATATGGGGGAGCCACTCAATGGTGGGCAGTAGCAGAATCCAACAGTTACATCTCCATTCTCAGCACAAAACAGTGCAAGGACAGTCAGACTCCTGCACCCGCCTTCATGGCTTGGTCCTGTGTTATCTTTCACTATGTCGAGGGGCTCACCCCAGAAGCCACATTGCCATTCCCACCGCCATCCCTCTCAGAACCTCATCTTTAATCAAGAAGTTTAAATCTGTGAATAAAAACAGTTAGGATTTAGAAGGGAGAGGTGCTTGGCCACATGTTTTCCTTTGCTCCCTCCAGGAAGCCCAGCAAAAACAAGAATGGTGGTTTGTTTTGTTTTGTTTCATTTTAGAATATTTAGATCCTTAAGGCCAGAGACAGAAGGGGAGAAGCCAGCCACAGATTGAGGTCCAACTGCAGGCTGGAAAGCAGGCAAGATGACAGATAGGAACAGGTAAGAGACTCTAAACCCTGAGCCAAAGTGGGCCTAAGACACAATGGACATCTGTCACAGGGCCCTCAGGGCTCTGGAAGATGACAGTGTCCTTCAGAATACACGGGATGGGGCAGCGGTTATGGTGACTCCCCACACATCAAACAGACTCGTCACATAGATTACGGTCATTGCAATTCTGGGTGTGCACCCAAAGACCCAGAACACAGAGCTTTAAAGGAGACATTTGCACACCCATGGCTACACCAGCCCCACTGGCAGAGCAGTACTGACATCCCCAGGAACTCACTTTCAAGAGCACTGTAGTGAGAGCCCCAGGTCCAGTTAGACCATGTTGGTTGTCCCTGATATCTGAGTGCCACCACTGCACCTTCAGGGACACGATGGTCATTGTGGTTCACAGGCAACACAGCTTCTGTCCCTTGGCAGCTTGCATGGCCCCCTCTGGTGCTATAAATCCTAGGTCACAGGAAGGAAGCTTTCTGGTTAGATCCTGTTTGAGTTGTCCACTCGACAGGAGGGAAATAGAGCCTGGGACTAGAAATCTAGCCAACCCTGTAGGGCTTGTGAGGTCACGAATCCTAGAGAAGAACTTCACAGTTAGGAATCACGCCGGTCTGATAAAGTGGCAATAGTAAGTTCTTCTCTAGGATTCCGGGAACGCCAAGGAAGAAGAGGCAGAAAGACTGCAAGAGCCAGGGCGAGCGAGACTGTGTCTCCTAGAAACGACAGGGTGCCACGCCCATGATACCGCGACAACACCATTGCATAAACAAGACCTGAACCAATAGGTGTGATAACATGAAATGTCATGCACGCTCGCTCCTCGACAAAGAACTACGGGCAACCAGCAACTGTCAAGTGAGGGGGAATTAGTCTCTCCCAGTGATATGCACTCTCACTGGTTATCCAACACGAAGTGCACAGTCCCGAAGCCATATACACACAAGCAGGCTCGGCATGCTGTATATATATTGTGCATTTATACGTATATGTAGCAGTAACAAAGAAAAAGGCCATCGATTTGACAGGGAATGATGGGGTGGCACCAGGGGTCAGAGCGAGGAAAGGAAAGAGGGAAGTGGAATAATTATATATAATCTTTAAAGATTTTATTTATTTATTATATGTAAGTACACTGTAGCTGTTTTCAGACACACCAGAAGAGGGCATCAGACCTCATTAGAGATGGTTGTGAGCCACCATGGTGTTGCTGGGATTTGAACTCAGGACCTCTGGAAGAGGAGACAGTGCTCTTAACTGCTGAGCCATCTCTCCAGCCTGAGTAATTATATTTTAATTAAAATAAAAAAAAAACTCAGACCGTTGTAGACTTCAAACTGAGAGAGAGAATGTGAGGCAGCCCATGAACTGCACAGCAGGAGGGCACTGGCTGAACCGAGGCAGGGAGAGACAGGAAAGTGATGAGCGTGGGCTTCAGTTCGTCTTTCAAATAGGAGCAGCTGTGTGCCTCAGGAACTGTCCAACCAAGGCAAGAGCTCCTTCCACATCTTGCAGGGATAGGCCTGTGTTCAGTCACTGGTGGAGGAATGTGGCCTTGCAGTGAACATGGAGCAGACCTGAGGGCCAGCAGTTGAAGCTCCCAGGTAGGTACCCCCTCCCTGCAGCAGAACCTCTGAGTGGAAAGCGTTTGTGGCTGTCCCACCAAGGCAAAAAAGCACATGCATACTGCAATGCTCTCCCGGATGTGGCCTTGCAAAGCAGCCATGGCTCCAACTCAAAGTTCTCACCACCAAGATCAGAATGTGAAGACGGGGTGTGTGTAGGTATTGGACACAGGGACTGGGACAAGAGACTTAAAACCCACAGCAAAATGCACAAAAGCTTTTAAGCCAGGCGCTACAAATACCTTTTCTCTAAACTTGGGGTGACCCCAAATAGAGCCAGCCCCACCAAGAGCTGAAAGGAATAGCCCCCAAGGAACAGGAGCCAAGGGCAGAGGTTCCCCAGCTACACACAACTGAGGACTGGAGTTAGCTCTTGGTGGGGGCTGAGGTGGTGGCTCAGTCGGAGAGTGCTTTCTGGGTCAGTATGAGGACCTGAGTTTGAAGCCCAGAACCCACGTGGAAAAGTCAGCCGTGCAAATGCTTGCACTCTCAGCACTAGAGAGGCAGAGACAGGAGGATGCCAGACTCACTAACCAGCCAGTGCAGCCCTACTCACTCGCCGAATTCAGTGAACCAATAAGAAAGCCCAGGGGAAAGCAGACGGCCCAAAGACTGATGCATGAGCTTACTTCACACACGGGAGCACACATGTGCAACCCCCACGCGTATTCAAGAAGCAGAATAAATGGACGGATGGGTGGGTGAATGAATGAATGGATGAATTAATGAACTAATTAATTAATGAGTGAAAAGAGAACACCAGAAATGAATGGATGAATGGATGAATGAATGAGTGAATGAATGAATGAATGAAAAGAGAACACCAGAAATGAATGGATGAACGAATGAGTGAATGGATGAATGAATGAAAAGAGAACACCAGAAATGGATGAATGAATGAATGAATGAATGAAAAGAGAACACCAGAAATGGATGAATGAATGTATGAATGAATGAAAAGAGAACACCAGAAATGGATGAATGAATGAACGAATGAATGAATAAATGAGTGAATGAATGAATGAAAAGAGAACACCAGAAATGAATGGATGAATGGATGAACGAATGAGTGAATGAATGAATGAATGAATGAATGAATGAAAAGAGAACACCGGAATACAGCTAGTGAGTCTGGTCCAAATGCCTGGCATGAAGTAAGTGTGGGCTCACTCTGTGTCTGTAATGACACTGGGGGAGTCCATTGAGCAGTGTTCGCCCACAGCCTAGCATTCACCCCATCCTTTAACAATATCACTGGGTGATCATCGTTAAGAGCCCTTGCTTGCACAATGAGAGTCTTTCAGGATCCATCTGCCTTGGACACTGGTCCAGTGCTCCCCTGCCCATCATTTCCACAGTGCGCTAACCCCTTTCCTCCCTCTCTCTCTTGCCTCCCTCTCTCTCTTGCCTAAGCAGGTGGAGTCCGGCTGCTGAGCAAACCTCTTAATGCAGAGGAGGATGTGCGTGAATTTTAATGAGCTGAGAAGCCACGGGGGAAGAACAGAAGCTTAGAAGTGACATCAGCTCAAGGATGGAGCTGGCAGGTAAGCCGGAACAGAGGTGGCTGCAGCTGTGCCAGTGGGCGGGAGGCAGCTGGGTGGAGAGTGGGGCGTTCCACGCATGCCCGGAAGTCTGCTGCAGTGGAAGGGGTCGCTAGGGAAAACAAGCCAGCTTTGCTTACTCCAGAGGCTCTGAAGATCTGTGGGTTTTGTAGAAGGAAATCTAGAGGCTGTGTGTGGCCGGGGGTGGGGCTGGGGAGGTGGGTGGATGTGGGTGGATGTGTAAGGGGGAGGGAGACTAAGGCTGAGAGACGGAGACAAGTGACAGCAGACTTAGCTCTCACCTAGACAGGTGATGCCCCAGCATCGCCAGGATAGGGATGCTAAAGTGGCCTTTGCTGCCTCTTGCAGAGCCTGGGCAGTGTCTTTCAGACTCTGGCCTCGGTTTGAGGCCTCTTCATCCGTTATGGCGGGCCGCTGACAATTCCCACACACAGTAGGGCTGCCATGAAGACTGCAAGAGAGCAGCTGCTGAAAAAAGTCATGTTTGCCTTTTTAGAACGGAGGCAGCTGGAAAGTCTAAAAGCAAGCGGAGGAAGCCCAAACACGGCTTTCTAAGAGCCCGGGGAAGCCAACCGCACAGGCCTGGGGTAGGGGAGAAGGCATAGCTGAGAGAGGAAGGCAAATGGTTTTGGGTTACCATGGAAACGCGAGCTGATAGAAAAGGGACAAAGAAGGTGCCAAGGGTGGCATTTTTTTTCTCCTTCTTTTTTTAGACTGGTTATCTCGCAGGGAACGAGAAGGAGAGAGTGGAAAGGAAGGGCTGAACAGAGGACTCAGCCTTAAAGCTACCGGGGAATTTTCCCTCCATAAGTAAACTCGTTGATCCTGCGGTGGGGTTGCCAGGCCCAAATGAGTTTCACCACCATAGTGGGTCTCTGCGCAGCTCCCTCCATAGTGCTGGGGTTAATCCTGCCCACAGCTGCCATCCAGGGAGGGGTTCCTTTTGCAGACTTTTACAAAGTCACACAGGTGAGTACCTGCAGTCAAAGCTGCACTGTGACAGCAAGGATGAACAACGCCATGGCCTGGGCAGGAAACGCTCTGCCAGATAGCCTAGGGGACGGTCATATGGATAGGAGGGCAGCCCCTAAACCTGTGCCATGAGAACATGGTGACTTCCTGGGCTGGAATGAGTGCCATGTCCTCGTCTTCAGAGCTCACCATGTTCTCTGTGGTGGGTGGAGATAGATGACACATGGGGAGTCCAAAGCATGGGGTCCATTCCTGCGCAGCTGCTATGCACCCTGGGACTGCACCTCAGTTCACTCCCCTGGAAATGGCGATGACTGGGAGGCCTTTTTACTAGGCTGTAGCAACGACTGGACAGACTACTGTAGCATCTGCCCATGAGGCTGATCCACAAAGCACACACAACAAACATTAGTCTATTGTGGGGAGAAAGGAAGGCTGAGAGGAATGAGGGCCCGGGGTTCCAGGTCTCAGGAGGGGTGAAATGCAGATCCTACCACGGGGCTTTGGGCCCCATGCCAAATCCCTCACCCACCGTGAGAGCACAGCTTCAGTGCACAGCTCACCAAGGGCTCAGCTCTGGGCACTTCTAGTCATGGTGTGTGTGTGTGTGTGTGTGTGTGTGTGTGTGTGTGTGTGTGTGTATGTGTGCGCACGTGTATTATGTTATGTTATGTGTATTGAGCAAGTGCCCATTTTTGTGTTTGTGTCAACATGTGTGCATATGTGTGTATGTGTATGTGTTTGCTTGTATGTGTATATGTGTGTAAATTTATGTGTGTATGCATATGTGTGTATGTGTATGAATAATTGGCATCACAAGCTCCATGAATACCTTTGGTGGGACCCAGATCCCCACTGCTCTTGATCTAAGATTTTATCACTAAAACTTACCGTGATTCATCATTGACATAATCCATTCTGCTTAACTCAGCCACTGACTGCCTTGACTGTCTGCTTAACTCATTTAGATGGGCTGCTGCTGTGAGGATAGGTAGGCAGACACTCCCTGTGAGGGTAGTCTAGTGGGAAACTGGAGGACTCTAGGAAACAGTTCTGAAGAGAGGGCCACCCAGGAAGAGTACCATTTGGAAATATAAGGTGCCCAGGTAACAAGGGGGAGCTGGAACAATGACATTTACAGAGCACCTACAGACCCCAGCACCTACCCGAGGCATCCGGATACCTTTGCCAATTCTCTGCAATTGGTATTTTTAGCTCTGTTTTGTAAGAAGGGGAAACTGAGGCCCAGAAAAGGAGACAGAAGCTGGCCTGCAGCCAATCAGGCCACTTGATAGATGTGAGAGGGTCTCGATGGCTATGCTGTCCTCCCAACTTTGGATCACAGGAGTTAGCCTTTGTGACAAGCTCCTGCAGGGCAGGGGTTGGGATTTCCTAAGCCACAGGTTGCCATGCTTATGGTGAAACATTTCCCAGGCAAGCAGACCTGAGGAAGCCCCTCACCTCCCTAGAAGCCAGGGTGGAGGACGCCCAATCTTCGGGGGGTAGCTCCTCCAGGCTGCATTGTCCTCTTCTGAGGGTGCATGAATCAGCGGGCAGCTAACTGCCACAGGTTGGCAGCAGGTCTTTGGGGAGAGGTGGTATTATTAGAAGGTGTTGGCGTGGTGCTGTGCTTGCAAAACCCTCCCCAGTAGCTGTTAAGTTGGGAAACATCAGGTGCACGTTTACCCAAGCTGGACCATCGGATTTTTTGGGGGAGGCTACTTTTTTTGGTGACTCCTGCAGAAGGACTAAGAACAAATGGGGAAGATTTCTGTAGGAACCAGATGTACTCTGAGCTGTCAGGTGAGGCGGCACCATTCTTGGGATGAAGCAGAACGATGCTCAGACGCCATCTGGTCCTAGCTACCGCTTGAAAAGTTTGGAGAGTTAGTCCCAAGGCACTCTCACCACACACTGAAGGTCATCATCAAACCAGTCGGTGCACAGAAAAGAACTGTGCTCAACCTCCCTGCCTCTGAACCCAGGCATGCCGGTCTGGGACTCCAGATGACCAAGGCTGGCTCAAGTACACCCACAGTCATATACCATAGCTAAGAAGTACATGGATCCAGCTGGTAAGAAATGGAGTCAGGTGAATCTGGGTGAGAGGGGAGGGGAGGGAAAGGGACTGGGAGGAGTGGAGGTAGGAGGGACTGAGGGAAGAATGTAATATATGAGATAGTAGTAGTAACAGTAGTAGTATTAGTATTAATATTAGTAGTAGTAGTAGTAGTAGTAGTAGTAGTAGTAGTAACAACAACAACAACAACAACAACAATAATAATAATAATAAAGTGGGGTCAGAATGTGGACTTTTGTCTTTATCGGTCTCAACTGACCAAATCACTTCCCATCTAAATGTTGCCTTACAAGCCCCCTGCCCAAAATGTCACCTTTGCAAAAGAATATTCCAGCTAAATAAAGCTGAGTGCTTGACAACATACGTTCATGTCACGCCCCTTAACACTTCTGACCCTTTTCTTTATTAAAAGCAAATCCCCAAGAGCTCAGAAGTCAATTCCCAGCTTCCCTTGGAGCTAAGAAGGTGGCTTAGACTTGGTCATCAAAGGTACCCTCGGAAATGCTGGGTCCAGTAGCTCATGTTTGCAACCCCTGTACTTGGGAGGCTGAGGTAGAAAGAGCAAAGAGTTCAAGGCTAACCTGGGCTATGAAACACCCTGTCTCAAAGCAGAAAAACAACAACAATAATAGCAACAACAAAAAGAGGGAAAAAGAGGATGCGGGTTTGGAAGAAACACAAAGTAGTAGCTCAGCAGAGAATATATTCCCAAGAGGAAGACCACATCTGAGCAAGGAAACAGTTTCTAGACCTCAAAACCCAAGGATGTAGAAGCCCTGTCCTGGGCTCAGCATCTGCAGGGGCTGTGCCCCAAGGCCAGAGAACCCAAGAGGGCTGTGAACAGGGCTGGGAGATGAGCTGGCTACCATTCATAAGCACTGGCCTTTAGGCACAGACCACTGGCCCCGAGGGAGATTCTTGAGACTCCAGATAATCTAACACACTCTGCCCCTTCCATTAAGGCAGAAGGCACGGTCCTGCTGGCTCTGGGCATCAATAGCACATGGCCTTGCCATACACCTTAGATTTCAAATTTCACTTATTCTTTTTTTTTTCCGGAGCTGGGGACTGAACCCAGGGCCTTGCGCTTCCTAGGCAAGCGCTCTACCACTGAGCTAAATCCCCAACCCCCTCACTTATTCTTTATGACACTGCGTATCCTCCTGACCTAGAGCCGATTGCATCAGAGGTGGTCATTGAAAATTTACTGATTCCTAGCCAGCTAATTAGAGGGACAGATGAAATCCCCATGCCTAAACATGTCGAGAGGAGGGCGTTCCTATCAAGTCACTGTCCCTCCACTAAAAATGTCTCACCCGCAGAAGGCCATTAATAACGTTCCTTGTCAGAAATTCCAGTAGCTCAAGAAACGCGGCGGCTAACGGAAAGGTTTGTCTGTCATGTCAAGCTCCCAGATTCTTTCCATCTTGTTGCTCATTAAAACATTGTGAGAGAGCTTTTGTTCTTGGGGCCCATCCCTTCCTGGTGACAGAGGGCTGCAACACAGAGAGAGATAATGCTTCAGGCTTGTTTCCTGTTGCTGGGGAAGCACCCTGACAAAAGCAACTTCCGGGAGAAAGGGTTTGTTTGGCTCACAGTCCAAGGATGATAGTTCATCGAGGTAGGAAAGAAGGAGGCAAGAGTGTGAAGCTGGTTACTATCACACCCAGAGTCAGGGGAAGAACAGAGGCAGGGGTGCGAAGCTGGTCACATCACACCTACATTCAGGAACACAGAGGGATAATTTCTAGCTGTGTGATTTCTAGCTTAGGGTCTCTTTCCCATTTTATATACTCCAGGATATAGACTCTGGCCAGGGAACAGTCCCACGCACAGGTAAGGCTGATATTCTCACAGTTTGCGGAAAGAAAATAGTCCCATTACAGGTATGCGCAGAGTCCCAATTCACCTAGATCCCATCCAGGTGACAGTTACCATCGACTGCCAGAGATAATCAAGAGTGTAAATTATCTACTGCACTCTCAAGGTGTCTCCTGGAAATAACGAATCATCTTCTCCCTAGCAGATGTGTTCGCCATGAGCATTCAGTCTTGCAGAATATTCTTTCTTAGCTCGGCCATGGATGGGGGCTAGTTTTGCCATGGTGACATATATAGCAATAAGAATCCATGTTCCACCACTGGGCAGGCTGTACCTCCTGCTATCCAGGGTGCCCAGAGCCTGAGCAACACACGGACTATTGTGGAGAAAGGAAGAGAAGCCTTCGGTCCCAGCATCGGTTTGTGGTTGCCCTTGGCTCTCACATAAGCATCCTTGTGCTTGACAGGAAGGTGCTGCTATGCCAGTCTATTGACCTTGAAGTTCAGAGAGCAGAGAATGTCTCACAGTCAGCTGGCAAGTCCCTGAATAGATTGAGATCAGGATCCAATTGACTCCATGTTGGGAACTCCCAGGGTTCCCCGCAAACAGTGTTTTGCCTAACAGTGTGCACAGAGACTTCAGCACTGCACTGGCTGGTTAATTGCAGGCAGAAGTAGGAAACGTCATCCCTCGCCAGGTTTAACTCTGTATTTTAATAAACAGTTTAGAAGGAAGAAAAATGGCTTCCTGTTGGCTGTCGAGAAGCCCCCTCTGGGCTGCTGAAATATTTAGCCTTCTGTAATTGCTGGCCATCCCTCAGGCTCAGGCAAACTGCTGAGAGGGGAGGAGATTTGAGCGGTGAGTCAACCCAGTCTTTGCAGGGAGAACCTCCTGCCTGGGGGTAACCACAGTTGCTAATGGTCTCCTGGGCAAGTACATTGGGGATTTATTTCTGGGTGGAATTAATTTCTCCTTAGGGTGAGCAGTCTCAGCTGCCTCTTCTGGAAGAAGAAAGGGGGGAGGGGGAGGGGAGTGGGGGGAAAGAGAGAGAATATTGCTCATTTCTTTCTGTGTAGCTGCTTTGGTGTCTTTGAGCAGGAAGGCAGTTCTGTTCCTCATTCAGAACTGTAAGCAATACGCTTGTCTCTGTGCAGGTCCTGGGGACACCAGAGGCCTGGGATGTCCTGCCACAGTCTTCTGTCAGGAGAGAGAGAGAGGAGTGAGCAAGCCCAGAGGTAGAACACATGATATGTGCACGTAATTCCCAACTGTAAAACCCTCGACCGGGCTGGCTTGAACATCTAAAGTCTGGAGACCACGCCCTCCGGCTAGCAGTTTCTCTGGAGGGAAATGGCTCACAGGAGGGCTGTTTGGAGAAAGCCAACCGAGGAGAGCACATGTTCTATAGCAGTGGCATCTGAGGAGGGGTGGGGGATGGGAGAAGCCTTTGCTAGTTGATGGATCTCAGTAGACTCAGCAATGGGTCTTCTGATGACCACTTGTTCCTCTAGGCTCTGAGAGAACTACATCAACTACAAGAGAACTTTACAGTTTATCAAATCACGTCACATGGCTCCTTGGTCTCTCAGAACCTCCACACAGAGGCTGTAAGGATCAAACTCATAGCCACCGAGCTAATGAAGAGGAAGCAAGGCTCAGAGTCTGTGAGATAGTCAGTCTGAGTTGCTAACTTAATGGGTCTTAGCATCACTGTGGAAACAAGCCTCTGCATATATGTCTGGGAGATTTTCTAGATGAGGTTAGGCAAGGTGGAAGACTTACTCTAGAAGTAGGGAGAGCCATGCCATGGGGTGCAGTTCTGGGCTAAACAGAGAGAGAAAGCAAGTTGAGCGTCAGAGGTCACTGCTCTCTGCTTCCTGCCTGTGATGCTGGGGCGCCAGCCACCAAAAGTTCCCGTAGCCTTGAACTGTGAACACGTCTAAACTCTCCTTACTTCAATTTCATTTATTTTTAATGTATGTGTATCAGTGTGTGCATATGTGTATATGTGTGGTATATGTGTACATGTATGTGTGTACATGCATGTGTGCATGTATGTATGTGTTCATGTATGCATGCGTACATGTAGGTGTGTATATATGCAGGTCATGTGTGTATGTGTGTATGTGTACATGCATGTGTATGCATGTCTGTACTCAGTGTACATGTATGTGTACATGTGTGTATGTGTACATGTGTATGCATGTATGCATGTGTGCGGATGCACATGCATGTGCATGCACATGTATGAGTGCACGTGTTTGCGTGTGTACATATAGGTATACATGAATGCATGTGTACATGGGTGTATGTACGCATGTATGTGGTCCGTGTGAAGGTCAGATGAAAATATCAGATGTTCTTTCCACATGTCATGTTACATACATGTCAAGTATTACTCTCCACTTTATTCTCTTGAGAAATGAGCTCATTTAATGTGAGGGTGTGTGTGTGTGTGTGTGTGTGTGTGTGTGTGTGTAGGCTGGTGGCCAGCAAGCCCCGGACATCTTCCTGTTTTCAGTCATCCCAACAATTCTGGGGTCACAGGCATGTGACCACACCTGACTTTTTTTATGTGGCTTATGGGGGGTCTAAATTCAGGTCCCCATGCTCTACAGCAGGCTCTTCTACCCACAAAGCCAGCAGTTTCAATCTTCCCAAGACTGTGACCCTTTAATATAGTTCCTCATGTTGTGGTAACCCCAACCATAAAATTATTTCGTCGCTACTTCATAACTGTCATTTTGCAGCTGTTATGAATCACAATGTAAATACCTGATGTGCAGGAGAGCTGATATTCGACCCCCGGGAAAGGGTCTCTGGGCCCCTCTCAAAGGGGTCATTACCCACAGACTGAGAACCACTAAGCCATCTGCCCAGATCATACTTTAACTACAGATTTTATAGCAGAATGTCAAGTGCCTGGCAGGGTTGGGAATTAAGGCACTGCATCCACACAGCAGAAACTCGAAGACTCACCCCAGTAAGCAGGAATGTAAGGGATGCTCTGGATGGGGGTGTTAGGTACCAACGGAGGCTGGTGATTCCAGATCAGAGGTATATATATATATATATATATATATATATATCCGTGCCTCTCCTAGTGTTTGTCATTACAGTGACAGTTGATCTTATAATCCCAACATTAGGAGGCAGGTAAACTGAAGAAGCCTGAAGAATTTGAGTATCTCGCCCAAGGTCTACACAGCTGGGGTTGACGTCAAGCACACTGCTGCCCCTAGAAAGTGCACAGAACACCACAGTAGCACCAAGCCCCTGACTGTTCAATACCAGCTGGCTCGCCCGCTGATCCGCCTTTCTATTAGCCTCACCGTGAGGCTTCCCATTATAGTAATGAGCTTCCCATAGTCTCCATAGAACTGAGGTTTTTCCATGGTTCCCTTCTTGGTATATTTCTGCCATGTGAGGGTGGAGGTGGGGGGCATGATGGGGACATGATGGTAGAGACTGTTACTGGAAGCTCCCCTCAGTCTCTGTCGTGTTTAACAGATATCGAGTGAAAATGCTAATCCTCCAAGAGTGAGATTAAAATCTACAGATGTGTGACACTTCCTCCATTTAACAAACTTTTGATAAGGCAAAACCAAATTTTAATTTAGTAAATAAATTAATGAGTAAAATAAATAGATAAAAGCAGGAGTGACTGTCCCCACTTTGCTCACACAGAGACTGAATTTCAGGAGTGAACAAAGCTGCACTTTGTCACATGATGAGCAGGGAGGTCAAGACTAAGCATAGCCTTTCAACCACAAGTTCATAATGCTTCAAGTTGCTCCGGGAAGATAACTGTAGTGTTTACCCACAGCCACCCCTAGTTGGAGTCAAAGAGATTCCGGAGTCTGGATCTGGCTACCATAGTTATTCCTCTGAACTTGTCTTCCCAGACATGGCCTTCCATGAGAATAACCATTCGTTTATTCTGTCCTCTGGTGTAGCCCTGGCCAGGTGCCAGCATACAGCAGTCACTCAGCTATTTGGTGATGGAATAAATTAATGAATGGATAAACAAATGAATTGTCATTGTTGGCTCTTCCTCAGAGGCTTGGCTCTCAGCCTCTTTCGTTGTCTTGCTTCCTGAGCACAAGAGATCTTGCCTCTGTGTCCTATATTCTGACATAGACAAGGACAGGATGGGATCACCCAGGGATGCATGGCTGTGTCTTTCCTTGAGGTACCAAGTCTGTAGGGAAGGTTGGAGAACAGTCTACTGTGTGAATAGTGTTTTGTGTTTGCCCATGGGCAACTTGTGGAGCATTTTCTTGATTGATGATTGATGTGGGAGGGTCCGGCCCTTATGGGCAGTGCCATCCCCCAGGTAGGATTTCTGGATGGTATAAGAAAGCAGGCTGAGCAAGTGTTGAAGAGCAAACCAATAAGTAGCCTTCCTCTGCCTCCAGGTTCCTGCCTCGAGTTTCCTACCCTTGTTCTAGTATATTAAAAAAGTGGCAGAAATGTTCCCACGAGTTCCCACTCTGCAAGGATCAGAACACTCTAGCTGTTTCTCTGTCAGCCACTTTCACACACTGTTCCCTTGGCAGATTGTTAGCATGCCTGACACACACATAATGTTCTGAGGGCCGTGCAAGTGTGGCCCCATGCCATTCTAGCTCTAAGCATTCTATAGCCTAGCATGGCCTGTCATGGAGAAGCTCACTCTCCCAACAACCCAGTGAAATCATGACTCAACAAACTGTAACCCAACAACCAGATTTCTACGTTAAATACTCAATGTACAATACAGCCACACAATTAACTTACATCAATTGATAAGGATATAAATCGCCCACCTAGATAAGATAAATTTGCCTATAGAAATCTATCCCTTAAGAAATATTCATAACAACCTGTATCTATGTAGAGATGCACGGTGAGGATCGTTTACATCTGCCTCCATGTTGCCTCTCCCTTTCTGCTCCTCCCTCCCTTCTAAAACCTCTGTTCCTGCCTCCCTTTATTCTTGTCCAATGACAGGCCTCGTTTTATTCTGTGTCTGCCTTCTCCTGCATAAGGACATCCACCTACATACCCTGACTTCCCTCAGTGATGGAGTGTGAGTCATGAGATGAAATAAACTCTTTCCTCAAGTTGCTTTTGGGCAGTGGTTTTTACCACATCCGTAGAAGGCAAACTAAGAAAATGGGCTTTTCACTGGTAGAAGCTAGAGATGCTGTGTGTCTGTCCCTGCAGATCACTTGATTCAGCATGTCAATGAAGGAGTAGAGGGGGCAGCACAGAGAATGGCCCCAGAGGCAAGGAGAAGGCATGGGCCCAGTGAGGAGCGAGACCAGCTTCAGAGCCCATCTTGGAACCAGGACCTTTCCTTTTTGTTTGGTACAAAGAGCTCACTTATAGAATCTCTGGTGCACCAAAATACCCCCGGGGATTTCCTCTGAGCTCCTCAGGCACACACGGTGAATTATTCACCCTCTGCATTAATATTTGATTCTTAACAAAAGGGTAGGTTTTAAAATGATCTCAACAGAGAAGGAAGCCAGGGTGAGCCCAGCTCTGCTGCCTCTTGCTCAGCCTGGTTTAGCTTTGGCAGCTAAACATTTCAGGGAGTTGATAAGCACCTGTGCTGTTTTTCATAGGCAAGTAGTTCAGAAGTTGAGGCAGGATGTCAAGACTAAGGCACATTGAAGAACAGGCAACTAAAGTCAACCTATTCTTCCCCAAGCTGGGAAGACTCTGGGGAGCCTGGCATCTACACAGGTGAGCCTGTCTTCCCTGCACGAGTGGAGAGGTCTTATGGAGATGCAATCCATACCATGAGAAAATGACGGAGTTAAAAATCTGCAGGCCTGTGGCGTTTCCTGAGAGGTTCTACCAGCACCTGACCAATACAGATGCAGATACTCACAGCCATCAGACTGAACCCGAGGACGCCAAAGGGAAGAGTTATGGCAGTGTCTGAAGAAGCTGAAGGGGAATGTAACCACATAGGAAGAACAACAATATCAACTAACTGGTCCACCCAGAGCTCCCTGGGACTAAACCACCAACCAAGATATATACATGGAGGGAGCAGGACACCATATACTTATATAGCAGAGGATGGCCTTATCTGGCATCAATGGGAGGGGAGGGAAACTTGATGCCCCAGTGTAGGGGGATGCTAGAGGGGTGAGGTGGGGGTGGGTGAATGGGTGGAGGAGCACCCTCATAGAGGCAAAGGGGAGGGGAGAGAGGGGGTATGTGGTGAGGGTTGGTGGAGGGGTAACCAAGAAGGGGGTACCATTTGAAATGTAAATGAATAAACTGATTAATAAAAAACTTGAAGACATTGGATTTGGAGACAACTTAGTGTCACCAGACAACAGAAAGTTATGAGAGTTTGGGTCTGGGCTTGTACACCTATTCCCTCTTCGCTCTCCCTGACTCTGCCTCTGCTGCCCACGTCTTTCTCCTAGAGTCTCATGACCAAAGCCTACACGTCCTTCGAGAAAAGCCTCTTCTAAGAAGGCTTCCATTCTATTCCATCGTATTCTAGATACAGTGAGGCATCATGGGTAATAGGATACTTCTGTCTTCCCACTACACACTGGCTTCTCATGGTGAGCTGGTCCATCACGGATGTCTTAGAAGTCTCCAGCCATACACGGTGCCTGGGGCGGAGTAGCTGCTTCACGCATGGTCCATCGATGGATGGAAAAATGAGTCAATGAGTCCTGTGGTCTCAGTGGAGGGCTCACGATGGGGAAAGTCTGTGGAAACTTGATGAAAACTGCTGCGTTTCTGTGGGTGCAGCAGGGGCATGGACAAGAATTTTGAGCATCTTCAGAGACAGTAAAAGTTGACATGTGAGGCACGATCGTGTATACTCCGTTCAGGCTCCTAAGACAAACAGAGAGCTATTGAGATAGGCTTCGTGATTCTGCAGGTCAGGAAGCCGAATGCAGCCACTGAAGAATTAAGTGTCTGGTGACACTTAAGTGTCTTCCTCAAGGGTCATCATTCGGCAGAAGGAGCCAGTTTTACTGTTTTCCTCAAGGAAGCTAATCCTCTTACATGACTCCTTTACCTGAACCAAGACCCTCACATGCAAAGTCTCCATACTGCTATTGTTTAGAAAACGGGCAGAGAGCTCCTGAGTAGACCTCAGAGTGCTGTCTCCATGTTTTCCACAAGGTTTTCCACACTTGCGAGTCTCGTTCCAGGGATTCTCATCTCCTCCTGATCCCCAGATGAGCCTGCTTCCATGGGCCTGGCTTCGGCTATTTCTGTGTGTTTTGCACACTTCAGCTGGCCGTATGTCCTAAGATCACAGGCGTGGTCAAACATTCTCTCTGCACCCCTTTGCAGCTGAGCAGAGTAGGTTTATCGCTGATGCCCAGGGATCATTTCCTGTGGCCCTGCTCTCTTCACCCTTCAGATAGTCACTCTGTGGGTTTCTCCGTTCTGTCCCTGTGCATATCCCCCTTTGGTGTCAGGGGAGGCTGCACTTCATCTCATCCTCACACCATGTCATGAATCAGCTCCATCGGTAATCTTCTTCTCTCGGAGTCTCAGAAGAGGTCCTATGGCACTGATGCACACACTGGAGCGATTTACACTAAGGGAATTGGAAAGTGCTGTAGAGTCCCTCTCAGGTCTTAAAAATAGTTGATAGGTTACTCTCTATGAACCATTAGTGTGAGCATCACCACCATCACCATCACCATCACCATCACCACCACCATCACCACCATCACCATCACCATCACCAACACCACCATTACCATCACCACCATCACCATCGCCATCACTACCATCACCACCACCATCGCCATCACCACTATCACCATCACCACCACCACCACCATCACCATCACCACCACCACTACCAGCACCATCACCGCCATCACCATCACCATCCCACCACCATCACCATTATCATCATCACCACCATCACCATCACCATCACCTCCACCACCACCACCACCACCACCACCACCACCACCACCACCATCACCATCACGACCATCACTATAACCCCATAGCCTGTTCTCTGTTTTCCCTGCGAGAGCAGAGAGGTACTGTGGAGATGCAGTATCAGCATGGACTCCAGTCACTTCCCTCCGAAGCATTTCAGGGGGTGAGAAGAACACACCCCACATCTAATTATGATCTCACACATTTTGAGCATGAAGTTTACTAAACGGAGTGACGTTCCATCGGGAAGGAAACCATGTTGAACTCCGAGTGGACCCTCAGTGCTGGACTGTGTGCGTCTTTGAACCTGTGCAGCTGGGCTCTTGCCTTTTCTCCTTCCTCTGAAGGTTGATAACTCGTAAGAAGAGACAAGTGATGTATGTTTGATGGCAGCAGCTCTCTGTGGAGCACAGTTCCAGACCCATCCAACTCAGTAAGTACTTACTGTGCACCTACTATGTGTCACACCTACTGTGTGACGGCTCCGGTCTGGGCAATGGGAACATCAGAGTGGGCTTGGGTGGATTTGTCCAGAGAGATGGAGTAACTGGTGGATGAACTCTGGCTCATAAGTAATAAAGATATTATTTGAATGTAGAGAGCTGAACTCATGCCTCTAGCTCTTATTCGGAACCTTGCAATCTCCTGTCAAGTTCTTTCTGCCCTGGCTTTTCCCCAGACCCCCACCTCCACCCCGTTCCACACACTCTCCCCAGCTCCCTCCTTACCATATCTGGCAGGTTCCACAATCCCATGGGGCAGGCAGTGCTCCATTTGGAATCAGGGCTCACGAGCAGACATTTGGAGGAGTTTATACAAAGTTGGGTTTGGGAACAGAAATGCTTATTTATAACCTGACAGCCCGCATGGCAGCCTTGCAAAGCCAATAAAAACTCTCCATTTGGACAAGATTCCAAGGGCAGAAAACCCAGTGACCAGCTGTTGAGGAAGAAGCTCTGCAGGGTGCTGCCTGGCAGGCGAGGGGGTCGCTCTTCCCAGTGAGGTCAGGAGAATGGGCCTTCCTCCTCGCTGGCAGCCCTGTCCCCTGCAGACTGTACCAGAGACAGCACTAGGAGCTGAGGCATTGGTGAAGCAGGTGGCCATGGGATGGACCTCTGGGCTTACGACTTCTTGGATGTAAAAGGCCGGGGATGGACTGGGGGATGCTGAGGAGGTCCCTGCAGGAGTGGCCGTTAACCCACAGACTCAGGCATTTGATACGAGCAGTAAGGTTGCCGATGGATGCTAAATCCTTTGTGTCAGGTGATGCTGACATGTCTGTGATTCTTTCTCGTGGTTTCTGCCTGAAGGGATATTGAGTTAGGAACACATTCATTTACCTTGAGGTTTGTGAAACACATTTATGTCATTCACAGTTACCTTCATATATAGTTTAGCTGTTTCTAGCAGGAAAAGCTGCCAGGAATATTGAGTCTCACTTAACCGAGTGAAGCACATGATGGACCAAAAGTTCTAAGGCAGAGATGGATTCTCTCTCTCTCTCTCTCTCTCTCTCTCTCTCTCTCTCTCTCTCTCTGTGTGTGTGTGTGTGTGTATGTCTGTATGTCTGTGTCTCTCTGTGTGTGTCTGTATGTCTGTGTGTCTCTGTGTGTGTGTCTGTATGTCTGTGTGTCTCTGTGTGTGTGTGTTTGTATGTCTGTGTGTCTGGTGTGTATGTCTGTATGTCTATGTGTCTCTATGTCTGTGGGTGTGTCTCTCTGTGTGTTTGTGTCTGTATGTCTCTGTCTCTCTGTCTCTGTCTCTGTGTCTCTGTCTCTGTCTCTGTCTCTCTCTGTTATGTACATGATTTATGATATGTGCACATGCGTATGTGGAGATCTGACAATCTGGTGTATTTCTTAATGGCTCTCTAACTTGTTCTTTTGAGACAGGGTCTCTCACTGAACTCAGAATTCACCAATTCAGCTGGATCATCTGTCCAGCAGGCTCCAGGGACCTTCCCTTCTCTGTCTTCATTGGTGATGGGATTACCTATGTGTTGCCATGTATCGCTTTTGCATGGGTACAGGGAATCCACATTCAGGCCCTCACGGTTGTATATCAAGTGTCTTTTCCTGCTAAGCCATTTTCTCAACCACTGCAGATGTGTCCTTAGTAGGAGCTTTGTCTGTGACACCCAGCTGCCACAGAACATGGGGGACAAACAAGTTTGAGATGTGGAAGAAGGAACCTGGTTTGGGAAGCCCCTATTCCTTTAGGTTTCCAGAGTTTCACTGTTGGATGCTTTTAAACATGCGTGAGACTCTGGGTTTTTCTTTGTGGTTACAGGGCAGAAAAGAGACGAATGCTGCATTATGAAGGTGTTCAGCCTTGATCTCTCGGGGATGTAGCTAAGATTCCGAACGGCTTTGAAAGTCACAGCAAGATGCAGGCGTCTTCATTCAGGGCACGGGTGTGCAGCCGGCATGACTGTGAGAGTTGTTCGCATCTGATCATTTGTCATTCATGTGTCTCCCTTTGTTTATAGCCCTATATTCATGTCTTTCGCTGATGAAATATAAAGGGCCAGGGTTGTTTTTCTTTTAATTGCTGAGCTGTAATAATCCTTATATAGTCTGATTACAGGTCCTTGTTAGATTAATTATTGCAGTTTTTCTTTCAGCTCAAGACTTGATTTTTCAGTTTTCTAATGGTGGTTTTGATAAGTAAAAGAATTATTTCTCCTCTCCCCCCTCTTTCCTGCTCATCCCCTCTCTTGTTTCTCCTCCTTCCTTGCTCCTCCTCCTCCTTGCTCCTCCTCCTCTCTTCCCATCTTCCTCCTCCTCCCCCTCCTCCTTAGCTCCAAGAGTCAAATCCAGGGTCACCAGTGTGCCAGGCAACTACACTACCTCTAAGCTATGTCTCCAGCCTTAGTGCACAGAGGCTCTGAGTTTAATGACGTCTGGAATATCAACTGGTGGTCTACAGTGAGCGTTTCTGTGTCTTATGTAGGAATTCTTTTCCTACCCCTTGGTTGGGTGGATGCTTCCTTGTGTTTTCTTACAGCTTTACCTTTGACCTGGTCTTTGTACTAATGCCGTGCCCGGCGTGAGGAAGGGGACTGGGTTCATACACACTCACCGCCTTCAATTGCTTCCACTTTGTTGAAAGGATTCTCATTTCCCCATCATCTAGTATTGGTGCCTTCTATTAGAAGGAAAACAGTTAGAAATCAATTGTTCTATTAGATATGAGTCTATTTCTAGATGTTTGTATTCTATTCCATTGGTCTCTCTCTGTCTCTGTCTCTCTGTCTCTGTCTCTCTGTCTCTCTGTCTCTGTCTCTCTCTTTCTCTCTCTGTCTCTCTGTCTCTGTCTCTGTCTCTCTGTCTCTGTCTCTCTGTCTCTGTCTCTCTGTCTCTGTCTCTCTGTCTCTGTCTCTGTCTCTCTGTCTCTGTCTCTCTCTTTCTGTCTCTGTCTCTGTCTCTCTCTGTCTCTCTCTGTCTCTCTCTGTCTGTCTCTGTCTGTCTCTGTCTGTCTCTGTCTCTGTCTCTGTCTCTGTCTCTGTCTCTGTCTCTCTCTCTCTCTCCACCAAGCCCCAAACACCTTGTTTGTTGCGGCTTTAAAGTGAGTCGTGGAATTAAATGGTGGAAGTCTTAGCCCTTGTTTTTTCTGAACACTTCCCAGCTGGGTTGAAATTCCCACATACATTTCCGAATCATCTTGTCAATTTCAATTTCAACCCAGAAAGGCAACTGAGATTTGAAGTGGATTTTGCTGAATGCAAGTTTCAAATGTAGGGAAAATGAATGCTAACAGTTACAGGTCATTTCCCCTACAGATTTAGAAAGCTGTTCCTTGCTTGGATCTTTCAGAGTTTCAGCAAAGGCCCCTCATTTTTATGCACAGGACTTATCTATATTTTAAAAGGTTATTCTGAGTCAATTCATAATTTTATATTGCCATTCTGCTTCCAGCTTTAGGAGGGAAAAGATTTAAATTTTTATAGTTAAGAAAATGTTTAAGTATACTGTCTGCTTGTAGATATGCCTCAGGTGTCTAAATTGTCCGATTATGAGGAAGTTTGACACAATTTCTTGGAAACCGAGAGTGAATGCCAGACACTGCCAATCACTTTTCTGCACCCCTTGTGTGGCCTCGATGTTCTCTCCCTTTCCTTCTGTGGCCGTGGTAGGCTTCAAGAACCTTTCTTCCGTTGCTAAATCAATTTTGCATTTCCAAGAAGGACCTCATTTTGTCAAAAATAGATTACACTGTAGATCACGACTTGCTAATTTTAAAGTGACTTTTGTGTCTATGCCCATGATAGCCATTGGCGTAGTTGGGGGAAAATCATTATTTGTTTTTGTATCGGGGTAATATTGGCCTTGTGTAATGAGTTCATAATTGCTCCCAATTACTTTGTTATCTGGGAGCCTTGATGCCCTGTTGGAGTTATTTCTGCTGCACCGGAGACCCAGTGTGTGCTGTGAGTTGTTCTGGTGGCTGTCACTCCGCCTCTGTGTCTTACAAAATGGACTAGGTAAGACATGAAGATAGCCCAGCCGGTGGCAATGCCCCCCATGCCTGATGACCTGAGGTGGACCCCAGAAATCGTGAGGTGGAAAGAGACAGCAGACACCCACAAGTTAGTTTCTTACCTCCTCACAGGGGCCACAGCACATGCATACATGCAAGTGTGTGTGTGTGTGTGTGTGTGTGTGTGTGTGTGTACATAGATAAACAAACAAACAAGTGTTATTTATTTTAAAGGTGCCAGGCAGTGGGGGATCGGAACCCTGCCACAGAACTCCAGAAGTATGTCTCCATTTTTCTCAGTCCACTTCCCTAAGTGGCTTCTGACAGTCATCTGGAACAAGATGGTGGGCCCCCCTGCAGTGCCCATCTCTACAGATGATTACCAGCGCCTCCACCCTGCGGTGGGATTCTGGAGACCTGCACCTCTGCCATCCCCACAACAGTTCTTCTATTTGTTTCCTTTGTGAGGGGGAAGAAGATAAGGAACAAACCGCAAGCCTCTGCCGGAGAGCTCACTTCCCTCAGGCTCCAATGGGGGAAGTTACCTCCGCTGTCCCCAGACTCGATGACCTGGACACCATCCCGGGTACAGTTCCTCTCGGCTTTCACGGGAAGAAGATTTGTTAACATTACTGACTGAATCTTGTATCATCCCTCACTGTGAGTGAAGCCTGCTCATCTCTCATCTCCAACCTTTCCTTAACTAGGCTAGTTAAAGCCCACACCCCAAGTAATTTCATGCTGAGATGTAACTCACCAGACATCGAGGAAAGGAATGTTCAGAAGGATTGAAGATTTGGTCAAAGGTCAATAGCCAATAAATGAGTCCCAACTTGAATTTAGAGATTTTTCTTTCCATATTTTATTTCCACCTCTTGTTTGATTGATTGATTTATTTATTTATTTATTTATTTATTTATTTTTTGGTTCTTTTTTTTTGGAGCTGGGGACCAAACCCAGGGCCTTGCGCTTCCTAGGTAAGCGCTCTACCACTGAGCTAAATCCCCAGCCCCTCTCTTGTTTTTTTTTTTTTTTTTTAAAGTTTATATTCAGGGGGGAAAGTATGCGTCCTGGGGAAGGAGGGGCTAGATGGGTTCTCTGCTGATTTACTGCTTAGACACCCACAGGTCATACAATTATCTCCCAACTTTTCTGTAGACAAAGGCGACAGGTGAGAGTGTGGGACCCTGGGCCACCATCACACCACCACTGGCCTCAAAGCTTCGCTCACAGGACTCCCCAACACTGAGGCAACCTCAGAATCTCAGAGCTCAAAGTCCTACAGTGGAGCCTTTAGAACCTGAAACACTGAAGCCAACTCTTCAGAACCAATGAGAGAATGAGTCTGGCATGGTCAAGTGATTACTTCAGCGACTGGGAGGATGAGTCTTTGATGCCGGCAAAACTGGTGGTAACTCTCTGGAGAAGGATGAACAGCCAAGAACGGGAGTGCACACCTCTCAGGAGACCACCTGTGGAGTCAGGCAGGTTGACCACATGTGGACTCCAGAAGGCAGCACACCCATGGCAGCCTGAATATACGGCTGTGGGTGGGTGCCTGCTGTCACCTCCCGATCGGAAGTCACGGGTCTAAGTGAAGACAGATAGTTCTGTAGATTTCATTCACGACTAGTCCTCAGGACCATCCTGGCTTTTTGCGAGGTGGCAATCCCCCATTTTCAATGAGGGAGATGAAGAGCAAATAAAGAACATTTAGCTCTTCTCAGAATAGAGCTGACTCCACTTTGTGCCCGGCCAGTCTTCATTTCCTTACTCCTGAGCAGATGGATGCTACTCAGCCCCACTGACGGTCATCACTGTTGTTATTATTGATCTATAATGTTTAAGGCTATCCTGTCCTTGGCTCTCTGTTTCCTGAACTTGGCTAGGCAGGGCATAGACTAGTGCTAGCCACCAGGGTGGCAGGACCATTGACAAGCTGACTATGTAGGAAATCTGACAGGCTATCCCTCAGCATGCCCAGGTGGGAGGTCCACTTGCCTGTATGAAAGGTCTGCTCATTGAGAGGCCCCTTCCTGACTCTCTCCTGCTGCTCTCGCAGGGATGCAGGGAAAAAGAGTGTGTGCCTTTCAACAGTTTTGAGAGAATCTACAGAGACTGCATGACTCTATTTCTTAGAGCAAAACAGCCACCTGCTGGGAGAGCATGTGTAGGCTTGTGTCAAATGTTTATGAACATAAAGTATGAGTAATCTGCTCCTTCCATCTGCTTTTCCTGAGAGGCGAGGTTCCTTATGTACTGGTGGGAGTGTCTTCCCGACCACACGGTGCTCTTCAGGAGGAATGCCACGGCAGAGGCCCATGTGTAGTGAGGCTGGGGCACAGGGTATGGGTGGAGGACTGTTTGGACAGGAGTTGGGAACTTGGTCCCTCGGTCTTTCTCTTCTTAGGATGAGGTAGAATCGTTACCGGTCTGGGGATCTGATGCGGCTCTTGGGGAAGCACTCGAGATGGGTTGTTCCCATGGAGAACAATCAGAGGGGGATATGGTAGGCTTTCTCCTGCTTGGAGGCAAAAGGTAAAAGAAGCCCTAAGCTAAGCCGAAGTGTTGGCTATTTCTAACCTCTATCCTGGGTTTTAGAGGCAAGGCCGAGGGGAGGAGGATGTTGGAGAGAGAACAGGAGGAGAGTGTGAGAGCTACACGCATGCACTCACACACACATACACTCACTCTCACACACATACATTCACACATGGATACACTCACACAGAGATGTACTCACACACACTCACACCCACACACCCACACACACATGTACTCACACACACACATACATGCACACATGGATGCACTCATGCTTGCATGTACTCACATTCCCATGCACTCACATATACATGCACTCACACACACATGCATTCACACATGCATGCACTCACACACACACATGCACTCACACTCACACACATACATTCACACATGGATACACTCACACAGAGATGTACTCACACACACTCACACCCACACACCCACACACACATGTACTCACACACATACATACATGCACACATGGATGCACTCATGCTTGCATGTACTCACATTCCCATGCACTCACATATACATGCACTCACACACACATGCATTCACACATGCATGCACTCACACACACATGCACTCACATACATGCATTCACACTTGCATGTACTCACACTTTAATGCACTCACACTCACACTCATGCACTCACACATGCATGCACACACACTCATGTACTCACACACACATACACTCACACATGCATGCACTCACACTCACAGGTACTCACACACAGATGCACCCACACACATACACTCACACTTGAATGCACTCACACACATGCACTCAAGTGCATTTACTCACATACACATGCACTCACACTCACACATATGCATTCACACATGGGTGCACTCACTCCACAGATGTACTCACACACACATACACACACACATGGATGCACTCACACTCCCATGCACTCACACATGCATGCACTCACACTCACACACATGAACTCACACACATGTACACACACACACACTCACACTCGCATGCATTCACACATACATGCACTGCTTTTGAGATCGCCTATGCTCCACAGTGGACAGACGGTGCTGGAGTCAGAGGGTGGGTGTTAGCTGAGGCTGGGCTAGGCTCACCTACCTCATTGGTTAATGGGAAGACTGTGCTGCTCCCCTGGGTCCAATATTTCCCCCCACCCAAAAACGCCCTGCAATTCAGGTGACGGCTATGATCCTGCCAGTGTGTTTTTAATTTCTGCTAAGGAGCCAGAGTGGACACAGGGACTGGAGCTATGAATGAAAGGTCCCCACCATGTGTCAGCCACGGAAAGGGCAGTTTTATTTCCAGCCAAGAGATTAGGGCCGGGTAGAAGAATGGTCAGGGATGATTTTCTCCGCTCCTCTGTAAATTTCTTTTTAACAGTCTACAAAGTCACTGTACTTGTCCAGTCCAAACCAACCAGACAGAATTCTGTTTAACAGAGTGACATTCAGTCAGGCTGGGGCGGCCCATACCTATGATTCCAGGACTTGGGAGGTGGAAGCACAAAGATCACAACTTTAAGGTCACTCTTGGCTACATAACAAATTCAAGACCAGCCCGTGCTGCATGAGACGCTGTCTCAAAGTCAATAAATTAGATAAAATGCATACACAGCCACGATCAAGTTTTATTAAATCAAACAATTACACACGGGCTCACAAGGAAGTTGACCACACCGATAGGTTTTCCCCACTGTACCTTTATTGTTTGTTTAGTCCACTGTCCAGAATTACAGTTTTTCCAGAATGGCACAGCCTGATAGGTAGCGCTCACCCCCGGATGTCTCCCACGTTCCTAACCAGCCTCTCTTCGGTCTATTTGTGTCATATTCTGCGTCCTGTGTGTCCAGGGAGTTCTCAGGTTGTTTTCTGTTATGAGGTGTGTGTGTGTGTGTGTGTGTGTGTGTGTGTGTGTGTGTGTGTGTGTGTGTGTGTGTTGGGTTGACCCTCAGCAAAGCGACAGGCTTTCCAGCCACAGCAAGGAACTAGACAGACTGAGGCTAGAATCTGACTCCACTGGGTGCCAGGTAACCTCAGGGAAGATTCCTGGTCTGAGCTGCCCTTCCTTTTACTAGGACACAGTTGAGAGACTCTCCCTCTCATGGGCAACAAAGAGGGCCTGGCGACTTGTATACAAAGTATCCGTCCTTCTGCTGGGGAACAGGAGACACTTCCGGGCAGAGCCAGGTGCTCATGGGTATTTGATTTATAAAAGACACTGGTATCTTAGTGGAGCCCAGGAAATGACTCCGTCATGGTGCCATTTAAGGAAGGGGGCAAGCAGAGACCCCTCCCCCATTAGCATCATCTGTATGCCAAGGGGCAGGCTGCTGCCATTTCTGCCCTTGGCAGAATGAACACTGACCCTCTGCTCTGCTCAAGGCTGTGCACTGCAGCCAGGTTGGGGCTACGTTAGGGAGCCAGGGAGCAGGGCAAATTTGTATTTATTCAACCATCCCCCCTCAGAGAAAAGTGAGCTTTGTGTGGGTGGAAAACAGCTTTAAAATGTACAGGGTTTCTTAACTGAGATCGTCCAGTCCCCTCCCAATGCCCTTGAAGGGTCACTTGTCACAGCAGTGCCGTTATAGCAGGGACTGTGTGTGCACTCTCACAGTGGGGAGGTCTCACTTCCTCACATCCCACTGACTTCTGAAAAGACCCCCCCTACCCAGGCATCTCACCGAGGAAGGGATGGCGCACTGAGCATTTGAGCTCTCCCCGTTCCCATCTCTCACGGTCACAAAATAAATAAATAAATAAATAAAAATCTGATAATCGAATGGTTACAGGAGCAAATGAGCAATACTGCACTTGTGCTGGTGACTGCTCCGTCCCAAGGGTGACCCGCAGGCAGGGCCGGTCCTCTTCCTCCGTGGTAGTCCTTTAAAACGTGGAAAGCTGATCCGTCACTCAGCCCTTGTTCATGCATAATTCTCAGTAAAGACAGGGTGCATCTAAGGTCTGCATGCCCACAATCGTTTTATATCTCTGACAGAACAACAAAAAGCCACTTGACAATCTCGAAGCACACACCAGCCAAGACCACGGCTGGCATTATGGGAAAATGTCCTCTAGACAAGAGATGAGGAGAGGGGCGAGCAGATGCGGGTGGGTAGGAGGGAAGGGTAGGAGAATTAGAGATGGAAGGGAGAGGCAGTGGGGAGAGAGACGAGAGAATGGGGTGCGGGGGCACAGAGAGGGTGAGAAGAGCCCGAGGGGCAAGGCTTGAGATGAGCTGAGACAACCGGATGACTACAGACAAAGATGTCCTACAGCTGACGGAGCAAAAGCGTTTAAAACCAAGAAGAGCTATGGATCCAGAAGCGCCTCTCCAAATATTTGGTTCATGCTAAAAAATAGAGCACATTTATTAAAAATATAGATTTATAAACCTCGATATGAACAGATACACACATCAAGCCAATGAAAAAGGAAAAATAAGTTCTCTCCCGTATCAAACAGCTGGAAACATTTGATGAACAGAACGCCTGTGGGCGAACCGCACCTAGCGCTTATCCTGCTGGTCCTGGGAGGAGGGCAGCAGAGCTGTGACCGCCCCACGCATCCTCTTTCCAGTGTGGGATGCGGTCAGCCCTCCAAGGTGAAGCATTTCCTCACCCATATGCTCACCGCTAGTGCAGAAGGCTGGCCTTTCCGGCATCCTGCCTGGTCCCCTGCCAGAGACGCTGAGTTCCTCGTGGCCTGAATGAGTTCCGCTGGATCCATTGTGCTTCAGAGTGTGTGCTCCTCAGAGCAGGACGGGTTCATCTGGTGACCCGTCAGGAAGTTCGAAGGCGCATCGATGGAGCAGTGTGTGGTCTTCGAACCTGCCAGCCCCCAACAGTGTGTGGTCACCGATACGCGGACGCACGGGAGCCTTGTCTCGTGGCCATCCCGAGGCCACCGAGGCTGCGCAGGGCCTTTCATAGAGTGGTATATATGTATACGAAGATGATGACAATCAGGTTCAGGATGGTCCCGATGATGCCCAGCATGGCCAACACGCTCTCTTCCTTGCTCTCTTTCTCTTGGCCTCCCCGGTCTTCGTCATTTCCGCTCGTGATTACCATCTTGGTGGCAAATGTCTTTATCTTCCTCGACAGGTTATCCTGTGTGAAGAGAGACAGAGCGAAAGACAATCATTTTCCAGCATCCTCGACGAGGCCAGGCGGGAGGGTGAATTGACTATAGGCTTCAGGACTAGATCATGGCTGGGAATGACACCCGGAGCCTCTAATACAATCGTGGGAAACATTCCTCTCGGTCACTGAGAGACGGCAGAACACGGGGGCTGGGGAGATCGCTCAGCCGGTCAAGTGCTTGGTCTGCAAGCTCAAGGACCTGAGGTAGATTCCCCCGCACCTACAAAGCATACATGTGTGGAATCCCAGTCTGGGGTTCTATAAGAAAGCAAGCTGAGCAAGCCACGGAGAGCAAGCCAGTAATCAGCACCCCTCCATGGCCTCTGCCTCACTCCTGCTTCCTGCCCTGCTTGAGTTCCAGTCCTGATTTCCTTTGGTGATGAACAGCCATGTGGAGGTGTAAGCCGAATAAACCTTTTCCTCCCCAACTTGCTTCTTGGTCATGATGTTTGTGCAGGAACAGAAACCCTGACTAAGACAGAGAGGTAGACACAGGAGAATCCCTAGGCTTACTGGCCAGTCTAGGCTCGTCTAGCTGCTTAGCTTCAGGAAATTAAGACATATGGTCTCAAAGGAGGTGAAAAGCCTGCCTAAGGATGACAGCCTGAGGTTGGTTGACCTTTGGCCTCAACATATGGGCACACATTTGCATGTGCGTGCACACACACACACACACACACACACACACACACACACGAAAGAACACAAGGTAAGGATTCCAGGGTGAGATATTAACATAAATGCATGCACCCTGACGTCAACCCTTGGGTCGTCCATTCAGTGTAGCTTGCTCTCCCCTTTCCCAGGAAGGAGGAATGGGTGGCTATCGCAGTCACACTAAAACTAGTAGGTCCAACCCAGCAGATGAGTCCTCCTGTTTTCAGGAAGGCACAGGGGACATCCCAGTTAGTTACACGTGTTCCGAAGGTAGGGACAGGAGTAGGCAGGCCTGAGGGAAGGCGATTCTGTACCCAGAGAAGCTGTAAGCAATCTTTGTGAGGTGTGAAGGAGGTGGCCCCTCAAGAGACTCTCATGGTCGCTGGCAGGGATACGCGTTGGCACAATTGTTCTGGAACACCGTTTGGCACTAGTTAGGAAAGCCAAGAGACACAGTCTACAGCTGGGCACCCGCTCTCCCAGCTGGGCACCTGGGGGTGTGAGCTCTGTTTTGTGTACCTGGAGACTGAGGCCACTTCACTTCTCCAGCTGCAGAAGCAGCTGTCACAGCGAAGGGCCAAAGGCTGCCCAGGTGTGTGTCAGTGCCCGTGTGGTAACGCAGCCACATGACTGGAATATTCCAGTAAGATGGCAGACTGCAGCAGCTGTCCCTGACAGCATGGAGCAAGCCCAGACACTGGAGGGAGAAAGCATAGCCTACCTCTGTCTGTGAGGGTTCCAAATAGCACACTGTTGGGCGATGTGTGTTCTGAGTTCTGTTACAAGCAAGGAGTGATGGCCATGAAATTCAGGAGCCTGCCTTCCTCACGCCATGGCAGTAAGGAATACCCTGGGGACGCAGTGGCCTTTGGAGATGCTGAACACTCTCTGCATGGGCTGGGGAGTGGACACTGGGAGTTTGTTATTTTCGCTGTGGACAACAGGTGTATGTTGCTGCCATTCTTTTGTATGCCTTGTGTATTTTTAATCGGCAAGACTAACATTTATACATTAAGGTAGCTAACTCAGTCACCCAGAAGTAGGGTCAGAGGTTGAAGCCTGTACCCCAATTATACTTAAAAAAGCTGACCCATGGGGACTTTAATGGAATGAGATTGGGGGACAGACCAGACTGGGCTTCCTCCACGAGGAAACTGCATCTCGTCAGCAAAAGGCTTTCTGATACTTAGGGGTGGCACGGCTAATGTATGTGCTGGCTGGTGTTTGTCAACTCAACCCAAACATAGACCTATCTGGGAAGAGAAACCTCGACGGAGAAAATACTCCCATCCAGTGGTCCGTAGGTAAATCTAAGGACCGTTTTCTTGACTAATGACTGATGCAGGAGGGGCGGAGTTACCCTGGGCAGCTGACTCTGAGTTGTCTGCTGTGGAGACCAAGCCAGGGTCCTCCCAGAGCCTCTGTTTCAGTCCCTGCCTCCAGGTTCCTGCCTAGCCTTTCCACAATGGTGTACCATCTGCTGAAAGGTGAAATAGACCCGTTACTCCCAAGGTTGCTCTTGGTGTTGTATTTATCACAGCAATGGAAATGGACGTCTAACTAGGACAATACGTGTACATAGACACATGTGTGCTGCTATGGGTACAGAAGTGCACATGTACGCCCACACAGCTCACCACCTCCACACATGCTCACTCTAACATGCTTCCTCACATGTCCTTGTTTCCATGGAGACTCTTGACTAAGGTCAAAGGATGTCCCAGGCAGGATATCCCAGGGGGGATCACCATTGGAAATCCAGCATCAATGGCAAATGCCTTCCCACCTCTTTATTGTGCATGTGATCCCCTGCAAAGCCTGGGCCACACCTCCACAGAGCAGTTCACTATACTGAATATAGTATATTGTCTTGGTGAAGGACAGAGCCCATCAGTGACACCTGGAGAGACAGACACCACCACGTGGGTGTGTGTATAAGTGAATGACGAATTCCAAGGGAATACATTCTATTTTCTTCACAACTGTGGCTTGCGACACTAGCTCTGAGTGGCGGCCTCTGACCTCTAGACCTGTCAGGGAAAGTTTGTTTGGTCTTTTCTTTCTTCCTTCTATTTTCAATGCTGTATAAAGGGACACCTGTGTCTGTGTGTATGTGCGTGTTTGTGTGCATGTGCGTGTGCATGCATGTGTGTGCGCGTGTGTGCATGTGTGTAGCTTGATATACTCTTTAGTGCTCAGATTACAAAAGAGCCTTCTGTGACCCTAGGGCCCACCCTTGGTGACCCATTCAGTCACTGTCCCTTACTCCCTCCTCTTGACAACTCTCAAGCAATTCCTAACGCTGTGGGCAGTGTTGCCCAGTTTGGAATTTTTTACAAATGGAATCACACCACATTTTCCCTTAGGAGTTTTGTAAGACTTATCCATGTGGCCGGGAGTAGCTTTGGCTCACCCAGTCCCACTTAGGAACAGAGGTCTTTCGGTGTACCACACCGGTGGGTGACAGATGGCTCTATTCTACTGCTGACAGGGATTTGAGGGGCGCTGAGCTTGGCACAATTGTGACTAGCGTTGCCGTGTGGCCATCCTTTTTGTCCTCGTTGTCTCCTGTGCCCAGCATGCACACTTCAGAGGCGATCTATGTTGAGTAGAGCTGAGGAGGCTCTTGCAGTCAGCGGCCACACGCTCGCCTGCTCCACCCTTCCCGTGCCCTGGGATGTGTTTGCTTCAACACGCGTCTACCTGCTTTCTGTTTCAGAACATTTCAAAGCGCACTGCAGATCTGAAGCCTCTCCCGTTAAGCGCTGCCGCATAAACGTTTTAATTAGAGCCTCACGTCCATTTATATTTTGTTCTGATGTAAAACGCACACATAGGTAGTTTCTTTGTAGCTACATATATTTGGCAGAGGAAAACAGGCATGGGGTATGTGTGTGTGTGGGGGGGTTGGTAGTATTGTTGAACAGATTTTCAACGCGGTGATGTATGTTTGCTCATTGGCAAGTGAGGACGGACTTCCTTCCCCTTGATTTTCGCCACTCTCTGGAGCAGTCATTGCAAACACATTAAGAAAGTTACTCAGAAGCCACTCTTCATTCTGCTCTGGGTGGAGGGGGTCTCTAATCACCAGTTCCTTCTTTACTGGGGTCTCTTGTTTCTTGTCTGTTTTCTTCTACAGGCTGAGAATCCTAGGACAGGAGCGTCTGACCTGCTACTTCACAGCACAGCGCCCAGCCATGCTGAGCAGCCAGGCTGGTCCTGCGAGGGACCTGGCATCTCCCTGTCTTTGCAGGGCAGGAGCTGGACAGCCAGGCTGCTCTCAAGAGATGCGATTAGTGCTACCCTCATAACCAGACTCCCATCATCCCAGTCACTCAAGCACAACAGAGTGCCTGTCATCGAGGCTGCTTCATTTCAAAGCTTAATTTAGCTCCTTCCCTGAGTTAACCCCAGATGGTTCTGACTCAGGAGGAATTGGAGGGCAAAATCAGGTCGGCCCTGTTTATACCTCGAGGGCTCTACAGCTAACCAGAGAGGCCCCTCTGACCTACAGGAGAGCTGCAGCCTCCAAGTCCCCGGTGGTTGCTAACATGTCAGCCCATCTTTGCCCACAGAAGCCACCTCGGGAGGGTGGCTGGATTCCCAGGAGTGTAACGGAGGGCCTCACCAGAGGGAAGTGTGGAGAGCATTGTTTCCTTAGGTAATAACTGGATCCAGGCCAGGAGGTGAACAATATGGATTGGAGAGAACGAGGGGCTGGGAGCTCAGCCTGGAAACAGGGGCAGCGACAGGAATGCAGTCAAGATAAATGCTTGCTGCTTCAGGCTGCTTCTTGCCAGTTGTCTGGTCGTCCTGAAGAGGTAACTGATTATGGCAGATCAAGACTAGGTGAAGTCAGACCAGTCAATTCCAGATGGAAGACGGGTGAGGGGCGGACGCTGCGATCTTTAAGAATCAGGAGAAAGGAGCGTGTTTGCGGCCACGGGGTAGCGACAGCTGCCTTAAGACAGAAACGCTCAGAGAGAGGTGGGGGGGAGACAGAGAGAGAGACAGAGAGACAGACAATCAGAGAGAGAGAGAGACAGAGAGAGGGAGAGAGACAGAGAGAGGGAGAGAGACAGAGAGAGGGAGAGAGACAGAGAGAGAGAGAGAAGAGAGAGAGAGAGAGAGAGAGAGGAGAGAGAGAGAGAGAGAGAGAGAGAGAGAGAGAGAGAGAGGCTCAAAGTCCGAGGATGACGATTCATTAATCTCAAGGGGTTATACCCGAGACCCTTGACTATTACACACTACCATAAAAATGACCAGTGGAAGCCTCAACCCAGGATATACAGACATGGTGAATGATAGATAGTGGTCAATGATATCTAATGTACTATATAGTTAACATACATTGCACAGTAGCATCGGACCAGCAAGATAGTGACAGACATACAACAGGAAAGTGGATAAACTCCTACCCAGGAACTTCTCAAAAGCATAGCCACAGAGACACTGAACAGTCATCAGAGGAATTAAAACAGCTCCTGTTCTAGAAGCACCAGACTGGCAAGAAAGAAAACTCCAGCCGAAGCATCAAACCCAGGGCTGCAGGAATACCAGACAGTGGCTTCAGGGCCCGTCAGGGCTGCCACCTTGGAAACCTGTATGGCACCTGGTAAAGCTGAGCACACTGGCCCCTGAGGGGCAGCCATTCACCTCTGGGGACAAACCCTGAGTACACGCGCCAGTGCGCACACCAGGGCGCATGGACAAGATCTTTATCGGCAGTAGATTTCCTCTTAGCAGGACGTTGGACACTGCAGATGGTCTTTGCGATCCCTTACAGTGTGAGTAGAGAGAAGGCCGGTGATGAAGGGCTACCACAGGCACAGTGATGACAGATAGAGCGTCTTACAGATAGAAGGTCACCGTTTCTATGGGAAAGTATAAACCCAATGAATCTGCAAAGGAAAGCAATGGAGTGAACTCGCCAACACCAGGGGGCGGGGCGGGGCGATGGAGGAGGATGCTCTGAGGCTCTGGTACTGTTTCTTAAGCCACCGGCCGGCACACAGGCCTTGTGTGTTGTAACATCATTTCCTAAATGCATTCCTTTTACCTACCCATTGACTAGTAAGAAAAATCAATGACTAGTAAATTGACCAGTTGAACAATGCTAAAGGGAGAAACAAGAAATTAGAAACAACTTGGTGGATGCATTTGCAAGTGGATATTCATGAATGGGCAGATGTAGGCATGGGGGTGTGTACGTGGGTGCGCAGGGACGTACCTGTGTGCATACGGAAGTGGGGGGCTGGAGGTCAACCTTAGGTGTCAATCTTCAGGAGTCATCTACCTCGTTTCTGGTGGCACAGTATGTAACTTAAATCCAGGGCTTGCCCATTCGGCTAGGCTGCCTGGCCAGGGAGCCCCAGGGACTCCTTACCTCTATCTCCTCACCTCTGAGATAATGCACACACTACTATGCTTAGCTTTTTACACGAATACTAGGGACCGAGTCCAGCTCCTCATGGTTACATGGTGAGCACTTGGCCGACGGAGTCAGCTCCCCAAGAGAAACAACATTTAAAACAACAATAAGATTTTAAGGTCTGTCCATATCTAGTGTCATGTTAACTGTCAAAGAAGCCCTTCCTCGCCACCAGAAAGAAGGTCACGATTCTGCGGAGAAAGAACAGTATTCACAGCCCAGCATCCCTAAGGTGCAAAATGGATGGGTCCCTCACTCTGAGCAGACTCAGCAGGCTTGGTCTTCTGCTGGGCTACTCCTGCTAAACACACTGGAGAGTTTTAATTGCTTGCCTAACTGGGATGCCCATCTTGGGAAATAAGCCATGAGTACACAGTGATACAGTGTTGCAGGGATCTGCGCCGTGGACACAGCAGGAGTGCTGGGAGAGTAGAAGGGAGGGAGGGCGGGCTCCGTGTGCTTGCCGGAGTCACAGCAGGGCAGAGGCAACGAGGATACTCACGGCTGCTCACAGCACTGTCCAGCACCCGTGCATTCCTCTCTGTTCCAGCATCTCGGGTTTCCTCTGGAAAATTATCCTCCATGTGGGTGCTGTCAGTCAAGGCACTGAAGGGATGGCCTGCATCTGGCCGGATAAGCTTACCAAACAGATGGGCCTCTTTCTACACTCGACCTTAGGAAGAGATAGAAGGTGGGGCCACCTCAAACTCTCAGACATCCAATACTGATAGCCAATGGAGAGGCGTCCCAGCCACAGTGCCCAGAAGAGAGCCCACTGGCGCTGCCTCTTGGAATCAGACCTCTGCAGAGCTTAGCTCATTGTCTCCTTGTGCCCCAAAGAGCATCCCCCAAATTCCTGCCATGAAAGTACTGTTTTAGCTTAAGCCAGTCAGAACCTGTTGTGATTGGTAACTATCCCAGGTAACCAGAGAACATTTCCGCTTCCAGAATGGGTATTCTGTTTTGAATTCCTCATTTGATACCTAAAATTTCCTAAGATGTGCAAAATCTACTTTTTAAGTAAGTTTACGTCTTTGTGCTAGACTGCCCTCAGCCATATGCAGCTGTACACAGCCCCACAAGCTGTAGACTGAACATGCCTGCTAGAAATCTACGGAGTGTTAACAGGATTCCCCTCATCATTCTGGAATTTACCACCTCTCAACCCAGCTGATTCCACTCCCCTGGCAGCTTATTCAGAAACAGTCTTATTTGTCTGAAAATAAAACCTCCTCACTACATCTTGTCCCCACTGGGGCCATTTCAAAAACTAGCCGCTAAGCCAAGGTAAGTCCTTATCATCCTCAGTAACATTTCTGTTTTGGAAAAATTAACATCCAGAGCCCTGGCTTCGGGGACGGCAGGGATCCTAGCTTGTCTCCATAGCTGAGCAGCTGTGTGATCTGCTCAGGATGCTGGCTCCCTCAGAGCCACGGTTTCCTCATTTTTAACGTGGTGGAAGGTTAGCACGCAGCTTGTAGGGTGAAAGACAAAAGATGCACCTGCCCATCTGAGTGATTGACGGCTGCTGTGCTCAAGGGTAACAATGATGGAGGCTCTTCAGGACACCCCCTTTCCCCAGCTAAGCACCTTCTTGTTCCTTACTCAACCAGAGAACCCACTCATCACAGCCCTTCTCTTAGGGAAGCTCGAACTAAAACATGACATTACGCTAGGGTGGGGTTCCCACTCTACATACTTTCTCCTCTTTCTTCTGACAGACACGTCCAACCTTCTCTCCTACTGGGTGAGCCTCCCACTTCTCTCCAGAGTGAGGAGGATAGTGGAATTTAGATTCACTCTGTTACTGATTCTGCAGGAGAGGCAATGATGGGGGAAGGGGTTGGGCAGTTTCGGTAGTCTATTGTGGTTTGTTCTAGATACTTTCTGCTGCTGTGAGAAAACTAGGTAACCAAAAGCAACCTGGAGAAGGAAGGGTTTGTTTCATTTCCAGGTCACATCACTGAGAGAAATCAAGGCAGGACCTCAGGCAGGAACTGAAGCTGAAACCATGGAAGATCGTTGCTTTCTTATAAAGCCCTGACTCACTTACGTAGGGCACCACCCATAGTGGACTGTATCCTCCCATATCATCTACAGTCAAGGCAGTCTCTCATGCTTCACAGGCCAATCTGGTCAGGACAACTCCTCAACTGAGGGTCCTCCTTCCCAAAGGACTCTAGGTTTTGCTAAGCTGACAATGTTTGAGCGTAAAATGCTTCACAACTTAGGCTCCTGTATTTGAACACGTGGCGGTAGGGTAGTGGTGCTGTTTGGGAAGGTGACAGAGTGTTTAGGAAGCTTAGCCTTCCTGGAGGAAGCAGATGGAAGTGGACTGGCCTGGGGATTCTGTAGCTTGGTTCCACTTCCTGTTCACTTTCTGCTTCTTTGCTGCTGATACAGTGTAACCTTCTCGCTGCCACTTCCTGCTCACCTTCTACTTCCTTACTGCTGATAGAATGTAACCAACCAGTCGTCAGTTCTCCCTGCCATTGAGAAGGGCTGTACCACCTGGAACTGGAAGCCAACCTCTCCCCTTCCCCGTTCTTTGAGTTGTTTTTGTTGGGCTCCAAGAAACATAACTAATACAGCACCTGCACCGCTCCTGGCAAGTATGCAGGGGCGGAGCTCCTCCTTTGTGAGTCCTCTGCACTCATTTCTCAGAGAAGCGTACCGGGAATCGGAGATCAACCCTGGCAGAGCCAGTCACCTTTTCTGCAGTAGCTGGGGACCCACAGAATGCTGGCGTAGTTGCAAAGAGCAATGGGGGCAAAGACCGTGTGGCAATGAGGAAGTCATGCATAGGAAGGAAGACAGAGGGTATTAAAATTCAGGTCCCTGGGGTTGGGGATTTAGCTCAGTGGTAGAGCGCTTACCTAGGAAGCGCAAGGCCCTGGGTTCGGTCCCCAGCTCCAAAAAAAAAGAACCAAAAAAAAAAAAAAATTCAGGTCCCCTTTCCAAATAATAACTTTAATAAGCTTTACTTGACTAGGAAAAAATGCCCGAGGGGAAATTCAGAAATTTTCTGCTGCACAGTTGGTTGTTTTGTGTCCGGTTCTAAGCAATCGATATGTAAGTGGCTAAACCTATGAAGACCCTGAGTACTTCTGTTCTATCTCAATCTTAGAAGAACAGCAGCTCGGGGTTGGGGATTTAGCTCAGTGGTAGAGCGCTTGCCTAGCGAGCGCAAGGCCCTGGGTTCGATCCCCAGCTCTGAAAAAAAAAAAAAAAAAAGAAAAAAAAAAAAAGAAGAACAGCAGCTCCCAGGTGCCAAGAGGAAGGCACTCATTGCTGGTGTGTGAGGAGAGGTCTTCATATCTGTCTGTTTCTGCTGGAGAGGCAAGAGGGGGTCAGAGACGGGTTGGAGCTGGGTGTCAAAACCGTAAAAGATGAAGGTTCTAAGACTAGGGAGAGAGTTGAGCTGGCAAAGCATTTGTCTTGCAAGCACAGGACCAGGGCGTTCAACTCAGAATCCACACTAATAAAAACAAAGGTCAGAGACGAGCAGATGGCTTAGTGGGTAAGGGGGCTTGCTGCAAAAGCATGCGGGTCGAGGTTCAGATCCCCTGCTCTGTGTACCTGGAACACTAGCACGGAACAGAGGGGAAATGGAGTCGGGTGGGGCTGACGGGCTGTGAGTCTAGGAAGATAGAGTGATCTTCATGTCCAGCAAGAGACGCTGTCCCAAAGGAATAAAGGAGCAAGGCAGAGAGCCATGGAGGACATCTGGCATGCTGCCCAGCCTCTGCATGTACACATGGGTGTGTGCATCTGAACAGACATGTGCACACGCACACATTGCATGTACACACACACACACACACACACACACACACACACACCAAGCACGGTGGTATATACTTATAATCCTAGCATTGGGACATGGAGACAGATAGATCTCTGGGTCTCCCTGGCTAGCCAGAATGTTCCAGGCCAAAATAAGACATTATACTAAGAAACAAAGTATATGGCTTCCGAGGTGCTGCCTTCAAGTTTGTGTACACACACACACACACACACACACACACACACACACGCACACGCGCATATGTACACACATGTACACACACATACAAGTGCACACACGCATATGTACACACATACACACATATAAGCACACACATGTACATACACATACACACACGTATACACTTAACACACATGTAATCTCTCTCTCTCTCTCTCTCTCTCTCTCTCTCTCTCTCTCTCTCTCTCTCTCGATAAGCAGAGCTATTTACCTGGTGTGGGAGTTGGCATCAGTGTCTTTTACCCTAGCTTCTTTTCAAAGCAACGCCCATCGTCCATCGCAGAAATCCACCTCTGCTCCCTGGTGTGTGAAAGGTACCACATGCTCCAGAAGGGGAGGGGAGAAAGCCTTGAGTTCATCCACACCCTTTCCTCCCTGCATCCTCGCTTTGCAGCCAGTCACCCAGTTCGATTGTCATTCTGAGCACTTCCTTCTCTAGAACATTTCCATAAGCTGGGACAAGGAAGGTTCCTTCTGGCCCTGTTTACAAGGACGAGCTACTGTCTTTACATTTAACCGTCTGGCTGATGAGTCCAGTGGGTGGTTGCTGGACGGCTGGGGCAGCATTAGCTTTTCCCTCAAGAGAAGACTCTGGTGGTCTCCAAACTCATTCCTTGAACATCCTCTGAGCACAACAATGAGTGGTGGAGTTACGAATCAGACAAGGCCTAGGCTTTCAGGTCTAAAGGCAAGCAGACCACAGAGGACATGTGAGTCCGGGGCATTGAGAAAACCCAGGATGGGGCCAGGGTCTAACTGCAGAATGAGATGAGCTTAGTGAGTCCAGGAGAGATCACTCGGGTGGGAGGCTGACAGGCATCAGGGAAAGGGGAACAGAAACACACATGGTGGCATTGCAAGGCTAGGCTACGAAGAAGTGAGGTAGGAAGGGGCTGGACTGGAAGGTGAAGCAGGGATCATATCCGGAGCCCCGTAAGCTTTGGAAAGCAATTCTGGGATTTATTCAGTAGATGCAGTGGGGACACGGATGCTCATGTCACATTTATTTTCTCAGCCACACACACTCGCTATTGACACGCCTTGTATGCACGAGATATTTTGTAATAAATTTTTAAAGCTCAATTAGCTCCCCAAATCAAGCCACAGTAAGCAAACACCGCTGGCTTGCTCGGTGGCTAAAACGGTGCACCTTGCCGCCAGCTCTGCTGGTGCTGCACCCACGGATCTGACTTCCGTCTTCTAGCTCTCAGGACAGGTGCTGAGAGCTCTGTGCAAGTGGCCAACTTCCTGTGCTCACATAAGGTCCTCAGAAGGGGTGGGGCAAGAGTTTCTCCAGAGACCTGGGTCTGAGCATCTCGGGTGGCCACAGAAAGGCCTGGTGTTGTAACATAGTTACCTGAAGTGGGTGGAAGCCGGGTCATTCTGCCATTGGAATCCCACCCTGTTCAGCAGCTCCTGAGAGCCACTGAAGACAGGAAACATTTGTAAGACGTTTAGCCTGCTCAACAGAGCGTCACAGTTATGACTATTAATTAGAGCTCTTCCTCTCTAATTGCTACAAAGCCCCGTACTTGGTACTTCTCACAATGTACCCAGTTAGTGCTTTCCAGTTGCATAAGGGGACAACTGTCAAGGCTATTTAGTAAGCAAGGGTGTGGACCAGGCTCTGTATGGACTTCCGTCTGTCTTCCCAGAAAAGGACGTCAGAATTACAAATCAAAACGAGGGACCAGCTACAGCCACTGTGAGAATTTTTTTTTAAATTTAATAACGGTAGCATATATAGCTGTATGCCAAGAATCTTTAAATATTTATTTAGCATCTATTATATGCCAGGACCTGTTCTAGTACGTTAGGATGCACCATGAGAAGTGACAAATATTATTCTTATTTTGGAGACAAGGTCTTCAGTCAAAAGTTAGTACCAGGAAGATCGATGGGACTAAACAAAGAACTCAGAGAAACTGAGGCAGGAGTTGCATGGATGTCTCTCCCAGCACTCCTGCCTGGCCAATGCTTCAAATGCCACATTCTCACCCCAGTGTGTCTGCTCACACACTCTTCTGACTACATTACCGCTGGTCACCCCTGGAGGCGCAGGCTCCACAGCGTGTCTAGGACCCTTTATTCTGACTGCATATGAGCGTCCTTCATCTGGCCACGGTCATCCTTTTACCCAGTCCTTCTGCACTATACCTGTGTGGGATGGATGACGCATCTCCACGGCCTCCAACCCTAGTTCCACTGTGAAGGCTCCATGATGCTCCAAAAATAAACAAGCTAATGGGTGGATGACGGATAGTGGATAAATGATGGAAGATCGAGTAATGAATGGATAACTGTGTAGATAAACGATGGGTGAGTTTATGAATGGCTGATGGATGGATGGATGACAGATGGATGATGGATGGATGATGGATGGATGACGGATGGATGATGGATGAATGGATGATGGATGGATGATGGATGGATGACGGATGGATGATGGATGGATGACGGATGGATAGATGCATGGATGACAGATGGATGATGGATGCATGCATGGATGACGGATGGATGGATGGATGATGGATGGATGATGGATGGATGGATGGATGATGGATGGATGATGGATGATTGATGGATGAATGGATGGGATGCATAGATGTATACATGCATAGATGATGAAGGAATGGATGTGTATATATATGTGGCTGGATGATGGATGGATGGATGGATGGATGGATGTGTATATGCATGGATGTTGGATGGATGGATGCGTATATACATGGATGATGGATGGATGAATGGATGGACGTGTATATGAATGGGTGATGGATGAATGGAGGGAGGGAGGGATGGATGGATGGATGGATGGATGGATGGATGGAAAGAAGTACTAAGAGCCTGGAGCGGTCAGTCCAGGTTATAGAAAAGCACAGGAACCAGATGATCTGTGTGGCGAGAACAATCCAGACTCCCAACAGGATGCCGCTAAATAGCACGCGCTATTCCCTGGACCACCAAGCAGGGTCCGCCAGGTAGTGTTCATGTTCCAGAATGGGGGAGGGGGACTCAGGGGAGACAACGGGAGTCCTTCGCCTCAAGAAGTTCCTTCTGGCTCAGCACCTTGCGTCTCTCAGCTCTCACCATCTAAAAGTGGTGACACCTGTGTCAATCTGAAAGCATGACACTAGGAGTTCACAGATAAGATTCCACTTCCAGCCCTGCTTGCTCCTGGGGAGAGAGTCTGATCGGTTCCTCCTGGATGAGTCTGCCCACGTGCGTAGGGAGAACAGCGGGAGCTGACAGTGGTCACGAGACCTTGGTGGTCTAGCTTTAGTTTCTTTCTCACCTTGAAGTCTGATGACAAGAAAGGTCGCTTTACTGTGCGATGTGTTAAAAGAAAAACAAAAACCCAAAAAACCTTGAACAGCAGTCTATGGAGAGGAGCGAGCTCCCCATACTCACACTTAAGACTAAATTAATCAACATTTCCCTTACTCAGCGAAAGAACATATTTTTAGGTGTGGAAAAATTAATTATATCAGACTAAACTTCCCTGAGGAGTGCAAGTCACCAGGTAGTCCTGAGCCAAGGGCACAGAAGCTAAGCAGGGCAGAGCTTCCAGGGACTAAGCCACTACCTAAAGACTATACATGGACTGACCCTGGACTCTGACCTCATAGGTAGCAATGAATATCCTAGTAAGAGCACCATTGGAAGGGGAAGCCCTGGGTCCTGCTAAGACTGAACCCCCAGTGAACTAGATTGTTGGGGGGAGAGCGGCAATGGGGGGAGGATGGAGAGGGGAACACCCATAAAGAAGTGGAGGGGAAGGGATTAGGGGGATGTTTGCCCGGAAACCGGGAAAGGGAATAACACTCGAAATGTATATAAGAAATACTCAAGTTAATAATAATAAAAAAAAAAAAAAAAAAGAAGCTAAGCAGGGGACACGAGACCCAGGCTTGAGGGACTGTAGTCCATGAGCCCTGCTACCCTGCATGCTCGCCACCTCTTCTGGGCTACAGACCCTACTGGGAAGTCAGCAGATTCCACCCCACCAGAGGACAAGCAAGACTCACAGGCAAGGGTGGGGATTTGCATTCATACCTGGCTCCAAGGAGCTGTGCCGTAGGAGCTCACACAAGCCAAGGTGGTGATGGCATCAGCAGGTGGCAGGATCCCATGTGGTCACCTTCATTTTCACACACATCTCATTGATGGTTAAGATACTAAGACCCTTCTGAGGAAAACTGCAGTTTTCACATCTGACCAGAGACACACAGGAGCAGCAAGAGCAGCTTAGCAGCCGTGTGCATGCCTGGTACCCAGGTCTTGGTTGGGGCACGACATTCTCCAACAGAAGGAATTGGCGCTCCTCAGAGAAAAGCCCAACTCTGGAATTGAGGAAGGGCAAATTCAAGGTGGGCTTTGGGCACCTACAGTGCCACACAGTAACAAAGAACTGGAGAAAAGATCCGTGGGAGGGCTGACAGAAGATGCCAGCACAAACCTGGACAGCCCTCAGTACCCAAACAAGGGGAAAAGCCTGGCATCCAATGGGAGCTCATAAAGTAAAATCCACACCTGCGAGTCTTTATTGATCACATAAAGGGATAAATGTGTGGGTGGGTCAGTTGTTTCTTCCAGTAGAACCCCAGATGATACGCACAGAAGAAAATAGAGATGAATGATTGCCACAGGCAACAGAGCTATGCCATAATCACGGACCAGATCCGCCGAGGGATGCTAAAACTGGTGAGGAACGTTTGACAGAAAGATTCACACGGATTCACATGTTCTTAAGGGTCTCTTCCAGGAGAGCAATAGAGAGAGGAAAGATGGCTGCTCTACTGGTCTGGTGGAAGAACCTTAACTAAGTGACCAAGGTCAACACTGCCATGAAGATCCTGACATCTCATACCCTGATGTGAGGGACCAAACTCCAGGGGAATCTGTCCTGAAGAGTTCAACCTTATCCAGGGCTAAACTGAGACTGAACATTGCTAAGTGCTCTTCTGAAAGGTCAAGGTCGTGGGAGATGAGACACAGTCACAGGTTGGAGGCTACGGAACAATGCTGCCCGGCACTTGCACATACGAAGGTACTGGCGTCATCTGAGAGTGAGCTTGGTAAAACAGCTGAATGTTTTCGCTATGTCTAAAGTCCCCCCAAAAGAAGGAGTTCAAGAGATGGCGATGTCTACTTCCTGTGCAGCCTGTCCATCCCAGACAGACACCAGACACCAGACAGGAGCCTTCGTTGCTCCAACTCCAGTACCATCTGACTCCAGGACATGGGAGACTCATGGGGAATGACCACTGGGTCCAGTCAACTCAAGCCACAGAGTCAAGAGAGCGAGTAACAATATTTGTTTCCCAGCACCTTTGGGTGGTGGCCAGCTACTTAGCAGTGGACACTGGAAGGCAGCCTCAGGAGGCTCCATTTATCATCCTAAGGGAGAAGGTGTTTTCTTCAGGCAGAAGTAAGAGATTCTGGTGACATCTGAGAAATAGACAGGTTGGAGTCTTCTGAAGAGACTCAAAGAATAGGAACCCCAGTTTTCTCAACTTCGAAGTAGGGATAAAAATTCTCTGGGCAGTCCAGCAAGAACTGCGAGTCAAACGGGCTTGCTGAATATGTAACTGTATGCTAAGTCTGTCACTGTGTGTAGGGGAGCTGGGGGAGGTGCTTATTCTAGAATCCTTGTGACCTCATGTCTTCATTGTCACAAACGAGATGGCCGTAGAGCACTTCTGGGTAAGGCGTTTGGTTTTCTCTAACGAGAACTTTCACTATATGCTCCATGCTAGCTAAGCCAGGGGTTAGGGGACATTATTCTAAGCACTTTATATCTGCTGATGCAAGCAGGGGATACAAGCGTGTGCACGTGTGTGAGGCCAACCTCAGACGTCATTCCTTAGAATACTGGCTGGCCTGTGTGTGAGTCTTGAGCCGTTTACCTGTTTCCACCTTCCTAATGCTGGGACTGTAAGGACACAGCACCAAGTCCAGACGTCTTCACACCACTTCTGCTGCTCAAAACTCAGATCCCAGCAAGTACTTTTCTCAACTAAGCCGTCTCCCCAGCCCTCCGAGCATTCCCACTTGCAACAATGGGGAAGGGGAAACACCGCCATCACATTTCATAGATGAAGGACGTCACTGTGCAGGAGGAAGATGGAGGGAGATTGCTCCCGGCAGGTCTCACAGACGGACCCACAGCTGGCAGGGCACCACGCAAGACAGATCCAGACCCACACAGTCTGGACAAGCCCACGATCTAAGCGTGTCACTAAAGCGCATCTGTGCCCTAGTCTCTTGGCTACAAGATGAGATCATACTCCTTAGCTGAAAGCTGCCGCCCACATTAAATGAGGAACATTCCAGAAACTGTTACAGCTTTCTCCCCCTCTTTCCTGACGTGCTTTATGGCTCAAAGTCACAGAACAAATGCTATCTACCTCGGAAAGTAGACATTGTAACACCTTAAATCCCCCCAAGGAAAAGGTAAAGCTTTGAAAAAAAAATGTACTTGTGGACCCTGTTCAGATGACAAATCAAAGACATCTATCTGGAGCCTGGTACCCAGGCGACTTCACGGAATTCCTGCCAGCTATGGGAGGAATACAGTTATGAGAGACATGAGTACAGGCGTAGAGGGTGTGCAGGGATGTGAAGACCTCAACTCTTGGCAAATTGGACTGCCACCGTCTGGACTCCTTGCCCCTAGGTTCAAGCTGAGAGGTGCCAACAGGAGATGGGCAGGGATGTGGCCAGACAGTGCACTTAGGAAACCGGCTTCCCACACCACCTCACAGAGCAAGCACTTGAGGGTCCTTGCTTCCAAACATCCTGGAGAGATCTGGGGTCTGCACAGAACAGATTTATAATGGAGATTTCTTGATGAGCAAATGGTTGGACTGTGCTAGCTTTGTATAAACAGCCTGCGCTTTATGAATCTCCTCTGGCAGGCTGCTACCAATCTGATTTTACTTACTTGGGAGCATTTACATTTTAATGTGATTTTTTCCGACAGGACCAGACAGCTGGGTGGGTTTTACCAGCTCCTGAGATGCGAAAAATCTCATCTCTGCATACGAGTCTTTGCAGTCATTTTTTGTGGGTGTCCAGGCTGGAAATGGCCCCTTCTGAACTTTCTGGATGACAACTTTCTGAAGAAACAGCTATTGACAGGCAGAGGAAAGCCAGGCGGACGGTTCTGAGCCAACGCTCGTCCAGAACTAATAGGGAGAAGAAGGATTTTTCCCAAGTGCTACCCTCACTAAAAAAATGTACACCACGGCATCCCTGCCTACCCACCTCAATTCCTCCCATGCTCTCCCTCAGTCAGCCCCACATCAACGGCACTGGCGTCCTTGGTCTTTTGTGAATGTACCATCTCAGGGCCCCTCCAGTGGCACACTTTGTTTAGACCTTCAAACTGGCGTTTTGTACCCTACCATACAGAGGTCACCTTCGGAGCACAGGTCCCCCATTTCTCTCATTCACCACCACCCCCCATCGCAGTCATGGTTAGTGTTAATGGCCAGTCTGGCAGGAGTTAGAATCACCGGGGAGAAGGGACTCTGAGCATCCCCCTGAGGATTTGAATCGAGGTGGAAAGACACATCCCACTGTGGGCAGCAACATTCCCTAGCTGGGATCCAGACTATGGAAGTGGGGAATGGGAACTGAACAGCAACAGACTCTGCTTCCTGCTCATGGGCACGATGTGACCAGCCGCTTTGAGCTCCTGCCACCTTGAGTCCCGCTCCACGACAGACTGTACCTGGAACTTGACCCGGTGAGCCAAAATACACACCTCAGGAATCTGACTGTCACCACCTCCCCAGCACTGAGACTCCAAGGGCATACCACCACACCCAACGTGTTTTGAATATGCCTTCTGGGGGATATTTTGAGGCCTCATACTTGCATGGGAAGTGCTTTATCTACTGATTGGAGACCTTTATCACCTGGTATCTATCTGGAGCCCCGTACCCAGGCAACTTCACAGAATCTCTGCCAGCTATGGGAGGAATAGTCATGAGAGACAAGAGTACAGGTATAGAGGACCCTGCCCCCACCCCCAACACCAGGAAAGTTACAAATATCAAAGCCATAAGATCTAATCCCTACAGAACCCTCCCTCCTCTCTAAGAACTTCACCCCGTGGCCACCCAGCCATCTCCGGGAGCTTTGTAGACCATGTGGTTCCATGGGCGGAGACTTCTCAAAGCAGCACATAAGCCACTGCTCCGGACAACTCCGCTGGGCAGAGTTCTCACAGGGGGCCACAGCCCACCCCCTGCCTGCCCCCCACTAAGGCTGTGTCCTACATCATTTCTTACCCATCACGAGTATGAGGTCTGAAAAACAAAAGGGGGGGGATCAGCAAACAATGACAGGAAATAAAAAGTGGACAAAATGCACCTTCATAATATAAGTAGAGAAGGAAAGGGGGAGGGGCCGGCCTTCCTCAGCTAGGACTTGCTAAGTCAATGAGCCACACCCTCCTGACTCCGCTGGCCTGACCAGTGGATGAGGGCTCAGCTTAGGTGGTCTCATCCTGTTTGGAGGTGTGAACTGTTTGTTAAGTCCGAGAGTGTCACAAAACCCAGAGTAACTCGCCCCCCACGTGCGTCCCTCTCTGACTACCTGCCTTGTGCGCAGTGCTAGGCGCTGCCCTGGATTGTGGCTTACCCGTCAGGGCCAACACAATCTGTCACAGTCCTGTGCCCGAGGTGGATACTGTCCTCGTCTGCCGAGAGACACACATATCCAGCCCAGCCCCAGTGTACTCTGCTCATGGTGCCTCAATTCCCTGAAGCCATTCTGCTCTCTTCAGCCTGGCCACTGCCTTCTGGGAGCCTTGTCACGCAGACCTCAAGCTTCTTGTATTGAAAGAGCAGTTTTGTACTTACAGAGAGACTCCACATAGAGCCGCTGCATACATGGGGACATAAAGAAAGAGAGAAAGACCCCAGGAAGTGGCTCCTTCTGAGGCACTTGCCCAAGCTGGAGGCTCTGAGATTTTTTAAAAAAACAAAACAAAACAAATGTTTACTGCTTCCTCTCTTCCTGTCAGAAGATTCTACGGGGAAAAAAAAAGTTCTTAGCAGCAGCAGACAGTGAAGGTAACATGAGCTGAAGTGACTGCTTAATGTTTACGTAACCTTCTCCCAGTTCTGCGCTGTGCGGTCCAGATTCTGTGTCCTCACCAAATCTGCATGTTGGAATTTCAACTGCCAAGATGATAGTGTCAGAAATGAAGTTCTTTGAGGGAGGTGATGGCGTCAGGAAGACAAGGCTCTCGGCGATGGAGTGGAGAGAGAGCCCTACCTATCTCTGTACCACAAAAAACACAGTAAAGACAAAAACAAACGGAAAACCGGGCTGACTTGAAATCCCCCTCTGAGAATTTGGCCCTGACTACTTGCAGCCTGACACCCAGTGACTTACGATGTCTTACATAGACATCTGGAGCCCAACTCTAAACAGCGCCCAACCCAAATGGCCAGTCTCAAGAGAAAACAATCTGTGCTGTAAAATTTACTACTTAACGAGGTGGCAAAGATGTCTGCTCGCTGATCTGGTACGAACTGCCCACAAACGACCCACAGGATAAGCCCAGGGAACGTGTCACTAACTGTTGTAAGGAAGACGCCCACTCCTTCTCAGGGGTGTGGTCCCTTCTGTGGGAAGTCAGAGCTCCCTACCATCTCACCAACAAACTCACTCTCTCTCTCTCTTTCTCTCTCTCTTTCTCTCTCTCTTTCTCTCTCTCTCTCTCTCTCTCTCTCTCTCTCTCTCTCTCTCTCTCTCTCTCTGCTTGTATTTTGGGAAATACCTTTACCGCCGATATCACGTGTAGCCAAGGTGTCATTTATGAACTGGGAAGTGGGTCTTCATCAGACACTGAAGCTGGACCTAAGACTTCCTGGTACCCATGAGGACTAAGTCATCGATCTGTCTGGAGTCAGAACCCTCATCGAATATATTCTGCTGTGGTGGAGTTGATCCCTGGGTCCCAGGAGTCCTTTCAGTGAGTGTTACCCCAAAGCAGCCAGCGGGCACACTGGGTTCCCCGTGTGGGACCCACAGGAGTGTCTGCTGACCTGAAAGGGAGGAGCTCGAGTGTTTAGTGGTACTTCTGAAACACCTGGTATGAAATCAGAGGTCTAGCCTTTGGCAAAGGGTATTGGCTCAGAACAAAGAAACAAATATGGTAGAACGGAGCTACCCAGCTCCTGAAGGCTGGGAACACCTTAGAACTTGGGACAAGGGGGACACAAATGCCACACTTTCCCAGAAGCCTGTTAGTGGGAAAGAGCAGCCTTCACAGCCCTCAAAGATAAGAGCCCCTTGACCCTAAAATCTACTTGAAATCTATCAAATGCTTTGAAAGACAAGCAGAGTGGAGACCGGAAAGTCTTCCAATCAGCAGATGCCCGTTTCTACCTCTGTGACTCAGGCCAATCATGTGCTCTTTCTGAGCTTGCCGTCAGGTGGTTGGTGTCAGGATTCCCACGGATACCAAATTCCACGAGTGTGCAAGTCTCACATAAAAATACACAGTATTTTCTTACAACCCACAATCCTTCTATATGCTTCAAACTGTCTCTAAGTTACTTATAAACCTTAACATGATATGAATGTCATACAAGTCATTGTTTTTCTATGGTGTTCAGCACATGGTTTGAAAAAATCTTAGTGCACAACTGGCGTAGGCGTAGGATGCATTACGGCAGGCCTGCCTGACCACAAGTACCCAACCTGCAGATGGACTCCACAGATAGAGAGGTGGACCCTAATCACTAATCAGACTGCTCTCAACCCTGGGTGAGCAGGCACGTAAGGAACCAGAGGAGTATGTAGAGGAGGATGGAAACAAACTGACCTCCGGGTAGAGAAAAATAATTCCCAGTCTGCCACAAAGGCATGGGCATTCTAATGCATCTGCAAGCATCATCTAAAAAAAAAGTCGTTTCAAGAAAAAGGTGATTAGAGAACAAAGGCTCAGAAAAAAATAAGCACTAATGATGATGATGGTGGTGGTGGTGGTGATGATGAAGCGCGCGCGAGCGCGCGCACGCATGTGTGTGTGTGTGTATGTGTGTGTGCTCGTAAAATGACTAGAAAACAAAGACAATAAAATGCACAAAACATAAAATAAGGAAAGAATGGGAGAAATACAAAGGAGGGTACATGGAGAGATAGAGATATCCAATGGCAAGTGCATTCAGAAATGAAAAACAAAACACAGTACTGCTTTAGCTTTAAACCACATGCACTAGAATCCTTAAAGTAAATGGGACCTCGGTGTATCCAAAACAATGCACTACTCCCAAGTAACGTATGCAGACCCGGGATGAAGAAGAATTCTTTAAGCCTTCTAGGAAAAGAACACGGAGAACAAATTTTCAACTGCTGTGAGGTTTTCAAAAATCTGGGAGGAAATTGTTGGGACCTGGGAATCCACCTTCGGTGTGAGGCAAGTTCAGGCAGCTCGGAGCAGCCAAAGCTCCCATGGGAAACAATGAGAGAGCTGTGAGAGCGCATGGCCTGTGGGAGGCACCCAAGAACACTATGTGAGGGGAACAGAAAACGCCCCAGGAAGGAATGTGTTCTCTAGGATGAAAAGCACGGGGTAGGACTTGGCAGAACGGGTAGAGAGCCCTGGGGTGGAGCTCAGTGGGTAGAGTGTTGGCCTAGCATGTTCAGAGCCCTGGGCTTTGCCCCCAGCATCACATAAACCAAGGGTGTAGTAGTCACAACATGACAGTAATCATAGCACCAGGAGAGGGTCAGAGGTTGAAGAGGTCGTCCGTGATTACAGTGAGTTTGAGGCCGGTCTAGAGTAAGTGCAAACATGACTGAAAAAAAGAAAAGAAAAATGAACAAAAGACACTAGAATCCCAGGAGACAACGATCCTGGCCGGTCAAGTCCCAGTCTGCACTGGTTACTTTGTGTTGCTGTGATTGCAACATCGTGACCAAAAGTGACTCACGGAAGAGTATTTCTGCTCACGGTTCCAGGGAGAGAGTCCAAGACGGCAGGGAGGGCAGGTGTGGCAATAGGTGACTGGAGCAGGAAGCTCAGAGATCGCTTTTCAACCACACTCAGAAAGCAGAATGAGATGGGGGGAGGGGACAAGATCCAGAAGTGGGTGGTGCTACAAACCCCCAAAGCCTTCCTTCAGTGATGTTCTTCCTCCAGCAAACTCCACCTCCTAAAGCTTCCATGACCTCTCCAAACAGCACCTACAGAGACCAAGTGTTCAAAGATGGGAGCCTCTTGGGGACATTGTCTGGAACCACATGATCCAAGCCAAATATGGCTAAGACACTGATGGAGAGAGCAAAAGCAGAGAGAATGTTCCAGGCCTTTCTGTTTCACCTGGTCCAAGGCTTCAGGTGTCTCAGCACATGGCCAGCAGTTGACACTTCCGTCACAGTACGAACAATGCCAGTGACACCTTCTGCTTCCAAGTCCTTTGCCAAGCCAGGGGCAATAGCTATGGCGAGAACATGGGACAAGACATGTATGTGAAGGACTCTGATGACAGTAGGTAACGCTGAGGCAGAGAAGAGAGTCAGGAGAAAGAGCGGGACACCAATGGCCTCGTCTTACAACACAAGATGACATCAGCACCGCAGAAGGAGAATGGCAGATTTACAGATTAAAAAGCAACTGACAGAAGGGGCCGGGCAGTGACTCAGTGGTTTAGAGCCTCACCGCTCTCACAGAGGAGCCAGGTTCTGTTCCCAGCATTCACATGGCGGCTCACAGTCATCTGTAACTCTGCTTCCCAGGGGATCTGATGCTCTTTCCTGGCCTTTAGATGTACCAGGTATGCAAGTGGTACATAGACTTGCATGCAAGCAAACACACACACACACACACACACACACACGCACGCACGCACCCACCCACCCACCCACCCACCCACACACACACACACACACACACACACAATAATAAAACTAAACTTAAAAAACAAAGTAATAAACTTTCCACAGAAAAAGTGCCTAAGAAAACACAGATGTGTCTGGACAGCTAGAAGGAGGCCAAGGCTTCTTTTTTTCCATTCGGATGCTTGTGGCGGGCACACGGGGGCTCCCTCAATCATGTGGACAAGACTCTTAGTGTCTGCAGAAGGCGACTGGATTGCAGAGGGTAGAAAATGAGTTTATCTGGAAAACGTCTCAGGACAGCGTAAGCATTCAATATGTAACAGGCGTTCATTGTATGCCTGTCTGCACAATTTTATTTATCATGTGAATGTGTTAATTAAAAAGTACTTTTAATACAAAGTAGAAAAAATATGCCGGGCAGAGCTATCTGAAGGAGCAAATGGAGTGGATTATGTGAGGTTCCAGCGACCCAGGAAACTGAGAGAAGGGAATCTCTTAAGCCCAGGGGTTCAAGACTCCATCAGGTAACATAGTGAGACCTGGTCTCAAAATAACAAAAGCAGTGGGGGCAGATAATACGGCTTAGCAGGTAAAGGTGCTTGCCACAGTACAGATGACCAGAGTTCAATCCCTGGGGCCCACATACCGAAGGATGAAACTGACTCCTCCCAGTTCTACGCTGACCACTATACCCTCCACCCAGTGAATACATAAAATCTAATTTAAAAACAACAATGAGCTTGTACTGAGTCAGGAAGTGCATGTTATGGTTTTGGAGGCGGCTGAGGAGAATGAGGTTGCACTGGGGGTGGATGGATGGGAAGGCGGAGAGAGACCGGAAGAGGGCTGAGGAGAGGAGGCTTCTCAGGGAGGCCTGGGGAAGATGCTGCCTCTTGTACCATAGAAAGCAAACTGTGGGGTGCTCTGCACAGTGTATCAGTGCATTATTTTGGCTGCTTCGCAAACAGGAAATAAATCACCTTCGGGGAAGACTTGTGCACTTCTGCAAACTGTATCAAGGGGGATCCACACTTCTCCCACAGTGCCAGAAGGTGGGCACGGCGGGACCTTCTACCATGGTTGGTGACGTGAGGCTGTGAAGGAGAAAGGTCTAGAGAGCCTGCTCCACCTCCCAGCCTGTGCCCAAACCCTCCACGGAACCTCCATACGTCCTCTCCCCAGAGGAGAGGCTGAGGCCTCCTGTGGCACAGGACAACAACTCTCCACACACTTTACTTAGCTGCCTCCAGTCAGCCTCTGTTTCTGGGCTTTTGTCTCAGTTTCCCCAGACAGCCTGACCAACAAGGCCCTGACGTGATGCCTCGTTTAACCCAACACTCTCTTGCTGTAAGCAGTTTCTGGGATGTTTTTCGTGTTGCCAGTTAGAGTTCTCACAGCTTGAGAAGAAAAGCTGGTATTGAACAGAGTCACAACCGCGAAGTCTGCCACTCACTCTAAGTATGAACCTTAAGGGCCAACCTGGGCCAGGTACTATGCTTAAGGCCGGGGCTTCAAGAGGGGCATGAGCAGGTACTGCCATTTCTCACAGCCCAGGGTCGTTAGCCTTCCGGCAAGTGTCATAGGATGGGGAGAAGCTGACAGGTGAGCTGACAGGAGGAGACTGCGCATGCTGGGGAAGGAAACACCCAACCCAAGAGGAATTCTGAGATCCAGGATGCTACGAGCTGAGGAAGTTTCCAGAAAGACATATGGGGGAGGCCAGAGGCACAACAGGATCCTGGCGGCGCTGGGAAGAGCCCGAGACATGGGGAAAATTCCAACTCTATAGAAAAGTTGGGAAGTTTAGGAATCCGTGATAGCAGAGGGGCTCCCCAGGTGAGCTGGTAGTGTCCTGGGTCGGGAACCATCTTGTAAGGCAAAGGTTGATTTGTCTGTGCCACTGCCTGAGTTTTGGCTGACTCCACTCGACAACTCTTCATATTCTCTACCTTCTTCTCATGCCACAACACATATGTAAAGTGTACACCCCAACAGCCTCTGACACACACCAACACAACACATAGACACACATACACATACACAGACACATACAGAAACACACAGGACACACATAGACAAAGGAGACACAGAGACAGACAGACACACACACACACACACACACACACACACACGAACACAACACATAGACACACATACACAGACAGACACATACAGAAACACACAGGACACACATAGACAAAGGAGACACAGAGACAGAAAGACAGACTCACTCTTCTCTCTCTCTTTCTCTTTCTCTCTCTCTCTCTCTCTCTCTCTCTCTCTCTCTCTCTCTCTCTCTCTCTCTCTCTCTCTCTCTCTCTGCTACCAAGCTCTTTGGATGCCGGAATGAGGCCTTGGGACCTCTACTACTAAATCCACTCTACATACAAGTCTGTGTGTCTCCCTGCAGTCCTGGGCTCCAGCCCTCCCTACCAGCCTGTGCCAAGCCTAAACAGGCCTGACCTAGCAGTGTCCTCCCAGGTTTGGTCACAGACCTGTTCTGGCCACAGAGAAAGCCCTCGCTCATGGCAGCTCCCCTCTTCAGGAGCAGCTCAGAATCACCTGCTTGGGATGCAGGTGGTTTATGTGTGACTGGAGGTTCCCTTTGTTATTCTTCCAGTGCTAGCTCTCTAGTCTGACTCCGCCGTCTGGATCTCTGTGCCCTGGGCTACACCCAGCACCAGCAGAGAGACAAGCTTAGCAGATACGGGCAGCAGGGTGGGCATTTTATTCAACACAACTGTCCTAACACGCCTACATAGACAAAGTGCATTCAAAGGTCTGCTATGGTGGAGCGCCCCGCCCCCCTCCGAGTCTCTGTTGCTTCCCTCTGTGTCTACTCTACTCTCCCCAACTCCTCCACAGCCATCTAGGTTACTGCAAGGCTGGCAGACTCACGATCCAAGAAGCCTCGGTGTGCTCAGAGAAGCAGGTCAACCCGTAGGGCGGCTTGTTCTCTCCAGGTCGGCCCTGGGGACTTTCTGTTTTATGTAAAAACCTAACAATCCATCGACCCACCGCTAGGTACCTGCAGAAGGTCGTGGGCCTGGTTCCAAATCCCCTTTCTCAGCTGACTGTGAATGGCTTATACCAAAAGAAGAAAAAATACTTTGATGAGTGTGAAGGCTGCCCTGGGCCTGGAGCCCTGGCCAGGGGTGAATCCTGCCCTTCCTGCCTCCCCCACTACAAACCTGCTCCTGAGGGTTAAACTAAGGGGGACCTCAAACATGCTGGGCTCTAATGGGGCATGGCTCTGTCTAATTTGTCGACTCCATTTAGGGTCCCCAAGCTGCACTACGTAGCACGCGTTCAATTCGAGCTTGTTACCCACAGAACTGCCTCCTCCCCAAGGAGAGAGATTTCCTGCAAAAAAAGATATGACATTTTATTTATTTATTTATTTATTTATTTATTTATTTATTTATTTATTTATTTATTACCAGAGTTTGGCCTCACCGCTCAGCTCCTTCAAACGGTGCTGCGTCAGCAAGAAGCCGTAGTCATTGCAGGGACACAGTACTTAAAAGCAACTGGAGGAAGGAGATGTTCATTTTGGGTCACATTTTGAGGGTTGACAACGCCTATCATAGTGGGGAAGGGCGGTAACAGAGCGTCCATCTTCAGGCAGCAGAGAGAGATGGATTCTGGGGCTGGGTGCACTTTCTCCTCTTTTATTCAGTCTAGGACGCAACCCACGGGATGGTGGTGCTGCCCACATTCAGAATGAGAGCTCCCACTACGATCAACACGGCCTAAAACTTCCCTCGAAGCCATGCCCAGAGGCTTGTTTTCACGGTGACTCTAAATCCCATCAAAGACTGAATCGAAATCGATGACAGCACTGACCCTGTTGGGAGAGCAACAGCATGGAGCCAAGGGTTCCAGTGTGCCTAGAATCACTGGGCTTTCTATACTCCTCTCTGCCAGGTTGGGCCTCAGGGCATCTGCCAATAAAGAAACAGGCCCATAAGAGACAAGGCTAGTCCCCCACACAGTGCACTCATGTCCTAGACCTGCTGATGACATTTAATTTTAGATATAGCGCCCATGGGAACTTTGAGAATAACTGGTCCCCAGACCTTACCTCAGACCCACTAGGCCTTCTTCAGGCAATGTAAGAGAGCCTCTTCAATGTTATCAGCCCTTTGCAATGGCCGCCTGTTAGAATGTTCTGGAATGCCTATGAATTGAGACTCGCAGTGCCTGTGCAGGATGCCTCCAGTACTGAAGACTCCTTTTTTCTTCAGAACCAGCCGCTGTCCTCAGCAGGCACACAGGCAGCTTGGGAAAGCAAGAGGGAGCCTCATTCCCAGGACTTGAGATGCTACCAAAGGCAGCCACCTTTCCAGTGAGCACAGGGCCACCATGAAGTCTGCTGTGCAGGAGTACTTTAAAGACTCAGGACATCTGTGGTTTCAGTGAGACTGCCCCAGGCCCCTGTCTCCTAAAGGCCTGAAGTGCCACTGTCACCTCCAGCTGTCCCAGATAGCTTCCTGCCATCTCTACAAATCTCTTCCCCAAGTTCCTACTTTTCCTCCCACCCCTTCCCTCATCTCATCTACAACCTGCCCTTGAGTTTCCTGAAGTCCCTGGGAGAAGACCCCTTAAAATCTAGAGGATCCCTGTTCCCTCTCTCTGGTGCCCTCAAGTGAGAAAACCTCAGGAAGGGACAATCCCTGCAGGCTGGCTAGCTGGAGAACACAGACCCCACCACCACCATCACCCCCACATTCACCTGCAATTGTGACAAGTTTTTTTCATAGGGTCACCACTTCCACACTCAAGCCTAGGAGTGGTTAGACTAGGGCCACATTACCACCCATGCCTCCGGCAGACATACGGGGACATTGTCTTCTGGTGTTCCTCAGCTAAGCATATCCCAGACTCTAAGGTGAGTGGCGGCATTCTCGAGGACGAGCTTTCGATATGAATCCTTTCAAGCTGTAACAACCCCACACAGAGTGAGGAATCCGCCCAAGGGAGTCTCCCAGGGTCCCCCAGGAGGCGAGATAAGTTGATGTCACACAGCAGTCCCCCCACATGTGAAACTGAGGAGAGGAAACAGACTCTCCTGTCACTTGGTGAAACTGAGGTGAAGGGAACCAGATCAATCCACAGCTCCCAGTTTCGTCCCCAAGCACAGCTGCCCCTCAGCCACACTGGGGTCGATGACACCCTGACCAGTCAGGGGCTGCCAAGAGGCCCGAGGAAAATGACACACACAGCTGGGGAGGGGGGAGAGCCTTGCAGACACACACTGTGCCCAAGCTGCCACCCACTCACTGTGCCAGGAGTTGGCAGGGGCTCCAAACAGATGCCAAAGCAGCAAACTGTCCAGAGCTCCAAGAAGGCAGCAGCAGGAGCTACGGCCATCCTGACAGAGGGATTAGGGGATGCAGGACATCACTGGGACACTCACCAAGCTGACCTAGGCAGGAGACAGTGAGGCCCCAGGGTGGGGCAGCACTGACCACTCATAGAACATTCTAGCTGACAGTATGATCCCCTAGAGGACCTTAGGCAGACACCCTGCTATAACATTAGCTCCATCCCTCTATTAGTTATGTCTGAGTCCTAGCTAGATCATGCTGGATCAGAGTGGGCCTTAGACCTGAATCATGTCATTATAAAAGAACGAAATGGAGAAGTGGCCAGAGACACGCAGGGAGCAAGTGAGGACAGTGGGATAGAACAGAATGGTTCTACACATCAAGGTCAGCAAGAACTGCTGGCCACCACCACGGACTGGAGGAGGCAAGGAGTGGAGGGGTCGCCCTCCCCTGAGACCAGCAAAGACATCACCCTGGCCAATTTTACCTTTGGATTCCGAACTCCACACTAGGAGGCAATATATTATTGTTCTGTTTTTCAGCTTGGTTATTAGGACTGTGTAAGAGCACTTCTAGGGTGGGCTGGGGAGATAAACCTGGCTCTGTTTGCAAAGGTGTAAGCACCCGAGTCCCGGTCCCCAGAACTCAGGTAAAGTTGGACACAACACCGCCCATCAGTAATGCCAGTGTTCCTACGGTGAGATGGGAGGTGGAGACAGGAGACGCTCTCCAAGTGGAGGGCCAGCTAGCTTGGCACACACAATGGAGAACGATGAGGGGCCCCTTTTCAAGCAAGGAGAAAGGTGAGGATTGAAATCGGAGATACAAACACACGCACAAGAGTTAAGAAGGAAAAATCCTTCCACAGCTGGGAACAAGGGACTGCCACCAGAGTCCCCGGGCAAGCACCGTCCCCACAATACAGGAGCTGGTGCCCATAAGAAGATGACAGGCTTCTTACGATGCTGTCACGGGGAACTTGACAAGAGGCAGCTCTGATCCGCACTCCTGCCCCACTTCTTAGAAGCCGAGTGACCCAGAACAAACTCCCCATGCGGTCCCAGCCTGTTTCCTCCTTTGTCATCAGGGACCATCATGAGTGGGCTGTACAAACAAGGTTCATGACAGCAATCAAACAAAGAGAGGGCAATATTTCTCCTGAAAAACCAGGGTCTTCCTCCCAGAAAGATGTGAGAAAGTCAAGATCATTCTCACATCTCTGTAGCCTGCTTCTGTTGCGTGTTTGCTGGTGACGATGTTTTGCTATACAGCCTAGGCTGGCCTCAAACGTGCAAAGATCATCTTGATTCAGCCTCTTGAGGGCTTGGATTATGGGCATGCACCACCACGCCTGGTTCAGCCTGCATCTCTTGACTCAGAGTGGGTGCTGGACAGAGTGTCCCAGATACAGGTCTCTCAAACTGCCAGAGCCTCTCTTTCTTTCTAAGCCACGGGAGGGAGGAGGCTGCTTCCCTGTAAGCCAGCCTTGGCCAGTTCTGAACACGAGCCAACTCTTGTGGCTGCCAGTGTCCAGACTTTGAGTTGAGTGACCTCCAGGACTCCTAATGCTTTTAGTCTCCAGTGAAAGTCCACAGACACAACTCACTTGAGTCTACAACCTTAGCCAGGGTGGAAAACCAAACCAAACCCAAACAAGGACAGCACCTGTTGACTGATCAACTTTATTAACTAATTCAAAAGAATTACTCTGGACAAATCCAAATATCGTCTCCTTAGTGCTTGAGTTATTTACCACGTGATAATATTAAAACCATAGGCTGGTTTCTCAAGGATGCTTACCAACAGCCCAGAAACTGCCGCCCCAAACCAGAAAGCAGTCCTGAGACAGAGGGCCTGCCACCTCCGATTTCCCATCCTGTGCGCCCTTCCTGGGGGAACATATCACATTCACAGCCCCATGAGGTAGCCCTCCTCACCGTGAGATCCACGAGTAGCCACAGCTTCCTGGACCAAGCATGCTCGCCCCGGCAGGCCACTTAGCTTCTTGTATAGGAGCCAGTGTGTCCAGGGAGCCTGAAGGAGTCAGGTCATTCGGATGCAGCACTAAGGCTGCCATGATGGGGTGACTGTCATTTGACTATTCAGAGGAGAGAGGGAAAGTCAAAGCCCAGAGAGATGGGGGATAGAGGAGACAGCAGGACCCAGTGCTGGGGACAGAGGGCACACTGATCTTCCTCAGATGAGTGTCTGGTTGCCATCCCCTCCTCTCTCGTGCGAGCAGACAGAACTCATTGCTCTAGATTCTGCACAACGCCAGTCCCTATATCAAAACTCCACTCTGTTGCTTGCAGCCATTTGTCTGTTGTTTTACCTTGTTTGCCTTTTGACACTGAGTCTCTGAGGGCGGAGATCAGGGAGCCCCAGTGAAAGGCTGGACACGGAGAGCAGCTATGCAGTACCAAGTGGGTGGAGGCCGCGTGAGGATCAGAACCTGGCTTGGAGAATCTGGAGGCCCAGACGAAGCTCCGCTCTCCAGGGAAATAAGAGGGAGGGCCCACCAGAGCTCTGCTCTCAGAGACCAGCCAGGAGCCAGGGGACACAGCTCTTAGCCAAACGCAGGCCTGAAGAGAACCTGAAGAGAGGAGGCTCCCAGTGGCAGGAGTGGACTGGGGCTTGGTCAGTGATGCAGAGAAGGGCTTCGAAGATTCAGGTTGGGAGAGGACATGGCCTGAAAGGGGACCGGGAAGGCAGAGGGAAGTGGGAGGACAGGGAATGTAGGTGGGAGAGACGGCAATCTCGGCTCCTCTCTCCACGAGATGTGGTAGGCACGGTGCCTAGTGTCCACAGAAATGCACCTTTTATTTTAAATCAAAAGGAAAAAAATCTAAAACTCTATGCAAACACACACACACACACACACACACATACATGTGCACACACACATATAGTAGAGATAGATGGGGGGGAGGAGGAGGAGGAGAAGGAGGAGGAGGAGAGAAATTTTGTTTTGCTTTGTTTAGACAATTACTCTGTGTAGGTCCTGGTTAACTTTAACCAGGCTGACCTCAAACTCAGAAATCCACCTGCCTCTGTCTCCCAAGTGCTGGGATTAAAGAAGTCTGCCACCACTGTCCCCCAAAGAAAATGTTTTCATACAGCACAATAGGAAATTCCTCTTTATATTGACTCATTTGTCACAAGACGCATGCGATAGATATATAATATGGATGTGTGGATAACTCTGAAGGTACCCACGAAGACAAAGGCTTTTAGGACCCCCACCCCCGAAAGTCCAGATGCGACTGTAGGCTGAGGGAAAAGAGATGAAGAGATGGGATGGGAAGGGTGGTGTGTACCATAGCTGGACCAAGATCTCTTTAACCGGAAGGGACGCACCCTGGCAACAACGTAGGTGTACGTAGAGCTCTGTTGGCATGGCCTGCCACATGCATCACAAAAACAATCCGCTTTAGCCAAAAGTTACACTTCAATTCCTTCGACACTACTCAAGGCAAAAGATGGAGTCCTGCTTTTCTTTCTTCCTTCAAGGACTAGTGACATGTTTGTAACTATACGTCAGCGGCGATGCCACATGATTCCCAAGGCTGCCATAAAAGATTCAGAGCTTCGGTAGACGTCTTTACCATGCCCCCCAGCACGTCAGCTGTACGTGGGAAGCAGAGATCTCCTGCCTGACTCTAAGTCAACCAACCTGGAGTGGCCACAAAGTGACAGAGGAAGGACCATCCCCCATTCACACTTCGTAGCCCTCACCTTGAGCTGTGCACATCTCCTAAGTCCAGGTGCCAGGCCAGGAAGATGATGTCTTCCAGATGGTTCCAGCCCCAGCCCTAGCGAGAACTATCTATCTGAACAAAATGGACAATTACTAGAGGCAAAGACCACTGTTTGGAGATGTTTTGCAGGCAGAATCAAATACTCCCTAAACACTAGTTTTTCATCTGTGAAATGAGAAGCTAACACAAGCAGCTAAGTAGTCTGTCTGTAGCGTCTCCTTCTAGTTTCATTTCTGTTGCTGCAACAAATACCCCAAGAACAAGAAATTTTGAAGAGAAAGAGTTTGAGTTATAATTTCACATCAGAGCTCATCATTTCAAAGAAATCAAGGCAGGAAATCAAGCAGCTGGTCACATCACAGCCAGTGAATGGCAAAGAGAGATTAAGCTAGCCTTCCCCATCTCACACTGTTCTGGACTCCATGCCTAGGGAATAGTGCCACCCAGGGTGGGCTGCCTATGTGAATTGACAATTAAGACAATTCTCCAAAGACATACTCATAGACCAATCCCATCTAGGTAATTCCTCATGAAGATTCACTTCTCCAGTGATGATTCTAGATTGTGTGAGGTTGGCAGTTCAATCAGCACAGATCTGTACTCATGGTAAGTAGTTAAGATAGAAAGCCCACACCTCTCAGTAATTGCTGGATTGTAGGAAACAGTACTTGTAACAGCTAGAGAGAACTGTCCAAGAACCAGAGAGACAGAGACAGAGACAGAGACAGAGACAGAGACAGAGACAGAGACAGAGAGGAGAGAGAGGGAGGGAGGGAGGGAGGGAGGGAGGGAGGGGGAGAGAGAGAGAGAGAGAGAGAGAGAGAGAGAGAGAGAGAGAGAGAGAGAGAGAGAGAGAGAGAAGAGGGAGCTGGACTTAAATCCAGATCTGTGTAAGGCTCCAGTTTTCTCCCTGAGAACAGCTTCAGGCAACAGGTGCGGAGCCCTGGAAGTAGCTGTCACAGCGTGAAGAATCTTGCTGGGGAACTGTCACTCCAAATGTGGGATTTCAGGCAGAGGAGCCATCAGCCAAGTGGAAGGGAATCTATAAGTGGCCAGGTCCTTGCCCAGAAAAACAAGCTTGAGAAAGATATTCAGAATGTCCTCTCTCTCTCTCTCTCCCTCTCCCTCTCTCTCTTTCTTTCATTTTATTTTTGAGCCAGGGACTCATGTATCCCAGACTGCCTTTAAATTTACTCTGTAGCCATGGATGACATCGAACTCCTCATCCTCCTGCCTCCACCCTCCAAGTGCTGAGATTACAGTCATGTTCCATCATGTCCAGCTAAAATAATCTTAACCATAACCACCCTAAAAGCTTGCCCAGCACTCACACTGTTTTTACTGTCACCTCACTTACTACCTCAAATTCTCTTTGGGTTTTAACAATGCTGCTCTCCTTTCTTTAAAACGGGAATCAATTACAATGGAACCGGTGCCATTCAGGTAGATCACATCTACACAGAACTGCAGTAAACAATGGGCCCATTAACATAATTCACCCAAAACACAGATTGGCCAAGTTTGGGGATAACGCTTGGGAACGCTTACAAAGTATTCCTTCATGTTGGTAGCACTGGGACAGATGACACTCGATGGGCAGGAGCTGTGGGCACGGAGATGTCCAGGAAGGCTTTGACTGTAGTCAGCTGGCAGAAGGGACATCCACTGCTCACACACGGGAGGATGTATCTGAGAGGGTGCAGGGCAGCCCAGAGAGCCAGGTCACTGAGAAAGCCACGCTGAGATACCCATGAAACCCAGCACCCCTCACTCAGCCATACTTGGAAAGCAGCAATTGCTAAGTGTGAATCATTTTGTCCCAGGTACCGGGGACCCAGAGCAGAGCCAAGGGAAAAAGGGTAGCCTCTGAGGGTAATGCCCAGAGATATTTCAGGCAGACCTCAGGGTAGGTATGGGGGGTTTGACACCCCGGAACCCAGTGGTGCAAGCTGAGACCCCACCCGAACCCCTGGAGCTCCAACACAGACTACAAACCCATCTCTTCCCGAACACAGGGATTTTGGCAGGGATTTGGCAACTGGAGGCCAAATGCCCCTCTTTGCTAGCACTGAAGACCCTCACAAGCTTTGGAAACCAAGGAGCAAATAGAGGGCCAGAGAATCTGAACGCTGGGGAGTAAGTCCCACAAGGAAGGAGTGGGAGTTACAGGCCCAGGGCCTGTGGCCAGCATGGCCGTGTGAGCATGCCTGCCTGTTTTCAAATGGACACAAGCCAGCTGTGAGTCCCAGCCAACCTCAATAACCATGGTGGCTATAGAATTACTGGGTCCCCCGCATATTCATGATCCCTAGGTGACCTTGGGCTGGTTCTTTCCCACCTCTGGTCTTTAATTTGTTGACCTAAAGGGCGTCTGTTGGTGACTATGGCTGTTTCTTTCTCTAGGTCCACGGAAGGGGCGGGAACCTTTTGGAGGGCATTGCTTCACATGCCTCTTCTTGGCCTGGCATGCTCACCAGCCTGACTTGAAGAAGTCTCTCTGCTAGGGACACAGCTCCCGGAAAGTCCCAAGTAACTTGTCTATTGGCTAGTAAGAGAGGTTTTGCATGGGTCAGTGAGGGTAGTAGAGGGAACATGCATGTAACCACCTGTGATCCAGGGACACACTTCCTCTCCAGGCCACTTGGAACAAGCCGCCCACCCTACAGAGCCTGTGCACTTTAAATCAAGTCTCAGTGGCTGCGAACAATGACCCTCTCTTCCCAACCGTCATGGTCACTACCAGGGCTGGGAGGCTGGTGTCCTGGATTCTCTCAGCTGTAGATGTGGGTCTGGGAAGCTGTTTTCAGGCCAGAAGCATCCTGAGTGCATTTGCAGAGACACGGGGAGCCCCACGGCTCAATGAATTGGGCTGGGACACTGCCCACTCCATTTCCTGTTGGCCACTGTCCACAGGAGTTGGGCAGCCAGGGCTGCAGCCAGCGTCTACCTGGCTTCCCGTGCAAGGCCTGGCAAGGTCAAGGGAGATAGGGTCTATGCACAGGGCCTTCCTGGAAGGTCAGTCAGTGGGAGCAAATGGCGCTAACAGAGCCACAGAACTGCTGGCCATACCTGAGAGTCAAGCTCATTCCCATGCAATGGTTTTTCAACATTCCACACATTGTCTTTACTGCCCTATGCTTAGGCAGCAGGATACCAAGGATCAGGAATGCCACACATTGTTTTAAAACCCACACTCTTGCTCAAATACCTCCCATGGTTCCCTGCCACCTATAAGATAGGGAACGCCCCTTAACCTGGCATTCAAGGCCCCACCCCCATTTTGTAGGACTGGCCCCACCTTCTGCCTGTGTAACTTGGTCCCTGCAGCCCCCGGGGTCTCATTGCTTTCATTCATTCCTTCCTACCAACCAGACATGCTTTTCCCTGCTTCCTTGACAAAGTTGAGCTCGTCTCCATCCTCCATAGACAATATACACCCTCCATCTCTGCCCTCTCTGGGCACGCCAGCCGTTCTAATCAGCTATATCAAACTTCTCCAAACTGTCCTTGAGTTTGTTGAAAAGAGACATCATCACCTCACTTACCTCCACCCTCCATAGCATCCTGCCCCTGGCCTCTCGGCACAAACAGGGACAATGTGATTCCCCAGTTGCTAACGCAGAGAAAAACCAGTGCTAAGAAAGGCCTGTGTTCCGGTGCAGCTCCGCCCATCCCGGGTGCACCCATGGAGAACGCTGATTTGACATACCACAGAGACACCCAGCCACCCCTTCTTCCTACGGCACCACACACAGCAGCTGAGCTATAGAACCAGCCATGGTGCCCCTGGAGGGCAAAGAAAACAGAGTTCTGTTTGATCGCAAAAGTGAAATTGTGTCATCTGCAAGGAAATAGATGGAACTGGAGATCACTAGATTAAGTCAAATGAGGCAGACTCAGAAAGGCAAATACTACGTGTTTTCTTTCCTTCCTACGTGGAGTCTAGATTTCAAGGCACAAGCAGCAATGGATGCACTCGTGGGCATCAGGTGAGGGTGGAAACTCGAGACATCTCTGTGGCCTTGATACCACACAGCTGGGTGGGGAGACGGCTTCCAGGTGCTAAACCAAGCTCTGTGTGACAGCCACGCATTCCACCCCAACGACCCCATTTTCTCAATCACAAGCTAAGAGCGTCCTTGAGTTCCATCCCCGAGACAGTCGCAAAGTGGGTAAGGCCAAACGTGGCTTGCTCAACCGAGGTACCAGAAGGGCCTGGTGAAGAATGGGGAGAGCTTGTTTCTGGTTAGAAAGGTTAAAATAGGGGTTGGGGATTTAGCTCAGTGGTAGAGCGCTTGCCTAGCAAGCGCAAGGCCCTGGGTTCGGTCCCCAGCTCCGAAAAAAAGAAAAAGAAAAAAAAGAAAAGAAAGGTTAAAATAAGCCAGAGAGGGACGTTGCTGACCTGCATGAGAGCAAGAGAGCCGGTGTCTTAAAACTTCAGACTAGTATCCAGGATCCTCCATGGTGCCTAGAGGTAGCAAGGGACCTGTGAGTCAGGAAGGGAGAGCAAAGATGGGGCCTCGAGGGTCTAAGGCAGCTGACAAGATAGTCTAGCCCAAGAGAGACACGGTCTATTTCTAGAAACTCCTTCTGAAAGACACTTCTACATCCACATTGGCAATCCAGCCCTGGTAATGATGAGTCATCCTGTAACACCGTGCCGGAAATTAGAGAAGCTACTTCGAAGTCAGCTTCTGCGGGGATGGTAAGCCGGAAGCTGAGGCTCGTCCCAAAGGGGCAAGAGAAAAGGTTCTGCGGATTCTCAAACAATGGGGCCGAGGATGGCAGTTCCTGCCAGATGACCTCGCCCAGCATCTCAGAGGGCACACCTGGGCAAACAGGTGGACTGAAGTCTGGCCAGGAGGCCAGTGTGGCTGGAGGGCGGTGGGAGAAGAGCAGGCGAGACTCAGGACCAGATGACGCAGAGACTCACAGGGACACGGCAGGCACTGGCATTCCCTGAGCCAGCCGAGGGGGACACGAGTCCATTGCACGTCCCACGGAAACAAGATGTAGAGGGCAGTGAGGGAGCAGGAAGAGTGGTTGGGAGGGGCTGGTGTGAGGATGGCAGAGGTGTGGTGGGCACGGGAGTGAGGACAATCCCAGGCCTGGGAAGGGTTCCAGAAGAGCGTCCAAAGCCGGGATGACCACCAGCGGTCACACCCACCGCCATGATCACGCCCATGGTGGGCGGCAACCTGGAATTGCACAGTGCCCGAGGTGGCAATGACCTGGAAGGTGTCTCAGAAACCCAGACGTAGGACTCGGTCCCTGAGAGTTTCCAATTCTACAGATGAGCGACAAATTTAGCAAGCTCTCCAGAGCCTGCACAGCCAGGGTACCTGGTCACATTTGGAAAATGACACTAGGCAGCCTCCCGGCCTAGATGGATACAGGAGCCCATGAAGGGCACGAGTGGGGTGTTGGCTTCTCCCTAGGCACCTAGGGGACACAAGAGGGAAGAGAGGCTAACAAGCACACCTCTAACTCACACCCCAGTCCCACCCACCCTCACCCAGCCTGCTTCCAACTCCTACTGTGACAGCTAAGCCCTCCGCTCTGGATGGCTTCTCGGACAAAGGGCACCGGTAATGCACCAGGCCGACGAGGGCAGTAGGATTACACACGCATTGAAGCTGTTTACATTTACCACGGAGCAGAGGCCATGCGTGCTAAGTTAGCGAGAAGGTGCTGACCACGGGCATGTGTCCGAAAGGAGGAAGGTGGTGCGATCTGCTCATCAGGCAGTACCAGAGTGGGGCATGCTGCTAGTGGAGGAGATGGTGGGGCCATGACTGCACAGGTGGACACGGCAGCTCCAGGAGGTGCCACCAGGGTGTCCTCCAGTAGGCCTGAGCGTAGAGGCTGCACCCACCCGCAGGGACTTTCTGGACTGAGGCGATGCTGATCTTGTCAGTAAGAGTGACAGAGGAGCAGCCTTCCGCTCTCCCTTTCAGAAAGCGGGTGGATTTTTCCACTCTCGCTTTTCTGACCGGAAGCTCAGGATGCCGGCACTTGCCTTGCTTAAACAGAGCAGGGCTTACTGTTTTAGAAGTGTCTGACAGAGCAAGCGGAAGGGACGCCCCCCACACCCCCAAATCATCCCACGCTCACTCACGGCGCGTGGCTTAAAATAAAGCGTGTTCGCCTCATTTAAAAATTCTGAGAGCTGACGCTATCATTAAAAGACAGTGATCGTCGTCATCGCCCACTTTCGGAATCAAAGAGGCCCCGCTCAGGTGTAGACGTGGCAAGGCCAATCTGAACTCTACCCGTCCCTCTTCCGCTGGACGAGTCCCCTGATTGCATTAGCAGATCCAGGCTGATGGGAAAATGCCCTGGGCATTCCCTGTTTGCTTCTTAGCTTCCTGATGCTAAACAAGGTGCACAGGGCAGCTCAGCGGCCGATCAGATTATTAAGCAACAAAACCCATTAGGAATCCGTGTGGATTACACACTCAGAGATAACCACATTCTGACCTTGAGACTCAGGTTTCCATCATCCAAGTGCGTCAAGTGTCAACGCATAACTCTCTAACAGGAAAGGCAGACCAGGGGGAGGTTTAGCTGCAGAAAACCACTGACGTCTGTCTGAAGCATATGCAGGCCACGTGAATGCCTACAATGGCTTAGCTGAATGAATCCTGCGCTCACATTAGACGTGAACATTATATCTAATCAACTTAACGGGTCCTGGGCAAGTCCCAACATTCACACGCTCCGATTCGTCAGGAACTTCCTACTTTTCAGTAGCCACACACGCTAAAATCTCACTACGACTACCAGGCACCCATCTGCTCTCTCAGAGTTTGAACTCTCTCGTTCTCACTGGGATCAAGTCCCAGGAATCCTCACTTAGCGAATAAAATCTCCATGCTGATCGCCAGGAGGCTGATGGTATTTTACGGATCACAGCTGAATCACCCTCAAGTTTTCTACCTCGTTCTGTTGCCCCCCGCCCCTCCCCCCATGAATCACCTCTCGTGAAACTTAAGGCTTCTTGGCACCACAGCAGTTTGGCAGTCCAGAGTGGGGGTGGGGAGGGTTCTTTTGTTAAGACATCACTAGGAAGACACAGGTAAAACTGACAGCAGAACTGCGGATGTTCAGCTGCTGGAGAAAAATAACCAGGCTGAGGTTTTACTCTCAGACTGTAAAGCCACGTAGCCAGTGACCATGTATCCTAGCGACCTCCCTTCAGTCTCCATCAATTGCAGGCTGCAGGTGGGACCTGGCAGTCTTGCATCCTGGGGAGGGCTGCTCTGAAGAAGTTCTGCAAACCCAACGGCAAACAGCAAAGAACGGAGGAGACAGCTCGGTTCCTAAGGCCATCTCAGACATCTGCCACCACCACCATGCTCACACTCTGAGCTCTTCGGAACCCACGCTCCCTAAGTCCTGAGCTTCCTCCACACTGAGGGTGGACTTTGAAAGCCTCACATTTATCCCTTGCCTGTGCTGTTTGGAAGGATTAACTCACTGGCATCCGGTAGAGCAGGAGAAACCAACCTTTGAAAGTTTCTGTTATGTAACTTTTATTCTCTGTCCCTTGTCAGCAGGTATGGGCTTGCAGTACCTTCTAAAGGGACTGGGGTGTCATCTGCCTACCACTTCCCACAGAACCCCAGGGGCATGTGGAACCTGGGGAAGTTATTTTCGCTCTTCCCCAAAGATCAGCTAACACCAACCTTTTTAAGGTTACCCTCGGCTTAGCTCTGACTCTCTTTGGGGACACGCGTATTTGACATTATTCAGTTAAAAGAAATCTGACGTCCTTTTTTTTTTTAAAAAAAAAAGTACAATTCAGAGGTCTATCAATAGCTGAATCACTCCATATGGTCTGCACAGCAAATCTTCCACATGCTTTTTTTAGTACAGTGGCATTATTTAAAAATTTTTGGAGGAAGGAGGAAGGACAGTCTTTGGTTAGCAGACACTGCAGCACCAGAGGACATCAGCTACAGTGTGAGGTGGTTTTATTCCCTCTCCAGTGTACTCTGAAAAGCGGTCCATGTCATGCCGTTTTGACACTTCTGTAAGTCGAAGATCCATCTGCTCTCGGAGCCCAGCCATGCACTCTAGTTCAGGAGCTGGACAACGTCTACTCTGTAAGGGCCAAGGTGTTTAAGGTCTGGTGGCTGCTTCCTCCCTCTCACTCTATCCGAAAATGACTTCAACAGGCAGCCTTGACCCCAGCCAACATGCTACCTACCCACATGACCCAGGAGGGTTGACCACACAGATAACTGACACTGTGCCTCGCCACTCTGAAGCTTCCACTGAGCTCAGGGCTCTAATTAAGTACTTTCCATTTTCAAAACAAATGCAAGCAGTAATTACCATCTTCCCTCCCTACCTTCCAGGAATAGCCTGGGAACGAGGCAAAATCCCCAAGTCCCTTGACTTTGAGGCTCTGCATCTAGGACTTTGTGTTCTTCCTACCCCACTGACCCAAATTACATAACCCTTCTTGTGTCTCTTGCCACATGGATGCCGGGGAGAGTCACGGCTCGTTCCCGTGTTCTCAGGTATGTTTGAGGGAACCTGGCATGTGTCTCTCAGGATGAGAGTTCCATTATTGTGAACCCAGGGCACTGGGGCTTCACTTAAGCCAACAAAATGCATCTTTTAAAGTGACCGGGTCCTCATTGTTTGCGTGGATGTCTAATTGAAAGTGTTATGTAACCGGAGTGCACACAGCGTTCCGGATCTATTAATAACCGGCTGTGGCCAAACTCTAAGGATTCTTCGAGTTGAGAGTCAGAGGACATCATCCGTTACTAACCACACACATTTATGCATAAACATGAAGCCCCATCGGGCAGAGTGGAGTCTAGACCCCGAAGGGTGGGAATAAACCGTCCCAGGTTACAAAGCCAAGTTCACAAGCGGATGAATGCCAGTTTCCCGGCCTCTTCCTCTGTGCGTGCACCTTGATGTGATCTGTCCACACGGGCACCTCCAGTGACAGTCACTGTGTAGCAAGGAAGACCTCAGAGACCTCGCAGGGCCAAGCACGACTCACCAGCACAGAAGCCAGTGGCCACACTCCCTGTCAGACAGGTAAGCCCACGAAGGAACTTCTTCATCTTATTTATTTATACACCATACATATCCTCCTGCCCTCCCCCAGAAATACAAGCACCTAGGACATACTTTAACCAGAGGCCAGCCTAGGGACTGTGTGCTTGGCTTTTGAGACGTTCTCGGAAGGAAGACTCTAGTCTGCTGTCCACTTCCATGGCGCTGTGCACGTGTGTGTGGGAAAAGCACAGAGTGAGATGGGAGAAAACGATGAATTAAAAATTAAATATCAGAAAAAAAGGGGATCGATGGCGTACTGTGTGATCCAGTTTTGTGTGCTAGGGGTATGATAGACGATCCGGAAATCGTTGTTCCATAATTACGCTGTCACTGTCGCGAGTGACTTAAATGAAAATCATTTCTCTGCGCTTGTTTTTTATCCAAAACCACACCCGTCGTTAATCGTGAGGACACACAGCACTGGGAGATTAATGCCACCACCAAGAAGCACTGTCTTCCCTTCACAGATCCCGAGAGGAGAGCGTGTCAAAAATAAAGGAAACTTTTCTCCGGTTTGGTGACTTTCGAATACCCATCAAGCCCTGCTGGGAGCTGAGTTTCTGGGAAAAGGTGACAACACGTCCATTCGCGTTCGGATTCAGTACTGCTTTAAAGGGTTCATGAATCTACATCTTTAAAAGGGCTGCCGGCAACCCATCAATGGCCCATAGGTCAACTTGATACATTTAGCTCTATTAGCAGCCCCCAAATAAAATGAAATTCAGTGAGGGTCTGAGCAGCCTGCCACCCACCCTTCTCCTCACAGCTTCTCTGAAGGCGCTCAGTGGACTCCACCTGTCATTGGCATAATCACCAGAGAGCAGCGGTGAGAGAGCAAACCACCCCTGTGCTGTCCTCACACCGATGGCTCAGGCTGGGATTCACTTACAAACTGTCACTGATCCTTTTCAGAGGGCAGCAAGGCCCGCTGGCCACGAGGCTTCCCAGCCCGCTGTACGTCAAGGTGATACTGGATTGTATCAGTTCTTAGGGGCCAATGTCATCATCTCTTCAGACTGAAGTGCCTACACTATCCCATAACCCCAGTCTGGCCCCTAGGGACATTTTATAGCCACTATATTTTTACCTAATAGATAACGCACTACCGCTGAGGCACCGCCTCCTTTGGCTGAACTAGACTCTCACCGCTCTTTCGACACAGGCGTACTCTTCTTGGAAATCAACTATCTATTCAGTCTACCTGGGTGATTGATGCCCCCCCATACCCTAGCTCAGACCTGTGACCCCCTAGTTCTCATACTCACAGAGTCCTGGAGCTGGGAGGGATCTGAGACATTACCCACCCTAACCCTAACACAGGCACCGAGGCCTCTGTGGCAAAAGATCTTCCCCCTGCTCCAACACCATCACTTTCCACATGGTGTAGACAGACAAGTTAAATACTCAACCTCTCAAACGAGTGCTCAGACAAGGACCAAACGATTCCCTGGTGGTGATCTTGATTAGAATCACCCGCATGCATTTAGGCGAAGAGAGCCTCGTGTCTGTATCAGAGCTTAACCCCTCTCCCTCTAGGTTAAGAAGTGTGAAGTTTTGCTGACACACAGACAGATGGCAACTGTGAGTCAGGGCCCAGGTGGCCCTTGCCTCGTGGCCATTTGGAATCAGCCCCCCAGGCCCTAAGATCTGCACAACCAACCCCGGGGTGGTACTGGTGGGTATTGCCCAAGGGGAAAGGCTGAGAGTGCTATGTGAGGGTGAACTTGCCTGGGCCACACAACATGGGAGTGGGGACATGGGAGCAAGTTAAACTGTTCAACATCCCCTAAAGGCCCTGGAAAACAGAGCCCGCAAAGAAACCACAAGGAAAACGTATTAACAATCCTCCCCACGCCCCACAATGAGGCTTCTTGTGATGACTGCCCTCCCTAAAAGGAGAAGAGAATGGCATATACATTCCACTAGTAATTTGTTCCATCTCGGCTGTCATTGGAGGGAGTAGTTTCACACACATGCAGTGTGGCTCTTGAGACAGAAGCAGCTAGTGGAGGAAATGAATCGGGGTGTTTGTGACCAAAGGATCAGGATAAGATGGTGAGCACTTTGGTTTCCACCTTGTGACCTTGATTAGCACATTCAATATCCCTGGGCCTCAGTTTCCTCAACTGGAATACAGAGAAGGGAAATCCTACTTCCTTGGAGCGGTTTGGAGGTCCACCAACCAGCAATGCCTGGACACCCACCAAACATCCAGTTCCCACTAGTGACTAAGTCCGAATCCAGGTTGCACACATAGATGCTTATCTAGACCAAACAGGTCTCTTGCCTGCCTGCATGTCAATCTCGCTGCCATCTCCCTGATAGCCCAGGAAAACACCGGGTCTTGAAGGCACCTAGGCAGTTCAGAGACCAGGTAGGGTTTGGGGACAGATTCCAAGCACTGGGTTATGGTTGGAGAGGGGGCTCAGAGGCAGCCTCTGAGCCCTGTGAAGGGGCTTTGTTCCCGAGGCGAAGGGCCTGGCTTACCGAGAAGAGCATCCGGAGGCAGGTGGGGGGCGCGCAGGGCACGCAGCAGAGCCACAGCCCGGCCCGGGTCCGGGGCGCGGGAGCCAGAGGAAGGCGAGAAGGAGGAAAGAGAGGTGGCCGTGGGTTCCTGCCTCATTCTCCCAAGCAGCGCAGACCCACTGGCCGCCTCCGGCTGAGGCTGGCCGCCGGACACCGCAACCCAATCATGCTGCTCATGTCTCTGTCAGCGACTGGCGAGGTGTGCGCGAGGCTGGGTTGTCTGCAGGCGATACCCAGGGGCTCCTCATGCCCCGCGCCTGGGCTCGGCGGGAAGATCGCAGAGGGCGGCTGCGCCCGGGAAAGGAGAGAAAGGAAGCGTGAGAGAGCACTGAGCTGCGCCCCGCGGGGCCGGGGGCGGGCAGCACCGCGCGCCCCACCCACCGCGCTCTGCGCCCCGCGCCGCGCACCCGCCGGGCAGCCGAGCCCCAGAAACTTTAGCACATGGCCGGTCCGCCGGCCGCTGTGGCCCGAGCCCCGCTCGTGGCGTAGTACCCGCCCCAGCTCCAGATCGCACCTTACCGGCGGCCACCGCAACCGCGGCGGAGGGTCGCCTACCTGGCCGTGCGGAGAGTGGTGCGGACCAGCGTGGGAGGAGAAGGGGGCGGCGACGTCGGGGTCCCCGCAGGGGAGGGGCAACTCCGCGGCAGCAGTGGCCGCCCTTAAGGCATCCGAGGAGGGGACTGCGAGCCAGCGGAGGGGGTCTGCAGGACCCTATAGGGGAGGGTCAGTGCGTTCCCCGCCCCGCGGCGCAGATGCTGAGGACGCGCGCGGGCTTCCCCGGCCCGGGTCTGCGGAGCCAGCCCTGTTACCTAGCGACTCGCTCCGGGAAGCCCACGCTGACGCGCTAGGAGCTGGGCTGCGGCAGAGGGGAGGGGAGAGGAGGGATAAGGAGGGGAGCGAAGGGGGAGAGGAGGGGAGCTCCAATGGAAGGGGGCAGGGGAATCTGGCGTTGCCAGCAAGAGCTCCTCCCTCTACCTACACGTCGCTGCTGGGGAGTGGGCCAGGAAAGACGTAGTCACAGTCTGGTCCCGAGGATCGGGGACCTGCTCCTGCGTGAGGGTGGATGGAGGGAAATGGTGATGCAGGTTCCCCTGTGCTGGGGTTACAGCAGCAGGTGGCGGCGACGTGGCCCATGGAGGCCTGACGCTCATAGGAATGAAGAGATGAGCCAGCGAATGTGGCCGTGGGCGTGTGGGTGTGTGTGAGATGGCCCCCACCCACATGGAGTATTTGGAGACCCAGGGACTTGGGTGAGAGAGGTGCCCCCCCCCCTTTCTTGGCCTTGCCTCCCTCCTTCCTGGACATTTTGCTCTTGCGCTGTTCTCATCATGAAAGCTCCTTGCTATCTCACTGAGCTCCTCCTACCCCTTGGAGAACCAGAGGATGGCTGCTAGGTAGTGACAGCTTAGTCCCCCAGCCCATGATGCCCGACCAGCGCACCAGGTATCTAGTTTCAGGAGATCAAAAACCTGCCTCCATGTGCCTTCCTTCTTGTGGATTCCCGTGTGCCTTCCTACGCTGCCTCTCAGGCCAGACTGGGCCTCAGGCACAGCCAATTCTTCGCAGCTTATAGGACGGATCAAAGTAACTTAACATCCTATCTAAAATAGAGTCCTCATCCCCAAAGTCAAAGCAGGCAGGGACCACAGCCTATGGTGAAGTAAACCTTCAAATGCAGTGGGTAGAACCCAGACTTAGGCTTTATACAAGGACTCTGCCATGTCTAAAAGACTCTCAAACCTGCCAAGATTCTGCCCCTTCCCTACAACAGGAACAGCTGCCATCTCCCGAGGGCCAGTCCCCGTCTCATCCTTCACTCCTTCCAAGGCTGCTGCTGTCCTTTTCCTGGTGTGAACATGAGGAGGTAGAGGGAGAAGACGGACCTTTCAGAGAATCACAACATGCCCAGGACCCACATCCTACATCTTAACCCAGACTCTCTAGAGGGAGGAGCCCCTCCCCCCACGAGGATTTGAGAATGGGGGATGGGCTGCTGAGGTTTTGATGTCAGTGGTGGCTTTTTCTCTGTTCATTCATTCTTCTACCCCTACTAACCCTTCCAAATAGAAACCAGGGCGGGAGCGCATGCGCGCTCGCACACACAACACACACACACACACACACACACACACATGCACACACACACACACACACATGCACACACACACACACATGCACACACACCCCAACAGTGCTTTTTCTACAGAAACCTGCTGTCATTCCTGGTCCCTAGGCAGCAGTTACGTTCTGACATTTCACAGCAAGACTGGGTGCAACATCCCCGACGTTTGCCTCCAGTTTTTAATGTATAACGGCAGCTTTTCAACAGACTTTCGTCAGCGCTAACCTCCCGCTTGCAGGAATAATTTGACATATCATTTGGTCAGGGAGTCCAGGGCTTATAATACCCCAAACCTCAGAGAATCTATTCTATGCCCAGACATTTGCAGCCTCCCCCATAGCAGAAGACTGAGGGGAGGGGCAGGGGAGGTGAATAGTTGGTTACTATGTCTCAGTCTCTGTCAGGGGTTTTAGTATCACAGTCAAAAAACAAAAAAACAAAAAACCTAGTTCATTCACAGTATGCATGCATGTGTGAGTGCATGTGTGTGTGGTGTATGGTGTAGATATGTGTTCATGTGCTCTGTGTACATGTGCATGGTGGTACACTACTTCCCATGCACGTTTGCCCCATCTTGTCTGTGTTTGTGTGGCAAGCGCCTTACCACCTGAGCTGCTTCCCCAGCTCCTGAACTCGGCACACTGATGAGATCCACATGTCCGCTCACCAGTATTTGCAGCAACGAGGCCGTGGATTCCACCTAACTGTTCCCCAACAGAGGGACAAACTGTGGAACACATACAGAGAGACTACCGTTCAGTCACTAAAAGATGAAATCTTGTCATTCGAGGCACCCTCGAGGATTCTGGAGGACATTATATTAGTTGGAATGGGCCAGGCACAGTATAGTAATCAGGACTCTAGAAGAGCAGAACCAGTAGAATAAGTGTATTAAAAGATTTGTCAGATTGCCTATGTAATATGGTCTGGGTAGTCAGACGAGGATTATCTTATGCCAGAGAGACTGAGACCCTGGTCATTGCTCAGTACATGAGGCTGGATGTCTCAGCAGAACCCAGGCTACTGAGGTCCTGAGGATTTCTGGAGGGCTGGCCTCTAGTCCACATCGGAAACCCAAAACTGGGTCCTGGTAACAGTGAAAGATGCAGAAGCACCAGCCACAAAGTAGATGAACTTGCCAACAAGAGTGAAGGCAAGCAGGCAAAAAGAAACAGAACAAAACAAAATAAAACAACAACAACAACAGAAGGGGGCTCTAACATCCAGAGTAACTCTCCCCACTTCAAATAATCTGACCAAGAAAATTTCTCACAGGAGCAATCAACCAGCACACATAGGGAGTCAAACACTGTATGGAATCTAGAGATGCTGACCTCACAGAATAGAGTAAAGAATAGTACACAGCCAACAGGGCAGGAGAGGATAGGCTGAGGAAAGCCTACAGGTTCAGAGTTACAGTCGGGAGGAATAGCTGCCAAGGTCCCGTCATACAGTTGCATGGCTACACTTAATAATATCACCATGAATATTTCAAAATACATGGGAGAGAATATGGACCTTCCTTTCTCCTCCCACTCCAACTTCCTTCCTTTTCTTCTCTATTTCTTCAGACCAGGCCTCTTCTCTATCTATCCCAGGCTGGCCTAGAACCCCTGACCCTCTCACCTTAGCCTGCTGAGCGTGTGTGCCAGAAGAGAGAATTTCAAATGCGTTTTACTACAAAAAATGTTTGATGTGGTGGATGTGCCTGATCAGATAGCAGTGTCGTGCATGCAAACACCAAGAGACACCCTGGGTGCTACACCCGTGTGCAATGATTAACAGTCAATACAGCAAACCTGCATGATCAGGATCTGCCTGTGAGGACGTTCATTCTCCAGGGCTCAGCTCTCCAGGCTGCTGTCTCCCCACTGGCTTACACTGGCTTCTGTCACACACTTAGAGTAGATGGAGCAATATTTCAGTCTCACAGCCAACCCCTGGGCAGGGAACCCAAACTTGTTTCTATACTTCTTCCTGGGTGCTGTGGCCCTTTTCAGGCCACCCTCCTGAGTGTCCCTTGTGGTCCCCACAACTCTGGCTTCTGAGGGATAGATGCCATGGGGAGTTGAGCATAGCACACGGTAGCCAAAAATGCAGAGTGACCAGCAGGGCTCATCTGTAGCCCCTCACCTCATAGAACATGGAGCATTGTGGGAAGAGATGGGGCCTGGCCAGTAGTGGAGATGAAACAGAAAGATACCAACATTCTGTAGGAAAGGAAGCATTGGTGTCTATGGCTTTTTTTTTTTTTTTTTTTTGCAATGCTCACATCAAATGAACTAACCTCCCGGCTTCAGGTCTGGAATGAAGACACCAGGAACAGCCAAGGCAGCCTGTGATAAGACAAGGCACTCAGAAAGAGGTGTCACTGTCTTGCAGGACCTACGTGGCCCCTACAGGGGAATCCAGGCCACCGGAGACAGGGCCATACTTCTTTTCAGAACAAGGAAGAATACTTTTATGCTAGAACAGTGGTGGGAGAATTATACTTCACAGGCCACATTCTGCTCAAGGATTTTTGTTAACCATTGTGTGGGTTTGCAGCTCCGTGTTCTTTTACGTGGTAAAGCTGGGTACTGAGACTTACTGACATCCAGCCCCAGCTTAGAGAAGCCCGGCACCAGATGGACTGTCCTGGTGGGTAGTGAGTTCCCTGGCACCTGTGATATCCAACCAAAAACCAGAAGATCTGGTAAACTGTGACTGGAGGACACGGCCCGAAGAGGCCTTGGAGACTGTGAGAGTCCAGCCTAATAGGAGGTATTCAGGTTTCTGGGCTGTCTGATAGTCATGTCAGTCACAGCTGCAGATGGCTCGCCTTCCACAGAGCACATTCAGTAGACCCGTTGCTTCCCAAACCACTCTCTGATGTATGTATACTGGTTCTCCTTCCCCGCTTCCTAGGCTACCATTATACCCAGAGGACTCATGCAACGTTCCATGTTTTTGCAAGGGGTTAGATTTAGTGTCAGGGAGGTCAGTTTGTTGGTTTCTTTTGGGATTGCCAGGGACATTTTTCTGACAACTCGGCCAGCCTGCACGGGACAGAGCACCTGCCCTTAGAGACGTGGTCACCTGAACCCTGGACAGCGTGAGCAGATTCAGATGACTTGGGAGGATCAAAGGCAAAGGAAATAACACAGCCAGGCACACCGATCCCAGGCAGCCAAACTCGCAAAGTTATTAGCAGGAATTCTGCTTCCTTTCCAAGCGGGATGTTGTGATCTCTAAGGAGAACCCAAAGTCCACAGTCACTCTGATGTCCTTTCGAGCTAGTACTGAATACAAAATGGGTTAAGTCTCCACCTTAGTCTGGGAGACTCTGGGGTGACGAGACAAAAGCAGAACGTCTCGCGCCGTCATCTGTGGTAGGTGCAGACTTCTCAACCAGCAAAAGCGCATGTCCCTGAGTGAATTCCACTGGCAAAGGCTGACTTGATTGTGGTAGCTTGTGCTGCTTCTCAGGGCAGACCTGCTTTCCAGTCCCCAAGTGACTCTAATCCCACCCACGCCGCACTGAATTCTAGGTACCAATTTTTCTACAGCCCTTGCTGCTTTGAGGATTGATTTTTTTCCCCCTCCCTCATCAAAGAAACATGGCAGAAAAGGGAATTTAGTTTACTTTTCAACCTGCGTTATTTTTGCCATAGCTATTCCCGGGTGCTGGCAAGATGGCGTGGCCCTACGGATGCCCCTGGGGTGGGGCCTTTCCTCCTGAAACCTGTTCTGACTCTATGGCATCTGCTCTCTGCCAGTTAATCGTACTCGATACCTACTTAAACCAAAGCAGGGCTTGCTCTCTAGCTAGGAGAAATCTTAACGCTACCCAGTGCGTCCTTAGAATGTTAAAGATTACACCCAGCAAGACTTATACCAAATGCCCTCTCAGAGCCCCCCTCAGCCAGGCACGCCAGTGTCTTCTGTTCCCCTTTGTCCGGGGCAGCAATTATCTCATTTCCAACCTCCCCTATGCCTTCCTCCCAGAACACATTCTTTCTGCCTGCTTCCTGCTTACATTTCCCCCGACCAGAGCTTGGACGATGTTAAATTCTTAAACGAGAGTTGCTTCTTACTTTTCTGGGTTTTTTCCCCCCTCATGATCATGCGTGGTGTGAGAAATAAAAACCTCGTTGCCACTGCATTACAAACAAAACCGTTCGTCCCTGGGTATTTTATTTATGATTGCCCAGAGTTGGCGTGCTGGGTTTGGGTTCTTGAGGTTAGATGGGAAAATATAATGAAATTAATTGCTATGTTCACACCACACTCATTATTGCCTTCCCAGGATCAATATTAGCAATAGTAAATTCAGGTCTGCCGGAGAGATTGTTCCATAAAGGAGCGTTTCTGTAAAACCGCTAAAGATGTAAATGCTGCCACGACCCCTCGTCTCTCCCACCAGACTCAGCTGCCCGTAATGTTAATTGCTCCGAACCCTGACAAGTGTTCTCCGATGATGGGGGAGCCTCGGCAATGGGGAGACAGCGCATCATCGAGCTGACATATGATCTGAAGCCACTTAGCAGACCTGGCTACTCCGTCACACATGCCCAGCTGGCCATGCCATCTGGGGCCACCGACAGGAGCTCCCAGCTGTCACCTCGGTCACACTTACAGAAGAGATGTCTTGAGCACAGGGGAGGCAGAGTTTTTTCACCTTGACTTTCTGCTCACGATCTTTACAAAGGCTTTTCTAACCAACCAGCCACACCCCAGCTTGCCCTGTTAGAGATCCCAAGGTTAGATTCCTTTAGGATAACCGAGGGAGGGGATCTGGCGTCTCCTGAGACTGGGGGAGACTGTTGGGCTGCTCAGGTGACCGTATCAATAACTGGAGAACTTCCAGAGACTCGTCCCCGAGGGACGAAAGCCAGGGCCTGAGATCTGGGTGTGTGCATCTCTCATCGGCCACCATCATCATCACTGTTACCGCCATAACCCACATTAATCGCATCCCAGTCCTGCGCTAGCTACTTTCACCTCAACCTACAGTTTTCAAGCAATGGCACTTCATTACCTGATTGAGAGACAGAGACACAGCGGTCTCTAGAGCCCAGCACAGTCCTTTACCATCCACACTCTAATGTACCAGAGGAGGGTAGCAGACACGAGCAGCTATTAACTGAATGCTAACAGCAAGACAGACGTCTGTATCTTAAAAGTCATGGGTCTCACCGATAAAACCTACACACCGTCTACCACTCAACAAACATAAATGAAGAGCGTTTAAGAAAGATCTCTCCCTTCACGGAGGGAAAGCAAAACAAAACAAAGAACAAAACCAACTGTGGCTCGTAGATGGCTGTCTGTAAGCCAGCCATGAGGGCAGGTGAAAGACAAGGCTAGGGCCTGTGATTGGACAGCAGAAAGGAGGGCGGGCTGAGAGTTTCTGAGAAGCAGGAGAGATATGAGGGAGGGGAGAAGGAAGGAAGGTGGAGGAAGAGAAGGACAAACTCGATCCGTGTAGCTTTGAATATCATAGAAGGGATGGAATAGCACAGGACAATTTGTCCAATCTAGGTGGGCAGTTATATCAATACCAATTGGCTCTGAGTTCATTGTTTGGACGTTTTGTGGGTTGAGAATTTACTGATATATGTCTGACTGATCATTACACACCTCTAGAGTTTTGATTTTACCAGATTACAGGGGTTTATGACAGCTAGCCATGAGATAGGGGGTTGCTACATGGGGCTAGCCTTGGAGGTGGCGAGACGGCTGGGACCAGAGAGTAGCCAGAGCTAGCATGGTGCATTTTCCTCTTTTTTTTTTTTCATTTAACACAACAATGGCTAAAAGGCCAACCTTCTGTCCTGGCCAACGGCTGCCATCTTCAGAGTCTTCCCTCTCAGAACGTTGAACTATCACACCTACTTTTGAACAAATAAAAAGTCTCTTTCCATTTCTTCTCCATCTTTATTCCCTCAATCATTAGCTTTAATTATAAGGAAGCTTGTTTAGCACAGTATTGGGGTGTTCTATGTTTTCAGTGATCATTGAAAGTACATACCATGGGGCTGGCAAGATGGCTGACAGTGCTCACTGCCAAGTCTGACAACTTGAACCTGTGTGGAAGCACAGAACAGACTCCTGCAAATTGTCCTACGACCTCAATTTATACTGTACATGAGTGTCTATGTATGTGTGTGTGCTTGTGTATGAGTGTGTGTATGTGTGTGTGTTTGTGTATGTGTGTATGTGTTTATGTATGTATACACAGGTACACGCACACACATGCACACATACACAAACATACATATACACACATACACAAACACACATATACACACATACACACATACACAAACACACTCAAACACACATACACACACACTAAACACACACACACATACACTAAACATACACACACACTAAACACACACTAAACACACACAAAGAAAGAAAGGAAAGAAGGAGAGAAGGAAGGAACCTATCAGAAAGATGTCTTCCTTAGCTGCTTCTTCATACCAGCCATTCAAAGTCCTTCCCGGAACCCCTTGCCAACCATGTGTCATAGCAGCCTGTATGAGAGTCAACAGCCCGTGAGAACAGAAAAGACAGGTAAAAGTTAAATGCATGGAAATGAAGTATGTCACAAGCGCTCCACTTTCCTGTGTCAGTGTCCCTGACTCAGAAGGGGGTATTCTTACAGACGTGTGCATACACGCTCAACCATGCTCAGTCTGATGGCTGGAGAAAGTACATGGGCAGGGCTGTGAGAGTGAGTACAGGGCACAGGCAGTGTCTGGTGATGACCGAGTTTTACAGACAGCAGAAACAGAAGGAAAAGGCAGCACAAACTCGGTGAAACCTGTTCTACAGACTGCAGCTTGGTTATTCCAGCCAAGCTTCTGTGGAAATGACTAGAGAATACGTTCACCCTCTTCAGTTTGTCTCACAACTGCGAAGTGACTAGCACCCACGGGCTGTTGTGTTGAAAGCTGAGTAGGACGGGGGTGTAGAAAAGAAAACACAGTGCTCTAAGAATTGTCTGAGCCATGTGTTAACTTGGCAATGCTGACTTGAGAACTAGCTCAGAGCTGCCCTTCTCTTCCGTGATGAAAGATGAATTACCCTTCTGCAAGGACTCTGGCAATTCTTTGATGGGTGGGATCAGACTGTGCTGTGTGCACTGTCAGAGCCTATGAGGGGTTAAAGCCTGGAGAGTCCCCTCCCCCATCCTGGACTGTGATATCTAGGAGAAGTCCACAGAGCCACAGAGATCCCTCCAATAGATGGAGAAACACACACGACTTGTAAAATATCTGTTGCAACGGTTCTTCCCAGGTTAGTGGAGACAAAGCTGTGGTGACCACAACTCTGCAGAATGCTGGCGTCCCACAAGTTGTTTATTAATTTCTTAACCAAACCTGAGAGATCGGCTGCTTGTACACTTAGCTACAGAGAAAAGTGCGCAGTCCGAGGTGCTCAGGACACATCTGAAGCCCTGTATTGGTTAGTTATTGCGTATAGCCATAACACATAGTGACTTACGACAACATAATTTGTGTGGGAGTATGTATATGGGAGTATGGGAGTGTGTGTGTGTGTGTGTGTATGTGTATGTATGCATGCATGTGTATCTGTGTGCGTGCATGTGTATGCCTGTGTGTGTGCATGTGTATATGTGTATGTGCATGTGTATGGTGTGTGCATGTGTATGTGTGGGTTCACGTATGTGTGTGTGTCCATGTGTGTGAGTGAGTGTGTGCATATGTGTGTGCATATGTGCATGGGAAAGCCAGAAGTTAATTGAAGTGTCCTCTTCAATCTTTTCACCTCATTTTTGAGTTATGGTCTCTCACTGAACGTGGATGTCACCAGCTAGGCTGACTGGCTGAGGGATCAGAGGGGTCCACCTGACTCCACTTCCCCAGAGATGGGATAATAGAGGTTTTCCTATGGGTATTGAAGCTTAAATTTAGATCCCCAGGCCTGCACAGCAAGCACTTTACCCACTGAGCCATCTTCTGGCCTCAACAACACATTCTACTACCTCACAGTCATCGTGTGTCAGAGGCCCATCTTTTCTGGGTCTTCTCTCAAGCACACTAGCCAGGGCCGGGATCCCATCAGAGAGCTCAGAGAGCTCATAGTCACCCCCAGCCATTGCTCATGGCATCGTTGGCACAGCGGAGCTTCCTTGAGGGAAGCTGGACTTGCCTCAGCATTTCCCAGCTGACTTTTGGCCAAGGCCACTCTCAGTTCCTTGCCATGTGGGCCTCTCTGTCAGCTTGCAAACTGTGCAAGTTGAGAAGGCAATAAAAAGAGTCTGCTGGGGAGAAGAAACCATCATCTTACATAATCTAATCACCAGCGTGGCATTCTATCACCTTTGCTATGTTTTATTGATTAAGAGCAAATCACAGCTCGTGCCTGCAATCAAGAAAAGGAGATTCTATAAAAAAAATGGTGAAGACAGAGAATCTAGGACCTTGGAGACATCTCAGGGTCTCCCCAGCATCCCACCATCTGGTAAACGACCCTACCACCATCCTACCTTCCAGCTTTCTCTTCCCATTTTCACCTCACCAGACCTTTCTATTCTCAACGGCGCTCAGTTCCAGCCACACCTTCCTCCAGGGAGTGTGTCCAGTCCCTCTGCCCTTCTTTGTCTGGCCTCTCCTGTGGGCCCTGTAATCTTGACAGGAGACACGACAATCACACAACCTCGCTGTGATTGACCTTTTCATGTGGAACATGCTTTGTGAACTCCCAAGACACATCTCTGTGGACTACACCTCATGTCATGAACCATGCAGCTCCTGTGCTCTGCATGGATTCTTTAGAGCCCATCTAATAAGTGAAGGAGAGTAGCATAATGAGCTCAAGGTCACCATACCAACTGGGACACCACTCTTAACAGCTTTACATTGGAGTTTAATCAACCACACTCAGCAGAAGATCAAACGCTATGCCAGAGAACCAATGTTACACACTGCCATAGATTCCTACATCTTTTCCAATAATGTCCTATTTTAGTGGGGAGCGGGAGGGGCATGTATTTAAAATTTTACATTTGACCCTATGGACCAAAGAGAATCCTCAGAAGATGCTAAAATGAGGAGCTGACAGGTCAGGGAAGTAGATTAAACATGTTGCCTTCTTCTGTGGAAGTTTCTTTTGTGTGCCTTTCAGCCTTCACTCAGATGTACCCCTCCCTCCATTCCCATTGCCCCAACCTTATTTCAGCTGCTCAGCCCCTTCCTCATCTGAAAGCTTCAACAGGCTCACATCTGGCTCAACATCTGGGCTCTTGGTCTCCAATCCATTATCCACTCTGTAGGCATAGTGGATCTTTCATTATGCAACAAAGATATCCTAGGGAGATACAACACACACACACACACACACACACACACACACACACACACACACACACACACATATCCCTAGGCACATGCATCTACTCACTTCACATAGGGAGCCCACAGCAGACTGAAGTATGTATATCACCAAAGTCCAACTTAGTAAAACAATGAATTTTATAGGTGTTTTATTACTTACAGGAACAAAGGTGCAGTGAGTGGTTTGAATAAAAATGCCCCCCACAAGCTCAACTGTTTTGTTTGGGCCTCTCTAGACAGCTCGGCCAATCTCAACTTGGCCTGACTGAGATTCTTCTTTGCAACTTGGTTTATCTAAGTGAGTTTCAACAGGCTTTACTCTTTATGTACTCTTGGGGAGGGGAGGACCTAGTGAATCTGGTCAGTTTCAGGGACTTCCTGATGCTACTTTGAGTTGTTTACTTTCTTTCTAAGTGAGCTTCCCTAGGAGATGGAGTGTTTTCAATCTGGAGGAAACTGCTACACAACAATTTACCAGACCATAAAAGTATCAACATCATTCCTTGCCCTAAGCCAGTGATTCTCAACTTCCTTAAGGCTGCCACCCCTTAATATAGTCCCTCATGCTATGGTGACCCCCCCAACCATGAAATTATTTTTGTTGCTACTTCATACCTGCAACTTTGTTAGTTATTAGTCATATTGTAAATATCTGATATGCAGATGGACTTAGACGACCCCTGTGAAAGGGTCATTTGATCCACAAAGTGATGGTAATCCCCTTAGGGCAGAGAAATGGTGCCCTAATCCCTCCAAGTGGTGTCCCAATGACAGTGGTAAAACCTTTGCTGGTTTATGAGGCTCTTTATAGACAGCAGCCATTCAGCGATGTCTCATACTTTTTAAACAACCTCTCCATACTGACAGTGTCCACATAAAATTTCCCACATTCCCTAGGTGTCCGTGGTGGTTAGAATGAAATTGGCCTCCATAGGTTCACGGGAATTGGCACTTTAGGAGGTGCGGCCTCATTAGAGGAAGTGTGTCACTGTGGGTGGGCTTCAAATATTCAAGCCAGGCTCAATGTTGCTCTCTCTTCCTGCAACCTGACGATCCAGATGTAGACTAAGTTACTCCTCCAGTGCCATGTCTGCCTGCTTGCTTCCCAATATGACTATTATGGACTAAACCTATGAACTGCAATCCATCCCTAACTAAATATTTTCCTTTATAAAAGTTGCCACGGTCATAGTATCTCTTCACAGGGGAAAAATAAAAACCTAAGACAATAGGAATGAAAAAGAGCGCTAGTAAAACTTCCCTGACTCCCATAGGCTGGAAGCAGGTGTGCACTCTGGATCCTTCTAGTAAGATCTCCCCAGCCAAGGGCAGATGGTGAAGTTGTATTTTTTTTAAAAGAGCCCCAGCATACCTCAGAAGGTAACCCACCCCAGCATACCTCAGAAGGTAACACACCCCAACATACATCAGAAGGTAACACACCCCAACATACCTCAGAAGGTACACACCCCAGCATACATTAGAAGGTATACACCCCAGCAAACCTCAGAAGGTACACACCCCAGCATATATCAGACGGTAACACACCCCAACATACCTCAGAAGGAACACACCCCAACATACCTCAGAAGGTAACACACCCCAGCATACCTCAGAAGGTAACACACTCCAGCATACCTCAGAAGGTACACTTTAATCAGGTACACAAGGCAGATTATCTGCTTCCCCCTGGGTGGCTTCTGGTGTCCAAATCAGGATTGCTGGCCACTGGCAATTTGCTGGTGTGCTGAGATGGGTGTTGGCCTTGGCTGCATGGTTTCAGACTGCACGTGTCTGACTTGCAGTGCGGCCTGCAGTCTGTCATCAGGATCCCTGCCTAACAAACACCTTTGCCTCTCCTGGACTTCATTGCTCATTCCATAGTGAGCTCATTTACTACAGACACTCGAAACCCACTAAATATCTCGTTCTTCCTCCTGGGCTTTTCTACACCACGTCTCGTGTGTCTAGACATCCACAGCTTTTCCTTGTTTGTCTGGATTACTCTGGTTCAGTTTCCAGTCTTAAAAAGTTTAAAGCTCTCCCTTTGACACACACGTTCTGCAGCAAACATGATTGCATTTTAATTGGCAATTAACTTATCTACCTCTGTAGGCAAGAAACGTATTGGCTTTTTGACCGTTTACTGCAGGCAGCTCCTGTTTTGCCTGTGTATAAGCTTGCTAGGAAATATCCTATCTGATTCAGTTAACTACCATGAGAGTTGCTATACGGCTGACTCTACTCACCTGCTGTCCCCATGGGTTGGTGAAGGAGAGTGTCTGACACCAGTTGGGTCCATCAGAGCCTCTCATTAAATCCCTAAGACTAATATGTGGGCCCAAGAACTTTGGGAGTCATACTTATGATGTTACTTACTAGCCATTGACAAGTTAGCAGGAAATGAATTATTTAAATCAAGTGGCCCTCGTTGTTTCTTTGAGTCAGGCATATGGTGTGTCTTTCCTGTCCCCCAAATATCTTCAGAAAGCTGTAATCAAGAAGTCAGCTGTTGTCCCCACCTCATCTCAAAGCTCAAAATGGGTACAGATGTCCTGCCAAGGTCACATGAACACACCCTGTGATCTCTGTGTGTTGTTTGCTCCTGTTGGCAACGGGACTCCTCCAGTTCTTTAGCTGGTTGGTGGCCAGAGGCTGCCCTCAGTTCCTCACCACATAGATACCTAGAATGTGTCCACTGGTTTCATTAAAGCCAACAAATCATGGCATAATCTTTTAAAAAAGAACTACATACAGATATATGCTGTATGCTGAGCTGATGCTTGTCTTTCTGAGATATCTTAATCACTTACTCTTGATTGGACACAGTTGTAAATGGCAATCCCTTCATTAATCTTCATGGGTTTCAAAAACTTCTACTGTGTATATATGCCTTGTTTTATTTACTCATTACTCTGTTGCTGGATACCTAAGCTGGTCCTACAACCTAACTGTTGTGATTAATGCTACAATAAGCATCAATGTGCACACAGCTCTGTGATATATCAAGCATGACACAGTCTATGTAACATGCATGTGGAATGGTGCTTCCTCATCTTTGCCTCACCGTGCCCATTAAAGGCAAGTCATGGGATAGCCCTCTCCCTCACTAAATGGAAGATATTGCTCAAGATTAAGAGTAAGGAAAGGTCAGGGTTGGAGATTTAGCTCAGTGGTAGAGCACTTGCCTAGGAAGCGCAAGGCCCTGGGTTCGGTCCCCAGCTCCAAAAAAAAAGAACCAAAAAAAAAAAAAAAGAGTAAGGAAAGATCGGGGTACTTGGGGTCATCTAAAACTCTTGTCTTCTGCACACATGTCTGGGAGAAGTCATTTTGGAATGAATAAAAAAAGAATTAAGAAAGAAGACCCAGGGGGTCACTGCAAGTGTATCTGTCACAGTTAGACTCTTAGAAATTTGCCAACTATTTCAATTAATGACCCACATCGCTTTACCCTTTCCTGCACACACCAGTGTGTTTTGTGGTTGTTTTCACAAGCAAAGTTCCCAGGTCAAAATTCCACTGCATTTTTAGTGCGCCACAGTAATGGAATGTGAGAGGTGGCCTCTCATGATGTTCTGTTGGATCGAATCAAGAGTGTTCAGATAGTTGTCATATGTTCACAGAGCTGGCAGTGTGAAGTCATTCAGTCATCAGATGTTGGAGCTTTAAATATGCTCACTTTGTGTTCTAAAGGAGTCAAGAACGAAAAGGAAGTGAGTACTCTGTCCTTGGTCCCACAACTAGCAATATAATGACAGCACTGCCATACAGTTTTAAATTCTAACTGTAGGCTAGCCTAGGTGCCTACAGACTCTGAGGTTAGAAGGGTGTGTCAGCCCCACGGACAACTGTACAAGGGCAAACCCACTTCGGAGGGGTTGAGAGAAGGCTGGGGGATGACGGCACTGTGAACAGAGGCCCCATACCATCTATATTATCCTTACACCTGATAGGTTAGGGGTGGTAGTTCAGAACCGTGGGCAGCAGCCCACTCATCGCCCTGACTCAGAAGGTTGTTCACTACCATGGATAGAGGCTCTACAGGTCTCCACCTTCAGGGGGCTGGGAGGTTGGGTCTGCGTCCCTGACACCTCACCTCCAGCTCTGACAGGGTCAATGGATAGCTCAGGACCATGGACAGCAGCCCCATTTGCACCTCTGTGAAGCTGGAAGAGGTGGGTGACCAGCATCACCTCCTGTGGTGTTGATAAAAGGTGGGTTAGAACCACTGACAGCAGACAGTGGACAGTGGATAGCGGCACTCTTGTTTGGCACTGCGTGTCAGCCCTAGCTGGCCAATGGCTTCTGAGTCCATGAACTAAGGATTGAAACAAAAACATCTGGTCTACCACGGAAAGACTTTGATAGGTGAGGCTACTTTTGAGATGATTTATACTCTTGAGTGTATTCCTCTTGTGGCTTTGAGGGATATCACCTCCCTCAACACTTGTCAGACAAGGAATTTAGTTTAGTTGCTGTTTTTTTTAACAGGCATTCAATAATTCTTGAGAATCAGTTTATTTCAGAAAGAAATCAGCATTCTTGCAGCTCAATGATCTAAAAATATGCTGTGGGAAATTATTTTATAGTCTGATGCAGAATGCCTCCCTCTTTCTTCTTTTTTGCTGAATAATGTTCTTCCTTCCTGCAGAGTCATATGCTTATTCCCCTACTGGCTTGGTTTGCACAGCCCAAATAGTTGAGATGTTTTGCTTGCTCTTTTTAGTGCTTGAAGGCTGTCAGCATGCATTTCGGCATACCAGGAAGTGGCCCTCAAGGGGCTTTCTTACTGTATCTGAAAAGGAAATCTTTCAAATTTTTCTCCTTGCAGAAAATTGGGCATAAATATCTCCAGAACAAGTACCCATTAAAATATCCCTGATTCTGGATTTGAAGGCAAGGAGTGAGGAAGTCATCTGTTCACATTAAAGGTTAGTTGTCCCTGCTAGAAGTAACGATATTATTGTTTCAGAGTAGTTTTGGAGGTGTTAAAAGGCACTTTGTACGAGACACATAATTAAAGGAAAGTGTAAAAAGGATTAAACATGGGTTTCAAGAACAAAAGCTGGGAAAATATTGTTACACCCTCACTGGGATTCACACTTAGATAAAAATGGTTTGGTCCATCTTCCCTGGCCTTCGGGTTTGTTTTCCCATTGCTGTGATGAAACACTCTGACCAAAAGCAACTTGGGGAGGATGGGGTTTATCTAGCTGACACTTCCAGCTCATCACTGAGGGAAGTCGGAGCAAGGACGTGAGACAGAAACTGAGGAGGAACCCTGCTTCCCACCCTCTTCTCTCTGCTCCATGCTCAGCTGGCTTTCCTTTCAACTGAGGATCACATTTCCGGAGCTGGCACCTCCCATCATGTTCTAGACACCCCCTCCCCTCCATCAATCAACAATCAAGACAATTCCCCACAAACATGGCCACAGGCCAATCTTATCTGGTAATCAGTTGAGGTTTCCTCTTCCCGGATGACTCTAGGTTATGTCAAGTTGACAGTAAATACTAACTAGGACAGCCAGCATTTGCTGCGAACTCTATGAAGTCAGGATATTGACCGTTCATCTTAATGTCAGTCCTGTCCCCATGCCAAGCTCCAGACTCTGGATAAAGGTTCTGTGCTTCGAAAGGAGTAACTACAGTGACGCACCTGTTTCACACAGGACCCCGGCCTGCCTTTCCTACCAAATTACACTGTGGATTTCTCCTCCTTTCCTTTTAGATTTTGTGAAATATCACCAGTTAGGAAACCACTGTAACTCAGGGGAGGTTTTGAAAATGGCAGCCGTGGAGAGGGAGTGGGTGAAGGGGGGATTATTTAATTATGCCATGTAGCATTTAATTAAAATGATAACACAGGAATTTTGATGTAAGAAATGTATGCCGGATGCTTCTGAATGGAGTCTCATCTGTCAAAAGCTGAGAGCCATGGTTAGCGCGTTCTTTGTTGCATCGCGGTGAGGTGACATCACTCACCCACAGCTCTGCTGCTTGAACAGCATTGCCTCACTTTGTCCTGGAGGTGTCTACATGAAGCCAGTACTGCTTTTGTTCTGTCTCTCCCCAACCATGTCAGTTCTGCACACAGAGTCTCAAGAAAAGAGAAGATATCTTCACTCTGCCTTGGGCACAGTTTTACCAGAGTCTCAGCTCTGCTGCATAATATATGCCATAGGCTCATCCCAGGTCAATTCACCCAAGGCCCCTTTGTAATTCTATAAAGGACTTCCTCCCTTCCTCCTTTCCTTTCTTCCTTCCTTCCTCCCCTCCTTCCTTCCTTCCTCCTTTCCTTCCCTCCTTCCTTCCTCCTTCCCTTCTTCCTTCCTTCCTCCCCCTACCCTTCCCTTCCACTCTTCCCTTCCTTCACTCCTTCCTTTCTTCCAGTTTCTTTTTTTCCTCCCTCCCCTTCTTGCAATTACTTTTGTGTCTGAGTAGAACAGCTCCTGTCTTACGTAGTGAAAAGAATAAAAGGAAAGCAAGACCAGAGTGGATCCATGAGCCCCTAGGGCCTCCTGCCTTGCTTCTGTTAGCATCAGTACTGCAGAAGGAAGAACTCTGAGAAGGTGTGTGGGGAAGCTTCACCTGCAGTGTTGAGAAAAGACTCCAAGTCACAGTTCCTGGACCCGCCACCAGTGACACTCTGGAGAAATCACTTCTATTCACACAGCCTCAGCTCCCTTACCTGCACAGTGGGACTGATGACTGGGGCCTCAGGGTATGTGAGGTTGTGGGTGTGAAAGTCTTGTAAAAAACCATAGGGCCCGGGGCTGGAGATATGGCTCATTCATTAAGTTCCATTCCCAGCACCCACACAGCACCTTACAACTGTCTGTAACTTTAGTCCCAGGACATCCAACACCCTCACACAGACATACATGTAGCAAAACACCAGTGAACATAAAATAAAAATAAATTAAAAAAACATAGAGCTCCACAACAGAATGCCCCAGAAGTACTAGCAGTGCCCCTGTCCCTAATATAGAACTCAAAAACACCACAAACTGAACCTGACATCAAAGGGAATAACAGTGGGCATAGTGATGTACACCTGTTCCCAGCACTGGGAGACTAAGGCAGGATGCTGGAGTTGTAAGAAACTAAGAATCCTGGAGGTGGGAACTGAAGCAGAGGTCACGGAGGAACACTGCTTACTGGCTTGCTCCTTGCGATTCACTCAGCTTGCTTCCTGATAGTGCCCAGCACTACTTGCCTAGAGGTGACACCGCCCACAGTGGGCTGCCCCCAACCCCATATCAATCTTTACTTAAGAAAATGCTCCACAAACACTTCCGCTGACCAGTCTGAGAGAAACAATTTGTCTTCATTAGGGTTTCTGCTGCTGTGAAGAGACACGACGACCAAGGCAACTCCTATACAGGAAAACATTTCATTGGGGCTGGCTTACAGTTTCAGAAGCTTAGTCCATTAGCATCATGGTGGGATGCATGGTACTATGCAGGCAAGAGGAGTCGAGAGTTCTACATCTTGCTCAGAAGGCAGCCAGTAGGAGACCATCTTTCACAGGCAGCCAGGAGAAGACTCTTGAATCCCATACTAGGTGGAACTTGAGCATTGAGACCTTAATGAATACCCTCACAGTGACACACTTCCTCCAAGGCCACACCTACCCCAACAAGGCCACACCTCCTAATAGTGCTATTCTCCATGGGCCAAGCATTCAGACGTATGAGTCCATGGGAGCCAAACTTATTCAAACCACCACACAATTCTTTAATTGAGATTCTGTCTTCCCTGGTGATTCAAGTTTGTGACCATTGAACAAAAACTTACCAGCTCATAAGGACAAGCCTTTCACTTCAATGTCATATTTCCAGGGCAGTGTCTGAAGGAGTGTTTTACATGCAAGTAGCCAATATCTGAGAGCAGCCGTAACCGAATCCCATCACTGACAGAAGGGATGCTTAGGAATGGGGGTGCCTCTTCTGTTTCTGCACTGTGTGTTTATTGCACATCTGCCATGGCCTGGAACAGATGCTGGGTTCTTGAGGCAGAGGACGAGCCTCACCCCTACAGCAACAACCAATTAATGGTGCTTCAGGAGAAGAGATGGGATGTGTCGGTGGTGGGGTGGATTGGACAGCTCTTAGAAGCAAATTATATCTACACCAAATCTAGTGTTTTATCTTTCTTGTTATTTTTTTTGTTACATTTGCTGTTAATTACTAGCCAAAGGGAAACCACAAACCAGCCACTCTGCAGATTGCTAGGAAGTTATGGCTTCATTCTCCACCCGGGCCACTGGTGTCTTTCCAAAGGAAAAGGTAGAAAACAGCCAGGATTTAAGAATGTGGCAGTTGTGCAAAACAAATATATCATGGCTTCCTCATCCTTCAGAAATGTCAACCAAAACCCAGAGAGGCTATTGTGTGACAGAACTTTTCCTGGGGAGATACAACACACGTGTCTGCTCACTCCAGAGAGGAGCAGACCAGAGTACAGATACTAATGTCCAACTTGGTGAATCAGTCTGATTTATTGAGGTTATTTAGAGGAGCAGAAATGACTCAAAGACATCTGCATCACCATGACCCACCGCTGCGTGGGTGACAGCTCACAAAAGCCGGGAACCTGCATCACACTGCACAGCTTGCAGACAGCTAAACAGGTTGGACAGTGTCCTTTCCAAATGACTGGCCTAAAACCCTCACACTTGTTAAATTTGTGACAGGGTTGGGCAGATAATCCAGGGTTCTGCCTAAACCCATACTACTCTCAGCTCTGAAATCAGATGGTCTTGCACGCTGTGTTCATGTCTGCCCCAGGACATGCTCCCGAGTCACCTGGGATGCAAGGTTAAATCTGCAGTGCCCTGGCTGTTCCAAGAAATACAGGAGATGAGATGCGGTCCTGGCTTGGTTGTTGATTCTTGATGGCTTGATTCTTATTTGTTTTGTGTCATTCCAGAAGCCTAGAAAATATCCTAAAACTGAACTATTGAAATGGCACGTCCCGCAATCCCGACCACTTGGGAATCCTCACCACTTGAAGACAGACTGAGAAAGATTTTTTTAAAAAAAATCCCAGGGGCTGGGGATTTAGCTCAGTGGTAGAGCGCTTGCCTAGGAAGCGCAAGGCCCTGGGTTCGGTCCCCAGCTCCAAAAAAAAAAAATCCTAAAGCCAGTGAAGAGGCAGCTTACTCCTGACACTAGAAAATGTTGGGAAAGGAAAAGAAAACAGAGACCCAGGAGCTGTGCATAGAGATCTTGTTGTTCCTCTGCCCCTGACTCTCCAGGCAGATAACCCTCAAGCTGCCTGGAAGTTTCAGTCATCCGTTTGGTTCTTCATCGCATTCAGTCATTCAAGTTGAAGGCTATATGGTAAATTTAATAAACAGGTCTAGCTCTGTCTTTTGGTGGGCAGCCTTCCAGCTGCACAAAATACATACATGTCACTGAAGTCAGCAACTCGGTGTATAGACTAAAACCACACCAGGCTGGGGTGACAAAGGGCGACTTTTGTAAGATGCAAAGTAAAAGGAAGTAGATGGATTCCAAAGGTAGAAAATGGTACTCACACAAGTATTCACCTATCCGGCCATGTGACTGACAATCTGACCATCCATCCATCCATCCATCCATCCATCCATCCATCCATCCATCCACTCACCCATTAATCCATCCACCCACCCACCCATCCAAACATCCATTCATCCACCTATCTATCCATCCATCCATCCATCCATCCATCCATCCATCCATCTATCCATCCATCTACTACCTGTCCATCTATCAACTATTATTCTACCCATCATCAATCCGTCCACCCATGTACCCATCCACTCATCAACTGTTCATTCATACAGACATATATATATATATATATATACCCATCATCTACCCACCAAACCATCATCCATTCATCCATGCACCCACCTGTTCACCCCTCCATCCATCCATCCATCCATCTATCCATCCATCCATCAAACCAACTACTAGCCATTTACCCACCATTACATCCATCCATCTATCCATCCATCCACCTATCTGTCCACCTACTCATCCACCTTCTCATTGATTTATACGCATACACATAAACCCGTTCATCTATCCACTCATCCACCCATTCACTGATCTGCCCACCCATCCATCCATTTATCCTTCTACTCATCCACCTTGCTAACAGGTATTTATAGTGACCATAGACTACATAGAGATAAAAAGGTAGGGCTTCTGTTTCCAGGGAGCTACATGAGCTTCAGAAAGAGAGAAAGACAGTTTGGGGAACAGCAAAAGTTCCTTTTTGCCTGGTCCCAATGTGAAGAAGCAGTAGGAGGAAGTCTGGAGAAGTAGGGACTCATCTCCAATGGAAACACTTAAGAATAGCCACAGCAATGTGGTAGTTTAGAGGGAAGGGCGACAGCTCTTATGAAGGGCAGGGAGACATTGTTTTCAGCAAGTGTTTGGAAACTAGGTCTGGGAGAAGTGTGAAGAGCAAGTGTGGATTGAATAGGAGGTAACAGAAACAAGAAGATTAATGGAGAGGCTATCACTTCTTCCAGAAGGGCAGAGCAACTGGGCGGGGGCCATAACCAAAGAGAGAGTTTACAAATCTCATTTTACATGCTGTGGTGGTTTAGATAAGAATGTCCACTATGGGGGTGGGGCAAAAAAAAGAATGTCCATTTTAGACTCATAAATTTGAGCGCTTGGTCCCCTGTTAGCAGAACTATTTGGGAAAGATTAGGTGTGTCCATGTTGGAGTAGGTGTGTCCTTGTTGAGGGAGGTGTGTCTCTGGGAGTGGGCTTTGACGTTTCAAAAGCCTATGCCAAGCCCAGTCTCTGTCTACTGCCTGTGGATCAGGATGTAAAGCTCTCAGTCATTGCTCCAGCGCCATGCCTGTTAGTTTCCCACCGTGATGATTATGGGCTCACCTCTGAAACTGCAAGCAAGCCCTCATTTAAATGCTTTCTTTTACGGGTCATGGTGTCTCTTCACAGTCATAGAATAGTAACTAAGAAACATTCCATTCTTCAAAAGAGAAAGTTGAAAGATAGCCAAGTCTTGCCCATGGCCACGAACCTGCCCAGAATTATCCTACAGGCTGTAAATGTTTGGTGTGGAGAATCTGGCCTCTGTCCCAGCTTTCCAGAGAAACATACATCAGCATCTTTATCAACCACGGCTGGGACTCGGGCTGCCATTCCTCTGGCTTCACTTGTGACTTCTATGTCAACAGCAGGTGTTTGCCACATCTGCTTTCTCTGGGATGTTTGGGATCTTGGAACGTGGACAATTTTCATAGCTTGGTCCTCCAGGGAACGCAAAGGCTGGAGTGTCAGGGAAGCTGTGAGAGGAGGAGATGGGGCTGGCTTGGGCGAAGATGGAAGGGCATCACTCTAGCAAGAGGAAAACCATGTGGAGGAGGCAGAACACCATTTCAGGGTGCCACAGCTGCCCAGTCAGTGACATCCCGCTGTGAATGGTGACTATGCGGGACACCAGCTATGGGTATAAGTTGTTATGGTGGGGTCCTCTCTTACTAGGAGTCTTTAGCTGGGTGGGAGGACGGGAAGGAGAAGTGGTTAAGATGAGATGGGAGATGTATGAAGTAGAACTTGTGGTTGGAGGGCAAGAAAACTAATGAGCTGCGATCCCAGAAGCCTCTGCTCTTGGGAGCCTTGACAGTGACCATCCTACTATGTGCTTAGAACGTTGGTTAGTCTGCAATCCAAGTCTTCCCCAAGCCTTGTCAGCCAAGGGTGAGCCCTGCAGAAATGTTGGAAAGAAAGCCCGCATATAAGTTCTTTGTAGGTGGCTTGTTAAAGGCTGGCTAGGGGGCTGTTTTGGGAGGTCTTGGGATTTCTGGTTCCTCTGAATCCAGAACTTCTCATCAACACAGATGTCACACTGTCTGCTCACAACCTCTTCCTGAACCTTATACATTTTGTATGATCTACCTCCTTCCCAGAGTGGATTTACAAAATCAGTGCAGTTTACAGTGACATACTTTCTCCATAACAAGCTGCATCTCCACACACCCTGTGTGGCTGGAGGAAAACGAGCCAGGGCTTCTCAGTGAGTGCGCTGGGCTGTGGAAATCCTTGGGCTATAAATAGCACATGTGCTTCTGTGTTTTAATATGATGGACTCGTTTTCTCTGATCATAAAAATCTGTGGCTCCTATTTATAGCCACAGTACTGCTCCTAGTACTGACGGATTGTAAAAATAGTTTTCAGGAAATAGATGTGCTTGGCCAACCCTCCCAGCATGGAGACAGCAGAAGGGGCTGGCAGACGGGGGCCCCAGGATCCAGGCTCTTGGCATTAACCCCATACTGTCTGTAAGCTGTTCTCAGTTCCAGGCCCCTTGGGCCTCCAGCCTTCAGCTCGAATCGCATTTGCTTAGATGAAGGGCTGAGTTCATTCACTCACTGAGAGCCTGCTCCAGGCCAGCCTCACTGGAAGGCTCCTGGGAGGTAAGAACGTTTGTATACCATGATGCTAACTGACAAAAGCTGGAGATTGTGGTGCCCAGCACAACAACACAGGTGCAGGAAGCCTCCAGAAGCTACCTCAGTGCTGTCCGGGTAAGCTCCAGACACACCTGGGAGGAAATCCCAGTCCTAAGTCCTGAAACTGTGGCACTTTGTGGCATGTCACCATAGTGTGACAAGACTCAGACCTTCAGATGACCTGGTGTAGCTTTAAGGTGAGGCAAGGTGCCATGAGCAAAGACCATGGTTCTAGAAACCACATTACCCCAGAACTCTCCAGGGGATAGGCTACCTACCCTCCTGATACCACAGTTGCACTTTGGCTTCCAGAGCCATACGATATTGTTTGTTCCTGTGTTCACGCATGCAGAGTAAGCACCGTATTACTGAACCAGAGTCCCTACTCCCCCATTTAACCTCCAAATTTGATTCGGAGGCAGAGTCTACATTACCCCAGGCCAGCCGAGGCGAGTTTTGAACATTTGATCCTCTTGCCTCAGCTTCATGAGTACATGATGATGGGTGTGCCACCGTACACAGAAAAGCTGTGTTCCCAGCATGCTCAGTGCATATTCCATGGAGACTGGCTTGTGCTAGGGTACAGGCATTTGCTTTCTTTAACTGGTATCTGTAAGGATCCAGAAGACGCCTAGGGGAAGGCTGCCAGAATGACAGGACCAGTGTCTCAGTCGGGGTTTCCATTGCTGTGAAATACATCATGACCAAGGCAACTCTTGCAAAGGACAACATTTAATTGGGGCTGGCTCACAGGTTCTGACGCTCAGTCCATTATCATCATGGCTGGAAGCATGGCAGCATGTAGGCAGACACAGTGCTAGAGGGACCGAGGGTTCTACATCTCGATCTGAAGACAACCGGGAGAGACTGTCTCGTTTGCCCTGGGTAGAATTTAAGCAAAGGACCTCAAAGCTCAACTGAGCAGTGATGCACTTCCACCAACAAGGCCACACGTCCTAATAGCGTTACTTCCCATGGGCCAAGCACATTCAATGCGGTAGCATTCCACCCCCTGGCCCCCATAGGCTTATTCAAACACATAAGTGCATGGAGGCCATAATTAGATATAACACAATGCAAAAATACATTTAGTTCAACTTGAAAAGCCCTCATAATCTATAGTCTCAACAGTGTTTGAAGGTCCGAACTTCAAAGTTTCTTCTCAGACTCATGCTATTTCTTAACTGTAATCCCTATAAAATCAAAATAAAAAATCAGATCACATATCTCCAACATCATGAAGGACATACACTTTAGCATTCCAAAATGTCCTGATGAGGAATTATTGAACCAAAGCAAGATGGAAAAACTGCTGGACAAACTCCAAAATCTGCATCTTCATGTCTAAGGTCAAAGCGTTCTTCAGATCTCCAAAGCCTTTCAGTTTTGTTGACGACAACACCATTCTTTCTCTTTGGCTGGTTCCGTTGCCTTTAGTAGCCTTCCTTGGCAGGTATCCCATGGTTCTAACATCTTTAGCATCTTGGGGTGTCCAAGACAACTTCAACTTTACAGCTCCTCATTCCAGTGTCTGGGATCCACACATGACCTTCTATGGGGTCACTTCTCCAGCTCTGCCCTCTGTAGTCACTCTAGGCTCTGGTTGACTCCACTCCGCTGCTGTTCTATGCTGGGGTCTTCCACGGCAAATAGGCTTCACCAATGACCTCTCACAGGCTCTCTTCATGATACAGAGCCTCAACTTCTCTGCATGACCCATTCAGTCTGGGGCCATCAACCACAACAGAGGCTGCAGACTCACCAATAACTTTTCCTGGACTCTCACAGTGCCCAGCCTCAGTTGTTCTTCGTGACCCCTTCATGCCTTCGAAACCAGTACCACCTGGGTGACTCTTACACATCACCAAGTACAGCTGCAGCATGAGGTACAACCTTGGCTTTCTCTGGAACACAGCTTCCTTGTGCTCTCAGAAAATACTTCCCAGAAGACGCTGGTCTCTTCACCTCAGCGACGCTGGTCTCTTCATCACCACTAATCCCTTAGCTCCAGCTGACCAGCATCATTAGTCTCAGTAACTCATTCTATTCTTGACTCTAGAGCCAGAGCCACATGGCCAAAGCTGCTGAGTTCGGCTGCTTGCTGGGGCTGAACCTGTCTGCCTTGCTCTATTATACCCTTGGCTGCCTAAGTTTGGCTTTCCTGGAACTTGCTCTGTAGACTGACCTTGAACTCAGAGACCTACATGGCTCTCCCTCCTGAATACTGGGATTAAAGGTGTGGACCATCAGGGTTGGGGATTTAGCTCAGTAGTAGAGCGCTTGCCTAACAAGCACAAGGCCCTGGGTTCGGTCCCCAGCTCTGAAAGAAAAATAAAGGTGTGGACCATCACACCTGGGCATAAACTTTTCTCTACTTGGAACTTGCTCTGTCTTGGGCTGGCCTTGAACTCAGAGATCTGCTTGCCTGTCTCCTGGGATTAAAGGTTATATATCACCAGGCCTGGGCCTGAGCTTTTTATGGCCACTGTTCCTCAATATCTCAATCAACAGCCTGTGTCTTCCAGCCTCAAGATCTGGGTCACAGGTGTGTCCTCCACTTCTGGATTGTAGTTCACTCCAGATTAAAAGTCCAAATGAGAGAAATAAGAAGGTCAAAATAATGCCTACCCGTAACGATCCCTTCTTCAACTGCAAAGGTGCTGGGGACCTTCTCGGCATCACAAGTACTGAGGTAGGACACAGAGGGGGATGAAAGCAAAAGACTGATGCTCTCTGGCCTTGAAACTCTGTTACTGTTCTGGGGCCAGAAAGCTGATGGCCTCTGGAAACTTAACTCTTTCTTACTGTTCCGTACTAAGTGCTGGTTTCTTACTCTGTCTTGTTCAAGGAGCTCTTATTGACCAAGCAAGAGGCCTGGAACTTGTTAACTCTTTGTGAGCCAGAGAGGAAAAGAGGGAAGAAAGGGAAAATTCAAGGGCACACATAGACATATGCAGATATACATTCTGGCTGGGCCTGGCCACTTGTCTCCTCAACTCCACAACTTGCATATATATACATATACCTATACACACAGAGAGTCAGACAGACTGACAGACACACTCACAGACAGACAGACAGACACACACACACACACACACATACGTTACACAAAAGGGGAGTTACAGAAGAATGCTGATAGTAAGTTCAAAGCAGTATAAGCTCATTATAAGTTCAAAGCAACAGTTTCACACGGCCTTGCTTTATCACAGTGAACACCTGTGGCTCCATCCTTGGACCTGACCTAGAATGAATGTTTTTCCTTGATCATAAATTTGTCCCAAGCCTATTTCTCTTTTTGTGTAATCATAAAAGCTCATCGTGTTCCTTATTCTGCAGCCTTTACTTACTATTCTGTGAGGAGTGGGCACATTTCTATTCTTGATTCTAACTTTATTATATGTTTCTGTCAAAACAACTAACGCCATCTCTTAAAACTTCCTTCCTAAAATTATTTGAATCAAATCAGGAATTCTATAGAAGTCATTCATTCATAATAAACATCATTAATTTATGAAAGTTCATCTTTATGTTGATCTGCAGGAAATCTGCCCAATAGTGTGGGCTAATGCCCAGAAATCACCAGACCATGTGATGGTGATAGGAAAAAGGGATGTCAGGCTGCAAGAAGCAATCCTGAGATGAAGTCTCTTGGCATCTTGCCTCTCAGAACGTACCCATTGTAAGCCATGCAAAAATGGTAGGCCACCGCCAGGAGAGTCACCTGCTAGCCTTAGTGTCTCCTAGATGGCTCCAGACACAAAGGCATAAACAAAATCTTAGCCGGCTGTGATCTTATCTCAAAATCACCACTCCCTTAATTCTGTTTAATATTCTTGAACACAAGATTTAGCTCCATTTCATTTCCTGGTGCCCATTTATTACTTTAACCACACATTTTCCACCTCTTCTTTCTAAGCTTGCTAAGCTTGACAAAAACACTCTTTATGAGAGCAAACCAGAGGACAAAGTCTGTGCTGGACTTTTCTGAGACTTCCTCTGTCGGTGCAATTAATTTGAATCTCTTCACCTTAGCCCCAGGAAGACTCTTTAGACAAGGGCAAAAAGTAGCCACATCCTTCACCAAAACATCCTAAGAATGATTTCTAGGCAACACACTAAATTTCCGCTCCTCTGAAACCTCTAGAGCACTGCTGTCTTTCATACTAGTAGGCTGGTCCATTAAGACCCACCTAAAGCATTCTACTGCTTCAGAAATCCAAAGTTCCAAAATCCACATTCTTCCAAACAAACACATGGTCAGGCATGTCACAGCCATACCCCAGTCCCTGGTACCAACTTTTGTCTTAGGATTTCCATTGATGTGAAGAAACACCATGACCAAGGCAACTCTTATAAAAGAATATATTTAATAGGGACTGGCTTACAGTCTCAGAGGTTCAGTCCATTCTCATTGTGGCAGGAAGCATGGGAGCATCCAGGCAGACATGGTGCTGGAGGAGCCAAGGGTTCTACATCTTTATCAGAAGGCAACCAGGAAAGACTGTCTCATTTGCCCAGGGTGGAGCTTAAGCAAAAGACCTTGAAGCCAACCCCACAGTGATATACTTTCCCCAACAAGGCCACACCTACTCCAACACGTCACACCTCCTAATAGTGTCACTTCCCTTGGGCCAAACATATTCAAACCACCACAATCAAGAACATGGTCCTCAAATAGTGCCACCCAAGTGGGAGTGTGCTGTGCAACTACAGGAGACAGAAAAGAGTCCTGAGATCCCAGAGAGTCTATGACCTAGCAACCTGGAAAAGGAAACAACAATCTGAGCACTAGGGTCAGCTGGGGTCATAGGATACCAGGGTTCAGCTTGTATCTTTGAGGGAGATGTTCCTCATCCAATGTACAGTCTAGGTTGAGGCAAGACTGCAGGTCTCATTGCCATTGAATTTAGGGATCACAGACCGTGCCTCCAGTCAAGTTCAGCCACACACCCTGACTAAAGACAACTAAAGGAGTCAATGATGAAAAGCAGAAAGTGAAGACTTGTTCAATGTGGATACATTGATGGGTGTAGGCTGTGCCCTCAAATTCAATAGCGTCGTTGTGCGGTGGAGGGGTGGGGTGGATTTTGGTAACACATCCTGGAAACGATTTTTCAGCCACTGACTCGAACATGTTGAACTTTGCATCACATGTGGACATTCCGTCCACCATGACAGAGAGTCAGGCAGAAGCCAGGTGCTGGGGAGGTTGGCTTCCCTGAGTGCATCTGTGCTATCAGACTGGGAAAGAACCATGCTTTCAGAGGATGGGGGCTCTGCTCCTACTAGGCGTGTCCTTCCATCAAGTGTGGGTGCCGAAGGAAGGGTCTGTAGCCCCACTGTGTGTATAGTGATGTCTATCACTGGCTTCTTTATTTAAAAATAGCCTGATTTGTAGAACACAGAATGTGTGGTGCTTTGAATAGGAATGCCCCCCCCCCCCAGAGACTCATGTTTGAATGCTGAGTGGCACTATTAGGAACTGTAGCCTTGTTGAAGGAAGTGTGTCACTGTGGGGTGGGCTTTGTGGTCTCATATGCTCAAGCCATGCCTACTGCCTGTAGATCAAGACATAGAACTCTCAGCTCCTTCTCTAGCACCATGTCTGCCTGCATACCACTGTGCTTCTTGCATAACAATAATGACTTAAACCCCTGAAACTGTAAGCCAGTCCCAATTAGATGTTGTCCTTATAAGAGTTGCCATGGTCTTGGAGCCTCCCTCCTTCTGGGACTAGCATTGGTGCAGATCTCTGTGAATTGGGCTGTCTCCTGAAGCTCACCATTGATCTTCACCCCTAGGTGCTTGGGATGGCATACCTCAGGGTGTGTCTCCCATGTGGCTAAGCTCAGTGTTTTAGTCTTCCTCACGTCTCTGCTGCCCCACCTGAAAGTCATGTGAAGTCTGACCATCACTCCTAAGACACTGTCTTACATAACCAAAACCCAAACCAGAGTGTCTATCATTAACACAGTCATGCAACTCCTCTAGACAGGGTCCCAGTGCTGCGACCCTTTTATACCATTCCTCATGGTGTGGTGACCCCCAACCATAAAATTATTTTCATTGCTACTTCATAACTAATTTTGCTGCTGTTATGAATCATAATTTATTTTCCCATGGTCTTAGGCAACCCCTGTGAAAAAGCCATTTAACCCCCGAAAGGGACTGAAACCCACAGGTTGAGAACCACTGCCTTAATCCCTGGTGTTCTAGCATGTTCTAACAGTCTGGTCCATCTCTTTTGCCTGCAGTTTGCATCCAGTGTGCATGTCTGACCTGTGCATCCTCAGATGTGTGTTCCAGGACACTCAGCCACCTACCTGACAGGTCCGCCTCCTTGCCCTGCCGGCTGCTGCTGTCAGATGCTCCAAACCTCAGTCCCTGTGCCCCCTACAGCTCTGTCACCCCACTGCCTTTAGCAGCTTTTGTTTTTAACATTGCCCCAGAATGGAATCTCTTTGAAGACATTGCAAGTGACAATTAGGGATTCAATTTAAGATAAAATTCAACCCTAGGTGGTACTGCCAAGTCAAATAACTCAAAGGAGGTGACAGCACCTGACAGGCAGAGGCAACACTGGCACAGGAGACGTGTTCCTTTTAAAAATCAATGTTTGGCCGCTGCAGTATAGGGCTGTTGACATTGGAAAAGACAGGACCTTATAACTGGAGAAATACAGCGTAATAACTGTCAGGTGCCATTGGCTCAACTTTATTCTTTCCAAACTCTACATTAGATAGGGGTGTGACCCAAACTGCTACCTCTTACGGCCTCTCCCTAGGACTTTTGCTTGCTCTGCTGGCTCTGAGCCAAGATGGTGGGGAAGGTTTGTGAGTCCTCCTCTTCCCAGCACTGTGGCTGCCATGCAAGTAACAATTGGATGGCTCCTCTCCTGCTGGATTAGTGATGCCAAGATTCATAGCAAATGGGGGGTAGGGTTGGAAGGCTGGGAAAGAAACTCGGTTATCTGAGTATGATCCCCCTAGAATCTACATGAGAAGTAGCAGGCTAGTGTGTCAGAGACCAGTATCTATAACCCCAGCACTGAGGAGGCAAGAACAGATCCCTGGGGCTCACCGGCCAGCTTGTCTAGGTGAGTTAGTCCCCACGTCACCCACCCACCCACACCCCCACACACAAATGTGAGCATCCCACACATGCATCCACACATGCACAACAGTGGGTGATCCTAAGCACACACTTCAGCCTGCCCAGCCTTGAAAGAGGGAGAGGTTGGGTAGTGGAGGGTGGGCGGGGGACTGTAATTTTGGGGTAAAACAGCTCACATGCTCCAACAGATACAGCTCAGCTGCCTTATTCCACCTCTCCCAGTCTCCCCATCTTAGCCTGAGCCTACACTGTGTGACTGAACACTGGGACTGGGCTGTGTGCCTAAGGCTGGAGGGTGTAATTGAAAGCTTCAGGCATCAGGTGGGGCGTTTGGTGCTGGGCTACTCCTAGGGCAGAAGATTGAAGAATGAATGATCAAGCAAAGGGGAGCAAGAACTCTCTAGTAAGCAAGCCCGCCCTCTTGACAACTAACCTCCAGCCCCAAGAACCTATCCTCTTTCCATCATGAGAACCAAGCCCAGTGACCTGCCCACCCCTTAAAGGTCCTGGCTTCCAACACTGTCCTTGGGGGAGGGAGGAGTGAACTTCCAACACATGAGCCTAAGAATAGTGAAGTATGTTGGACTGAATCCCCCAAAAGATACATTAAAGTCCCAATTCTTAGTCCCTGTGAATGTGACCTCATTTCAAAATAGGGATTGTGCTGGCTTGTTGTATGTCAACTAAATAGAGAAAATGCCTCCGTTAGGATCCAGCTATAGGGTTTCTATTTCTTAATTAGTGATTGATGGGGGGAGGGGGCCCAGCCCATTGTGGGTGGTGCCATCCCTGGGCTGGTTGGTGGTCCTAGGTTCTATAAGAAAGCAGGTTGACCAAGCCATGAGGAGCAACCCAGTCAAGCAGCATCCCTCTATGGCCTCCTCTACATCAGCTCCTGTTTGAGTTCCTGACCTCACTGCTTTTGATGATGAACTGTTCTATGGAACTGTGAGTGAATAAACCCTCTCCTCCCCAAGTTGATTCTGGTCATAGTGTTTGGTTACAGCGATAGTAACCCTAACCACATAAGAATGGGATTTTTGAGGGTGCAACTGTACTTGGTGGTTAGGGCAGGTACTAATCCAATATCTGTCTCCCCTGTTAGAGGAGGGAGTCCCGTAGACAGGAAGTCAGACATGGGAGAGAAAGTCATAGGACTAGGAGGCGGTTGGTAGGAATGCCAGAGGTGCTTGTTAACTGGAAAGGAAGCAAAGATAGGCTCTACTATGGCCTTGAGGAGGAACCAACCTTACCAACAGCTGGGTCCTGGATGTCTGACCTCCGGCCCTATGAAAAACACATTTCTGTCACCTCAAGTGTTTGGGTTTGGGTCATAGGAAATTGATTCTGATAGGGGCCCCCTGAGAAAGAGTGGTTCACCCAGTATCCTAGAACCGTGATGCTAATCAGAGGACCCGATGTTCAGATGTCCTGGTCATAAGCCAGACTCAAACGACAGCATTGTTCACCAAGCTGTTCACAAAGTCCTGTGCTGATAAGAAGACCTGGAGCCAAAATAAGTGACCAGCCACTAGAGACAGCGGGACATTTCTTTCTCACCTCGCTTGCTGATTTGCACAGGGGTCCTGATCATGGTGGCTCCTGTGAGCTTGGGGTTTTGAGCTACTCCAGTGGATCGCTGCCTCTGTTAGCCTCCTACTCCCTTTTATTCCTACACATAAGGAACCCGGACCCTCTGTACCAGGAATGCAAAGTTAGTCCTGTTTACTTTCCAAATAGAATTAAATGTTGGATACTCCGAGAGTGATCAGCAGAGGCCAGGGGTGGAAAGGCTGGAGAAGGGACATGTTGGTGACACATCTCACAGACAGTAGGGATAAGCTCTGGAGATCTGCGCAGGAGTGCTGATAATGTGTCTTAGCCACAGAGCGCCCATCTAACGGGAGTGAGGCCCTGGGTTCAACCTCCAGTACTGTCCAAAAATGACTGTCACTAATGATGATGAACTGTAGGTTTCAAGTTTTCTAAGTAAACGTCAAATATTCTTACTAGCGGCAATACAAGTATGAGGGACTAGGTTAATAAGTTTGATTTAATCATAATATCCCACTTGGGGTTGGGCAGATAGATAGCTTAGTTAGCGAAGTGCTTGTTGTGTGAGCATGAGGACCCAACAGGCAGGAACAGTGGCCAGCCAGACTATCCTAGTTAGGATGTCCCAGATCCCAGTGAGCGACCTTGTCTATAAAAGCAAAGTAGACAGGTCCTAAGGAATGACGCTGGATATTGATCTCTGGCCTCCCATAGATGTAAACACTTGCGTGCTCTCCATAAACATGCATGCACACAGCACACAGACCTATCACACTGAACCCCACACATAAGTCGGGTCATCTTCCCTCAGTGTTGGGCATCAAACCCGGGGTCTCAGACACTCAAGACATGCGCCTGAGCATCACTCTACCCTTTGTACACTCATTTTGAGACAAGGTTTTGAGCTCAGCTCTGAAGTCCTGGCAGGCCTTGAACTCCCAGTCCTTCTGTCTCAGCCTTCCAAGTGGCTGGGATGACAGGGCTATGCCGCTAGGCCCTGGGGGGAAATGATACAAAGACCTCTTGCCAAATCTGACTATACCAGCCATCAGAACCTAGATGGTGAGACTCTGGTAGCTGTGGTGACCAGAATCTAACTTCAGTTTGATGTGGTGAGGCTGGGCCACACTCCTGCCTGGCCAGCCCTCACTGCAGGATCTCTGTTGTCCCAAGGTCCTGAGGTCAGAGAGTCATTCTCTTGCCACTCCTACCTTTATGGAGGGATTGCTCACATAGAGCGAGAGTCTCTCATAGGTAAATTGGGAATAAAAGTATCAGACTTTCTAAGCTTAGAGGAAAGTTCAAAACATTTTTCAATTAATATTTTTCTGCACCTAATTTACCCAGTATTAAAAGCAGCTTTATAAAAAATAAACAACTAGAAATAAATGTGTAATTAGTGAGCCCAGAGTAGCTTTGGGAACTTGGAAAATGGTAGAGAGACTCTTTTGAGGCCCTTTGTGTGGGAGATGCTGTAGTGTGGCTAGGCTCAATGTGTGAGTGGGAGGCAGGGCCGGAGTGGCCCTTGTGTCAGAGGACCTCAGCCCATCACAGCAACAGGCAGGCAGAGCTTGTGGTGGAACGGTGCTGTTTTCCACACCAAGATAAGAGTCCTAGGCCACAGAACGTAATGGACCTGCCCTTAATCACCAACTTCCACCAGCTAGACTCTGCCTCCTGGGCACTCCTCAGCTCCCCAAAAACAGTGCTACAAGCTGAGGACCCAGCACCCCACACCACACAGGAGCTGGCTGGGGGTGTGTCAAGTTCAGACTGTAACTAAAGGGTCTCCTTCTGGGTCTGCTTTGTCTCATGCATGATGGCAGACCATCACAGTGGGGGTGTGTAGAGAAGAACTGCTTCACTCCAGGGGAGCATTCTAGAGACCCCTAGTAGACTTCAAAGGCCTGCCCTGACCTATTTGCTCCTGTGGCTCTGCTTCCCCAAGTCTCCTCAGAGTGACTAAGGGCATCAAGAGTTGGGTGCTATGAATTCCAAACATGAGCCTGTGGGGACAGTTCACCATCAGTGGAGGGTGAAGGAGCTTTTTAAATGAATGATTATCTGGGATAATGAACAGAACATCTGTTAAAAAAAAAAAAAACCTCTCTGTGTTTCTTTTTACACCAAAGTAATCCCAGATGTAGAAACAAGACTCACAGAACCATTTCACCAAGAAAGAACCAAGGAGACCAAAACCCTGGCTGATCCCTGCCTCATACAGTCCCTGGCACAAGGAAAGTGTGTAGTATATATTTGTAAAATCCATTCCTGCAGAGTGTGTGTGTGTGTGTGTGTGTGTGTGTGTGTGTGTGTGTGTGTTATATGTATATATGGTGCATGGTGTATGTGTGTGTATGTGTGTGTGCATGTGTGGTGTGTATGTTGTGTGTATATGGTATATATAGTGTGTGTTCTGTATGTGTGTATGGTGTGTGTGTTGTGTGTATGTTGTGTGTTGTGTGGGTTGTGTGTGTATGGTATGTATGTGGTGTGTATGTATGTTGTATGTGTTGTGTGTGTATGGTATGTGTGTGTTGTCTGTGTGTATGGTCTGTGTGGGGTGTGTGTATGTTGTGTGTGCATGGTGTATGTGTATATGCTGTGTGTGTATAATATGTATATGGAATGTGTATGGTATATGTGTAGTATGTGTGTGTGGTGTGTATGTTGTGTGTGTGATGTATGTGTATGTATTTTGTGTGTATTTTGTGTGTGTGTGTGTGTATTGTGTGGTGTCTGTAGTGTGTGTGTGTGTGTGTGTGTGTGTGTGTGTGTGATGTAACCAGCTTCTCCATAAAGTGTTTTCCACGTATATGCTCATTTAATCTTTCTGCTGTGACCACAGTTGGAAGCAATACAGACTCAGAGATAGAGGCAAGGAGAGGCCTGACGACCCCACGAAGACCCCTCCCAGTAATGTGAGGTGCAGCAACAAAAAGAAAAGAAGGGGGAGAATTAGGGATGTTTGGGGACAGTGTCTGTTGTGCCCATGGCCTGTCTTAGCCCACACAGCTCCTAGCCCATGGTCAGCACCTAACAGTAGGAACTAAATGAATGGACGGGTTGTTCCTGACTCTGTCTTCAGTCTTGGCCTAACTTCATTTCTGTTGCAATGATAATGTGCCCTGACGCAAAGACATGTAGGGAAGACCGGGTGGCCGTGCTTACAATTCTTTATCACATCTCTACAGCAAGAACGTAAAGCAGCTAGACACATCCACGGTCAAGAGCAGGGAGAAACCAGTTTGGGCTTGCTTACTTGTGCTCAGCCCCGACTCTATCCGTACACAACCCCAGAGCCCACACCAAGAAACGGTGCCACCCAAATTCAGGGTGGGCAGGTCCCTCCCACCTTGACTGACCCGGTTAAGAAAGCCTTCACAGGCTTGCTTGCCCACAGCGCCAGTCTGATCCTTGCCGACACTCTCTTTCCCGCTGATCCTACCCCGTGCCGAGAGGGTAATTAAAACTAACCGTGCTGGACCTCTTCTTGAAGCTCCTCTTCCTACATCTGCTGTAACCAAAGCAAGGCACACGACCCGGTTTTACAGAGAGTCTGTGCGCTGAGCTTGGACTTGCCTCGGCAGAGCGGGGAAGCACGGCAGCACACGTGGCAGCTGAAGAAACTGGGCCCTCACACCATGAGCTACAAGCAGGAAGCAGGGAGAATGGACTAGAGACTGAAGGAGTCAATGATACACTTCCTCCAGCAAGGCTGTGCTTCCTAAGCCTCCTCCAACAGCACTTGGTACTGAGTACCAAGCATTCAAATGCCTGACACTATTGTGGAGGGGTCGGGGGAGATCACACTCAAGCCACTGTACTTGGTGGGGTGACACATGCCTGTCAAAGAAAGAAAAGGGGAGAGACCTTTGGGGATGTATATGACTAAGTCCCTTTGAGCCTAGAGGCCCAACTGTGGCTGTTGATCCAGGATGACTAACCCGGTTCTTCTGCACATCAGCTGCTGGTCTTGAACAAGTAACCCGCTTCTCACCACCTCTGCTGTTCCTCATCTGCAAACTGAAGAGGACGGAAAATGGTCCCCACCCATCCAGCAAAGGTACTAAAAGGAATCTCCGTGTAAACAACCAGGAGGATTCCGAAGGCAGATCGTAGAACAACACGGGGAGTCTGTCATGGCTGCTCACTGCTCCTGTATGAATTAGTAATGTTGGGCAAACAAGCCAATGTGGTGTTTATTCAGGGGTGCTGTTAGAAGGCTGTCTCCGGGGAACAGCTGGATGAGCAAAGCCGTGATCATATGGATGCCCTGCTGAGTCACAGGGCTTCCGAACCATACTTAATAGCTTTGACCTCTTTCCAAACGATGTAAGCGTTGCGCAGGGACTCCCTCCGCCTTAAGGTACCGAGAATGTGTCTCCAGGTGCCACAGCTTCCCAATGGGGTGACTGTTTAGAGCTTGGGGTCGTTAAGGCGTCAGACCCTCCGTGTTTAATCTCAGGCTATCGGTGGCTTAATTCAGGAGGGAATCCCAGCTACACCCAACCGGGAATGAGGCTTGGAGACAGCCTGTCAGCTGAGCGTTGGCTGGAAGGCAGGCGTGCATCGAATGACGCAGGGAGACAGAAATAGATGGGGAGGCACCACTGTCTGTAGCCTTAGCATTCACAGCCCTGCTGGGAGCGTGGTGGAATTTGTACTATCTCGGGGCGCCAGAGGTGAGCTTTGCCTTGGAGAGGGGGCATTCATTCTATCCAGCAAGTACCTATGTGCCAGGGTCTGTGCCTGAGTTTGGCAACCCAAAGATGACACTGATGTAGAGAAGTCGAAGGAGAGAGAAAATACTGAGGGACGGGGATGGGGATGGGGATGGGGAAGGGGGAGAGTGTAGGGAAGGAGGATGGGCAAACTCCTCTCCTAGAGCTGCTTCCTCAGGGTGAGGAAGGCTGCGTAGGGGAAGAGTCTTTGAGCTAAGCCTCGGCAGATGAAGAACTTGCTCAAGGGAAAGTGGGGATGCCTCTCCAGCAGACCCAACAGAATGTGCAAAGGATGTCTGGGAACCAACTGTAGTCTCTGCTACAGCAGCAGTGAATACCAGGCAAACGTGGGACTGGAGTGAGCAGGGATATGAAGCAACTCACATTCTATTCTGCCGGCCATTGCAAGGTTGTAATAGGAGAGGGCATGGTACGGTCAGCCCCTCGCCTCATTCTCACAGAGGAAAAAATACATGAGTCTCCTGGGAGTCGCTGAGCAGGAAGTCCATGCTGAGCCCAGAACCCAATTCTCCAATGCTCCATTCAGATCCTCTCTATTCTACTGTTCCCTTTAAACATATGAAATGTAAAAATATTCCACAGCACAACTACATCCAGAGAGAGGCCAGATAGGGATAAGGCACTCTGGTTAGGGCCATGAGTGATGAAACTCTGTTCTATCAAAAGTGGAAGGAAGGTAGATAGAGGTTGTGGATACCCTTGGAAGACTATACAAGACAAAGATCATGAAGATAGGGCTCTCGAGATGGCTCAGTAGGTAAGGGCACTTGTCACTGACAGCCTGAGTTCCATTTGAGTTCGAGCCCTGGATCTCACTTGCTGGAAGGAGAGAAGCGATTCCCACAAGTTGTCCTTTGATCTCCACAGTAACCCCTCACACACAATAGACGGATGGATGGATGGATGGATGGATGGATGGATGGATGGATGGATGGATGGATGGATGGATTCAATAGATAAAAATAAATGCAAAGGGGTTGGGGATTTAGCTCAGTGGTAGAGTGCTTGCCTAGCAAGCGCAAGGCCCTGGGTTCAGTCCCTAGCTCTGAAAAAAAGAAAAAAAAAAAGCAAAAGGAAATTAAAATCTCAAGGTCACACAGTGTGATGCTTGGAAAGTTGTAAGGGTCATGCTATGATGGCTGTACCTGTTGAGAGATTGAAATCTTATTGGTAAGATTTGTAGGGGCTGGGGATTTAGCTCAGTGGTAGAGCGCTTGCCTAGCAAGCGCAAGGCCCTGGGTTCGGTCCCCAGCTCCGAAAAATAGAAAAGAAAAAAAAAAAGATTTGTTGGGTCCCATCTTTACTCAAAATGAATCTGAAGGTAGGGTGTATTTTCTAGAAGGATCCTCAGGGAAACTGCTTAAATCTCTGGATCAGGGGTTACCTGCTTCTACCTCCCAAGTGGGGGAACTGCAGACAGGTACCAACATGTTCATCTTAAATGTGTCGTTTTTATTTTTAAGTTAGATGGGATTGAGTTTATTATGATGATGGTGGTTGAGACAAGGCCTCATGGATCCCACACTGTCCTCGAACTTGATATGAAACAAAGGATGGCCTTGAGTCTTGATCCTCCTGCCTCCACCTTCCAACTACAGAGATTATTGGCTAGCACACCTTTCGTTCCTGGGACTGGGGAATGCATCCACAAGTCCACTGTCTCCATGAGCAGTAAGGCTGCAGGAGAAAGACCCTTCTGTGTGCCTTCCTCAGCACCAGAACTCATCTTTGTGTTTTAGCCTGAGGGCAGAACCACCGCTCATCAGGAGACCTGTGTCTTCCAATGGTAATAAAGCTGGGATTTCGTTCTGCTCTTGCTCCATCACGTGAGCCCCTGTGGAGAAGGGACAGAAACGGGGGAGTTCTAGCAGTCAGCCCACGCTGCACCTGTGGTAGGTGTCCTTGTGTCTCCATGTGGAAGTGAAGTTTGCCACAGCCACAGCCTCACTCAGGGCTGGAGGAGCCTCAGATACGAGACTCACAAATGTTTGGGGACATCTTTGGGACCGGTGAATCCTGCTGTGTATCTCACCAGCTTGCCTCACTGCCGGTTGTCAGTAATGATGTCCTTACCAAGAGGCACCACGGATCACAGGGTAGGACTTCTGCCCTCTCTGCAGATGCACTTGGCTATGACACACTGTTGCTTTCTGCCCTCAGTGACAAAAACAAAGTGGCCTGTTTAACATGAGGTTAGAGCAGGAACTAACAAGATCAGGCAGCCCTGAAGCCAAAGTGTCCCCAACTGGAGAGCTGGGCTCTTCCTGAACTGGCCAGGAAGGACTAGCCAAGGTTCTGCTAAGGGCCTCAGAGCTGAGGCAAGGGAAGAGCCATCTTGCTTTAGCTTTTGAAGAGGCCACTGGTATTGTGGTCAAACCCAAGAGTTGTGCCTACAAGGCCACAGCTGGGCACATCATTCCGACTCCTTGGAGAAATCTCTGTGTTCGTTTGATTTCCCCCCTTAGGACAGAGACACATGTGGACTTCCCAGGGCTGCATAATGAACCACTCTAAACCGAGTGGCTCATAAAGACAGGCTTTAACTCTCACCGTCCAAAGGACACAAGTCACAGTGGCAGCAGACCCAGTGTTCTTTGGAACTCTTAGGGACAATTCCTTCTCTTTCCAGCTTTGAAGGCTACTGATGTTCCAGGACTCCACATGTCTCCACACATGTGTGTACGTGGACCTGTGTGCACATACATGTTTATGGGCATATGCATGTATATGTGTGCACATGTGTATTTGTGAGCACGAATCTTATGTGAATATATGCATACACACATGCCTGTGTGTTTGCTCATACATGTACATATGTGATCCCTCTCTACTCTCAGAAAACACTTGAGATCATAAGGATAATCCTGAACATCTCCCTGCCTCACATCTTTAGTGTCACCTCTTCAAAGACCCTTTTTATAAACTTAGAGCACTAGCAATTAGCAGGTTCCAGGGACTAGGGTGCAAACCCTCAGAAGGTCACCATCAGTTCAGACAAAGTATCAGGAGGGGGTGGACAGACCTCAAGTATCAGGTTCAGGACATGGCTGCCTGCACAGAGCAAGATGTGTGGTGCCTGCTTATAATGTTATTCCTCTTGGTTGATCCCAAGACTTTCAGGGGCTTTGAAGTCTGTGGAGGTCAGCATGTACTCACTCACCATTTCTTGAGTTCAGTGAAGTTGTCTCTGTGACACTTCCAAGTGCAGTCCATAGTTACGGGAAACCTCCACCTGGAGGGCCATGCGTGTGGAGAGGTGACCAGTCAGGAGGGTAAGTACAGGCTGCACACTGGAGGGGATATTTGAGTTAGGTCTTGAGGGAAGAAGAGGATTCTGGGAAGAAGGGACTGGCCAATGGGAGGCAGGGCCCTAAGAGTTGGTTCTGGAAAGGTCACAAGTCCTTCACAGGCAGAGTAGGCTGACTGGAGGAGAGATATAGCTGAGGAGCCCTGGAAACGCTCTCCTACTGCGAAGCTCAATTTAGGCAACTTGGAGCGTTGGCACGGATGAGCCTCCTGCTTCTTCAAGGGCTGCATCTTTCAGCCTTAAGTATGTCTTCCTCAGAGAGCTGAGTTACATCTGCGTTAGTGGCACCCACACCATGTTTTCCAACACTCGTCCTGTGTGCACATATGTAAGTGGCAGCCTAGCTCACAGCATTAAGCACAGAACTCTGCAAGACCTGCACTTGCCAAATGGGTAATGCGCCAGGCTGCAGCACGGCCTGCCTCCCCAGCCCTTCACTCTGATCCAGGCCCGTTTGCAGCATGCATAGAAGATGTGGGTGAGTGCAGGCCTTCTCGGTGGCCAGTGTGGGTTTGATAGAATTTTACCACTTGCTTTTCCATAAACAATAGAACATCAGCTCAGAATCTCCTCTCTGATCTCCTGCTCCTCTGCCATCACTATAAGAAGACAGAACCACCCAGCCAAGCCCAGGCTCCAGGGCAGCCAGGTTTCAGGAGAACCAATAGTGTAAATGAAGCCATGGCTTTGGGGTTGCTTTCTATGAGGCTGTAGCTAACAGGCAAAGTAGCTTCGGGAAAAAATGTTTCATTTGTTCATGCTTTGTTTTCCCATTGTAATAGGGGAGACTACAATGTCTATTTCATATAACATTCTCAAGACCGTCGTGGCCTGGGACAAGCACATGTAAGCATTTGTCTTAGCCCGTGTTCTACTGCTGTGAACAGACACCATGGCCATGGCAACTCTTATAAAGGACATGTTTAATAGGGGCTGGCTTACAGTTTCAGAGGTTTACCTCATTATCACGACGGTCGGAAGCATGGCGGCACACAGGCAGACATGGTGCTGAAAGAGTCAAGAGTTCTATAACCAGAAGGAAGAGACTGACACTGTGCCTGGCTTGAGCATCTGAAACCCCAAAGCCCACCCCCAGTGACACACTTCCTCCAACAAGGCCACGCCCACTCCAACAAGGCCACACCTCCTAATCCCTCAAGTAGTGACACACCCCGATGACCAAGCATTGGAACATGTAGACCATGTAGTTGAGGTCAATGAAGGGGTCGTTGATGGCAACAATGTCCACTTTGCCAGATGCAGAGCCCTGGTAACCAGGTGCCCAGTACGGCCAAATCCGTTCACACTGACCTTCACCATCTTGTCTATGAGATGAGGCTGCGGGAGAAGCGATATATCATTATTTTTAACTGTTTGTCATTTTCTATTTTGGAACATTGTTATAAGTTCTTGGAGAACTCCACATAGTGTGTTTTAATTATATTCATGACTCCTCCAACTCTTCCCAGGTTCAGCGCCACTTCTCTAGCATGCAACGTTTTGCCATATATAAATATATCTATACACATAGATATCTATGTATGCACATGTATGTACACACACACATATATATGCTGTGATTTGGTTGGCTTGGGCTTGCACAGGTCTCCTGCATGCTATCACTACATTTATGAGTTTACATGTGTGGCCGCTCTACTGCATCCAGAAGACACTTTCCATGTAGTCACCCATTGCTTCTGGCTCTGACCTTTCTGCCTTCTGCGAGGATCCCTGAGATTTGGGGGGGTTGAGTCAGGAGGTGACACATGGACGTCTCACTAGGGCTGAGCATTCCGTACTCTCTAATTCTCTGCCCCTTGATCAGTTGTGGGTCTCTGTTAATTGCGGTGTACCACACACAGAAGCTTCTCTGATGAGGACCGAGAGCTCCATTAATCTATGGATAGATAAATCGGTTTTTAAAATCAGACTTTGTGAGATGGAACTCTGTGGTTTATGGAAGAGGAAACTGAAGCGAGGGAGGTTAGATGGAAACCATTCACTGTCACAGCTTTCAACACCAGTCAGTGCCCACCTCCCTCCTCCCCAGTAGAACCATGCTTTCACCACAGTGTTCTCATGGAGGAGCCCTTCCCACGAGGAGGACATGTGGAGACCATCACAGCTGTCTCTGCAGCTTGTGAGGGGTGCGGTTCTCTGATCGTACCCTCACCCTCTGTTGAAACCCCACTTATGCTAGCGCCCGACACATTCGCTCTCCCTCCTTCCCTATCTCTCAGGTTTGGGCTTTCGTAGAACCTGTGATGGGTATGGAGACAGTACCTGCTAAGCTCCGAGCAACACTCAGCAGAGGAGACAGTCCCCTGCCTGTTTCCTTCATCTCTGAGTTGTCAGACACTAGCACAGAGGAATTCTAAAAGCTGGCACTTAACAGGTTATGCGGTGAATGGATGGATGGGTAGGTAGATGAATGAATGAATGAATGAATGAATGAATGAATGAATGAATGAATGAATGAGAAGTGTGTGCATATCTGTACGCTGTGGGAATGAGGCATCCTGGCTTTCACGGATAAGGAAGGCTAAGCCAACACATTTGAAAGCTATTGCATTATTAATGATGGCTTGAACTTGGCAGAATAAATAACCACTGGGTTAGCTCACTGGGTTACCCTGAGTCTTCCAGGCATGAACAGCTCTGAAGTTAGAACTTCTGATGCCTGTTTTTTTGTTTCCTGGACTGGGAGTGTGAGCCGCTCCAAGTTTACAACTGCTAAATCCGCCTCAGGACTCATTTCAAATGCCTGAAGCCCTCCAGCTGCCTCCCTGGATGCCAAAAGAAAACGTACTACCAGGAGTTTTCGGACATAGCTTCTGGAAAGAACTTGGAATCCCATTAGCCAATGTGCACATGGGCTTAGACATGCTTCACACAGCAGACATTTTCAGAGGGGTAGTCACATGCCAAGCACTACACTGAGGACTCAGAAGTCCTGGTCCGGACTGGAAGAGGTTCATTCCTCTTCTGGGGATAACTAACTATCCTGTGGTAGAAGATGTTTAGCAGGGGAGGGGGGTTGTGACATGGTGTCTGCAATCCCATAAAAAGAATCTTGGTCCCTGCCTGGGGGACAGGGGAGGGCACGTCCAGATCCCTAAAGAGCAAATAGATGCTATCTGAGAGCTACAGATGTGGAAGGGCATCGTGGCCAAAGGGATCAGCATTGAATGTCTTTGTGGAGCTACAAGCATTTCGCAGGATGTGAGGAAGGAGACTGAGTATAATACCAGGCGGGGTTGGGACCTGGGGAATCTTCAGTGTCCTAAGAAGGTCTGAGTCTCTGATTTGTAGCTTTCAATGTGTCCTTGAAGCGATAAGGTCAGAGTTACGACACTGGTGATGGTCCTGCCTGTAGTATCAAAAGTCAGAGGCACGGGGTATCAGTCCTCACCATGGTCCTCTGTCGTCTTTCAGCCCCCTCTCCACTTTCATTTTCTAGACTTTTCTTCTTAGGCAACTCACATTTATTCTCAACCTCCTCAGTGATCTCTTGTGTTCTCATCACTCTAGGCTCTCCGAGCCTTTCCAAGTTAGGGGAGGCCACTAGAAGCCACGTCCACAAGGATTCTGAGAAATGTGATCCGGATGAGCAGAGGAGGAGCCAACTAAAATGGAAGCCAGGGACCTTCAGGTACGTGGTCAGATGCTCATCCGTCTCCTTGAGTCTGCCTTCAGTGAGCCTCTAGTACAGTGCAGGACTTCTCAGGAGGACTGGCCTGACCTGGTGTGCATACAGAAGCCTGCTTCCAGAGGACCACTCTCTCAAACCAGCACTAATGAACAGAATTCCCCCCAGAGAGAGAGAGAAGAACAATAAAAAAAATGGGGTCCGTTTGGGTCTGTGCTGAACAGTCTGAAGCCACTCAGGGTGGAGAGAGAGGACCATTGAGTCTAAGGAGAAATGGCTGGAAACAGCTGGAAAAGAAGAACCTATGGGGAAAGTCTGTCAGGGCCTGGGATTGCATGAGGAACTCAGATATGCTGTCCCGCAACAAGCACAAAGTTAGCATGCAGCTTTCTAGTTCTCAGTAGCTGTAAGGCTGTACCAGGCTGATGAGTCCTTCTGTCCTCTCAACAAGATTAGGGACAACTGGTGTCATTCATAGGACATGGGGGTCATGCTCTTGCTAAGACGTCCTCAGCTGACCAGGTATTTCCCCCTCTCTCCCCATTCTCCTAGTAAGCCACACAGGAACGTGTGCAGAGTCCCTGGGTTTCACATGTCTTTAATGAATGGAAGCCATTTTTGTTTTTAGATGTTCTGGAACTACATGCTGGGCTCTGGGCTAAAGGGTGTGTCAAGCTCACCTCAACTTGGAAAAGACCTATCTGAAAAAGACTCGTCCCCCAACTCAACAACTGTACCAGAAATGACCTACCTAGTCCCACCCACTTCCTCCTGGCTCTCTAAACCCACTGAGGCTTCCCCGGGGAGCAAGGAGCCTCCCTCAGTCTTGGTGACTGGTCAGCCTTGCAGCTCCTCAGAGCACAAGGAGGCCAGGATGGTATCCAAGCTCCTCTGGTTGGGCGAGCAATGGCTGTTGCTGCCAGAGGGGTGGATGGAATGTGGTCATCTAGTCCTGGGCAGTTGGTCCTTCTGTACAGGCAATCTGTCCTTCGAGAAATGCCACGGAGGTGAGGTTCATAAACAAACAAGAGGCTTGACTCCAAAGCCCAGCCTGACAACTAGCCATTTGCTTGTGGGAATGTGACTTCTCCCTGGGCCTGTTTAATGTCTGCAGAGTGGGGTTAATGGTGCGGTCTTAGTGTGCTGTGGAGTAAGGAGCTGAGGTACCCACATGCCAGGACTGTTAGAGCCTTTGAGATCTGGACAGTGCTCAGTGATTACCGCTTCCAACTGCTCGCTCTTGCACTCCGTCCATCTCGTATACATCCTTCCCCAAACTAGACTCTTTGCATAAACCCAACCTCCTCTGTGCTCCACAGTCCTTTGAGGGTGGCTCCTTCCTGTGGATATTCCCACATGTCCCAGAGATGACTATTTATCTGTATCTCATGTGCAGGCGTTGGGCTCCCCAGGATTTCCAAGATGGCTGATAATTGGCACTTCCTCTCCTCCAGGGAGCCTCTGGGCCAACAACCTCCCCTGAAAAGTGGAGTCATACATCGGAGCGATTTCCATGCTGTGGCCCAGTGTACCTCTCAGCGTTATCTTGTCATTCACCTGGCACTTGTCATCCCCAAGCCCTGCCCGTGCTTACATTCCTCCATACCGTATTCCCATATCTCTGTTCCTGAAGTGCGCATGTGCTCATGCGCAGACGCATACACGCTTCCACCGCAAAGGCTCTGCTGACCCCTGGGACCCTCAGCAAACACAATCGCTGCAAATCTGTTGAGTGCCAGGGCCATGTTGCTTTTTTTGTCCTCTGTTCCTATAGAACTAAGCTTTTGAAAGACTTTGGAGGCCATGTTTATCCCCTCTAGCCAGATGAAACATTCCTTTCCCCTTACAACCTTTATCCTGGGGTTGCCATGACAAAATAGCACGTGCATTTCCTCACATTGCTGGGAGTCCAAGGTCAAGGCATTGGCTCGTAGCTCTCTGGTCGCCTTGGCTTTAGGTGCCATTTTGTCTGTATGCCCTCACATGCTCTTTGTTTTGTAGATAGGACTCCTTGGCATCTAAGTGTCCAAATTTCTTCTCTAGTGGGACACCAGAGAGAATGTGGCCTCATCTTATTCCCATCTTTAAAAATCTCTAAATATAGACACATAAAATGTGGGGAGTCGAGGGACAAAGTTCATAAGTGATCACACCCATCATGGTTTGTTTTTCTTAAAAGGTTGGCTACAAGTTCATGCATGCCTCAGACCTCCCTCATCTTCCTCTGCTAACCCAGAGCACATTCAACTTACATTTTTTTTTCCTATAAGTGATGGTTTTTGGAGACGGAAGGTTTAGGAAGCATTTGAGGCCACAAGGTTGGGGCCCTGTTCCCACAGAATTGGTGCTGTGATCAGAGATGATAGAGAAAGTCCTTCTCCATGAGGAGAGGTGAAAGGTCAAGTGAGGACAGAGAGAAGCTGAGTGTGAGTGAGAGCCCTGCCCAGGGCCGGCATTGACTGGCACCTTGGGTGTGTTGCCTGAAATGACCGAGCCCATGGTTCATGCCCTTGTCTCATTTTTGCTACTCAGGTACTGAGATGCATATCCTATGCTGTATGAATGCACCGCCATTCTCATATACTCAGAGTTACGCCGCCATCACCACAATCGCATTCTGAGACGTCCAGAGAAGCAGGAAGGCTGACACTAAGATCCAAATCCAGGTGTGGTGACACATGTCTGTGATCACAGAACTGGGAGTCTAAAGTGAAGGGGTTGCCATCACCATGAGTTTAAGGCCAGCCTGTGCTACAGAGTGATACCCTGACAAGAAAGAAAAAATAGGGTCGGGGGAGAGAAGAGAGCAGGAAAGAGAGAAGATTGGAAGAAAGAAAAGAGAGGGAAGGAAGCTGAAGAGGGAGGGAGGGAAGGAGAGAAGGTGGAAAGGGAGGAAGTGTTGTGGTTTGCCCTGGAGTTATCTGTATTTTGGTGCTAATTCCACTGCCCCAAGGACAGCTGCCTAGTCAGTACTCAGGACTCAAGCAACTTCACCAGAACCTTCTCCCCATTTAATTTGTAAAATACAGGTGAGGCAGGTAGAGGATAGAAGGAGGCCTGTCGTTGGACAAGAAGGAAGGATGGGTGGGAGAAAAGTTTGAAGGAAGAGGAGACTGTAACGGAAAGGGGAAGGGACAGGAGGGACAGGGAGAGAAGCCGTGGCAGGACAATATGGAGGTTGACATTAAGATTGCATGCTGTACGTTTACGGGTTATTATGAATGTTCTTAAGGGATGGATGTGTACAGGGCTTTGTATGTTTAGGTGGGCAACTACATCTTATCAATTGGGTCAAAGGTTATTGTGTCGTGTGTTCTTTCATGTAGCGGTTAAGTGTAAGAAAGTGTGAGGTGGCAGGAGACACTGGGCCGCCGTGGAGGTGGGATGTGTGCTTCTGACACGGAAGCCTGCCTTGGGAACTAGACAGGTAGAGAGATTGCTGACGGCTCAGAGAGAGACCTTTGGCAGTGTGATGTGGGATGGAGCAGAGCGGGTGAGACGCTTTGCTGACTGAGATCAAGATATCTAGCAGACATCATGGGGCACTGCGATGTAGACATAGAGCGGGTAAAAGACAGCGTTATACTTTTTATATTTTTACAACAACAGGGAGGGAGGGAATGGGGAGGACAGGGAGGGAGAGAGGGAGTGGGGAGGAGAGAAGATGGAGAGGGAGGAGAAAGGGAAGACGTTGAGAAGGAAGGGAGAGGGGAAGATGGAGAAGGAGGAGGACCAAAGAAAAGAAACAGAGATCTAAGTATTCTTTCTATCTTCTTTTTTTTTCTTTTTTCTTTTTTCTTTTTTCTTTTTTTCGGAGCTGGGGACCGAACCCAGGGCCTTGCGCTTCCTAGGTAAGCGCTCTACCACTGAGCTAAATCCCCAACCCCTTCTTTCTATCTTCTAAATCATCTCCTGGGAACTCTACACTTGTCACAACCACTAATTAAAAGGGAAAACTCCTTTTCTTTGGTGTGGATGACATGGTATCACTCCTGTGCTCTTTTATCCCCTCCTGCTGATCAGAAGCATATGAGGGTCGGTGATATCACTGGGATGTCATTTTTTGCAATCTGTTATGCTGTGTATCTGGTCTATAAAGCATAGGGGGTAGAACTTATCCCCCAAAGCTGAGAGCTGTACACCCTACAGAGGAGAGACCATATAGGAAAGTGTATGCTGAGCTTTGGGGTGCTCACTTGCCCGAATCCCAATACTTAGGAAGTGGGGGGAGAATCTAGAGTTTCAAACCAGTCTAGGCACTGTCTTTAAAATCACAACTAAGAAAAAAAGGGAGGGGAGGAGAAGAAGTGTGTTGCCCCTGCCCCTGTGACCACTGGACGACCTCTGAGATTCCCTTGTCTGTTCTAAAGTCAATGACTTCCACATTCAGGTCCCCACCAGAAAGCCTTTCATCCACTAGGGCAGCATAGTGGCGTGATTACCGCTGTCCGTTTGCTTTTGAAAACAGCCCCTTTCACAATAAAGCCACCCCCAGGCACAGACAGGAAGGACAGCAATTTGTCACTGTGCATAAGACAGATGCAGCCTGGATCACTTTCTCGGAACAAAACAAAAAGGAGGCCGAGTGGCACCGGAATTTAAAGAGAGGTCTGGCATTCAGCAGCTGTTTGCTCTGCTGTGGGGAAACAAAACAAAACAAAACAAAAACAGGCCTGGTACACACTCTGCGTTTGAGGATCTGTAAAGTAAAACGCAGGACCCATTGAAAATGAAGCACTTTTTAATGAAAGGAAGAAAACCAAGTGTGAAGCCTGGAACCTTAGTGATCCTGTTTTCTTTAAGCAAGTGGTTTCCCCACTGTGAGTTTCTCATCACAGAACAGAAGCGTGCTGGGGTACAGGGAAGGCTGTGAGCCTTGTCCCAGACATCTACTGTGGTTGGGACACCTGTTCTTCAACCCCAGCCATTGCTCACAGTGACCAGATCTCTGCTGAAGCCCCTCAGCTACGGGAAGCCACCTCATGAGTAAGGTTTCACCCAGTCCCAGTCCCCAGGAAGGGACAGCCTTCAGCCAAGAACGAACTGACAGTTACCCCAGTCTTGTGTTTAAATCAAGGCAGCGTCAGAGCTGGCACTGTGCTCCCTGTGGGATTAGAAGCCTCGGTGCATGAGAGGCAGCACCTTGCTTAGCTCCCACCCCCTCCGCTGTGTTCTTCCTTAACCCTCAGGACAGTATGTGTCCCTGTGTCCCCATCTCTGCTCCAGGCTTCAGTCACCAATGCTTACAGCTACTCCCTGGGCTAACCTAACCAACTGTCTTGGTGAGTTCGGCTGGACTCCTATTCCTGTTTTGTATTGGGGGCAGTGGGGTAGGCTGCTTCCTCTGGGTCTCACCGTTAGTGTGGTGGGACCAGAATTAAGTAAGGGTTTCAGCTCTAAGACCTAAGGTGTCTAAGATCCAAGGCACAGCATGTCAGCTCCCCATACACACCCTAGGAGCACACCGTTCTTTTGTCTCTCTTGACATCCTTGGAGGTGCACAGATTTGCAGGGAGTGCAAACCCCTTCCTTGGATCTCCTAGAGAGGCATCCAGGTATCCTGCTTCCTAAGCAAGAGCTCAGCTGAACTCCTGCCAAAAGAACTGGAGTAAATGCTGAGTGTCACAAACTGTGCAAACATGGCTCTTCCTCTGAGACTCTCTGGTCCCTCACTGGGCTGTGAATGGGAGCTGCCATTGGTATTTCCGGGCAGCAGATTGGCTGTGTCAGGACCCTGTCTCCTCAGGAGATCACTGCTCTTCTGCAGGCAGCAAAGGTTCCTGGGATCCCACAGACTTTTACCAACACTCCTGCTGGTGACCCCTCACCATACTCTGTCAGTGAGCCCAGAAAGTCACTGGTTCTCCAAAGTGAAGTCTAGCGAAATTGTGCTTTCATTTGTCACCGGAGCCTTGTGAGCAGGGCTTGGGCAGAAACAAGAACACCTGACATTGGGATGTCCAGCTTCCAGAACTATAAACTAAATAAAGGTTTGTTGTGACTTACCCAGGCCCAAACAGGGAACAGACTAGAGACACCTAGCATTGGATTCGTGAAGGTGTAACCACACTATGGTTGCTTTCAAAATACTACTACCTAGCATTCCACCAGAAAAAGCTCACTGTCATAGCCTATGGGAGGCTGCCCTCCTTGGACACCAGATCAACTGGACGGCTTATTGATATCCTCCACACCCTGGATATGGAACCCTAACCTGCTTGCAAGCTAGCATAGCTTATGTAAACAGACACCTGAAGTAGCATCAACCCTACAGTCCAAAAGATTTTGGAGCATCTAACACATGACTGATATTAACCTTGAGGCTCGGGCAAGAAACACACAAGCCGGGGCTGGGGATTTAGCTTAGTGGTAGAGTGCTTACCTAGGAAGCGCAAGGCCCTGGGTTCGGTCCCCAGCTCCGAAAAAAAGAACCAAAAAAAAAAAAAAAAAGAAACACACAAGCCTGAGGGACTGAACCCATAACGATTGAATGGTGGATAGGAATGCGTTCTGGCTGCTCTAAGAACCCAGAGAAAATAAGAAGGAACGCTGACTGGAGTAGAGAAGACTCTTGTGAGCAGTCATTACTGGTGTTGTACATGGTGAGATGCAGAAGTCTGGAGGTCCCTGGGGCTAGCCTGTGGCAGCCGGGAGGCTTACTGCATGCAAAGATATCAAAGGCCCCTGGACAACCTGTGGGCGAGGGGAGGTGACAGTTCCTGGAAAAGGAAACCCAGCCAGAGAGAAGATTTGAGGCAGAGAGAGCTTTGTCCTTGGCTCTGTGAGCTCTGCCAAGCAACCAGATTGTGATTGATGGACTTAGAATCAATTCCAGAGTTCTTGGTGAAAGGACTTCAGTCCTGGGCTGGGGATACAGCTCCGTCAGGGAGGACACTTGGCATGCAACCATGAGAACCTGACTTCATTCCCCAGCAGCCATGAAAATACCTGGTATGGGGGTAAGCATTTGCCGTCCCAGCACTGGGGAGCCCAGTACCAGAAGATCCTTGGGGCTCACTGGCTGGTCCCCTGAGCCTAGCTGGGGAATTCTAGGCCAATGAGAGATAGTGTCTCAAAAGAGTTAGATGGATGGCATTCCTGATGATGACACCTGAGATTGTTCTCCATGTAATGTACATATGTATGTATGTATGTATGTATGTATGTATATGTGTATATGTGTGTATATATGTATGTATATATACATGTATACAAGTGTATATGTACCTATACACACGTATATACATGAGCACACGAGTGTGTGCGCATGTGCACACACATGCACACGCATGTATACACATGCATGCACACACAGATGAAAAATGTCCTTAGCCTTCCTTATTTAGCCAGTCCAAGCCCCACTCATTTCCAGCCCTGCTCAGACCTCGCTTCTCTGCAAAGGCTTCTTCAAATACCACAGGACTCACTGGGGGGTGGGGGTCATCGCTGTACCCACTGGTTCAGTGTCAGCAGATAGCCTGGCCTCACTGGGCAGAGCAAGCTGCACACACTCTAACTCCCTCTCTAGGGTCCTGACCCTGTTTTCCTCACCCTTCACTTGTGCTAGCATCCTGTGCCACACCCAGCACATAATAGAATGTGCAAGTGGGTATTACATTAAAGCCAAGCTGCAGGGTTCCTGCTTAAGTAGGGCAGGGAGCAGTGGAAATTTCTAGAGCCCTCACCTGTGCTGCAGAAGGAAACCAACCAGACCACAGTTCTTCCCTCAGAAGCACAAATGAAACCAGGCTTGCAGGAAGGCTCCTTGGCACCATGTCGTGCTCTGCAACTGTCTGCCTTCCAGGGCTTTCCTCTGTGAAGAAGGCTGGCCCCTAAGTGGAGATGACAGCAGGCTAGCCTAAGCCAACCATGTGTGCAACCTTGGCCCTATTTCTATGGCTGGCAGAATTTAAAGTTGGAATCTGGGCTCGGAGGCAGCCCTGGGACAATCTAGAACATTGAAGCTTAGCTTCCAGCACCACGGTCTGGCTTTCCCTGTCTGGCACTGAGTGTGCCCTCCCAACCCCCACCTCTACACCCACCATCAAGTCTCAGAGTGACCATCTGTCATCACCAAGCTGCCTGATTCCAGGGTAGCCACTGCAGCTGTCCTTGGGTCCTCACGTTGGACTCGGTCCCTCCTTAATATTAATTTAACCACCATACCACTCAGCAAGGCCTCCTGAAGCATCCTTAAGCCAAACCCTGAGCCAGGGCCAGGCACCTTGCAAGAGTTGGGGGAGGGGTGTGCCTTGTGACACCCATATAAAGCAAAGGCCATCCACCAGAGGGTCCAGGAAAACTTGCTGAATGGACATTGGGCTCAGGAACACAATGCAACAGCCCTCATCTCGGAACAGTCTAGGATCGATCTGGCAGACAGTGGACAGGACTGCTGGTGGTGTCAGTCTCCCTGTGCCTCAGTTTTCTCACAGCAGGCACTCAAGAGAGTGAACACACGTGAGTGAGGAAGCCCTGGAGAGCAGCTACACTGCGGGGTACGATGTGTGCAGGGGTTGGTCCTTACTAGGTAGAGCTGAGGAGCTGAGCCGGCATTCCAGCAGAGGCAGAGGCAGAGGCAGAGGCAGAGGCAGAGGCAGAGGCAGAGGCAGAGGCAGAGGCAGAGGCAGAGGCAGAGGCAGAGGCAGAGGCAGAGGCAGAGGCAGAGGCAGAGGCAGAGGCAGAGGCAGAGGCAGAGGCAGAGGCAGAGGCAGAGGCAGAGGCAGAGGCAGAGGCTAGGGTGGTGGTAGGGAGCCAGTTGCTGCAGCAAATGGTAGAAATGAGAGCTATTGAGGAGACGAGAGATCACCTACATAAGGATGAAGATCAGGTGTAGAATTGTCAAGGAGATCTGCCTTGGAAGGAGATGGCTCCCAGAACAGGGAGCAGGGATAGCCAGAAGTCACAGACAGAAGCCAGATCCAGACCTGCCTTCTTCAGCCTGCCTCTAGGCCCTTGACAGAAATGCCACCAGGATGACAGAACCCTGCACGGCTTTTCCACTGAAGTCTTGGTGCACGTGGCCACACCTAAGGTTGAATGGAAGCAGAGAGATCAGCAGTTACCTCACCTCATCCTCCTGCTGTGAGAGTGAAGAACCCAGAGGCCTGGAGCAGTAGGGGAGACTTGCTCGGATGTACACACTCTGTGGAGTTCTGATGTCACTTTAACCCGGAGGAAAAAACAACCAAACAATGAAAACCCCACCCTTCAGTCCAACACCCACTGTCTCACCTTTGAAAAGGACAGGGTGAGTAAAATGCCGTTGTGTACGTGGGCCATGTCTCGTCAGCTTCTCACAGGGCTCTGCGCTGGCTTCATGTTCCAGCACTGTGAACATTGAAGCGATAGGCACGGATACACAGGCATCCCTGCGGCAGGCCACCTACCCAGATTTTATGCAGCCGTACAGACAAAATGAAGTCCCAACATCTGCAGGAAAACAGATGGAACGGTAAATTATTACATTAAGCAAAATACACCAGACCTCCAAAGACAAATGCCACGTGGCTTCTCTCCGATGCAGATCCTAGGCTCCTGCTCTGCCACCTGACAAAAGGAGTTTCATTTTTAAAATCTGCAGAATCCGAGGCTGTGGATTTGACTTCAGTTCCATCCACAGTGACTTATCTTGGTTCCTCATAAATTTGGTTTGGGGCTGCTCAATTCTGCCTGGTTGCTAATTTGGTCCATTGTCAGCTAAGGATGGTTTTCCCCTTGGCCCTCTGTTGGCTCTTTTTATAACTCCCTTATGCTCGCCTATTTCAATTAGACTAGCCGTGGAGGTGACCCGTTCTGCCGTGGAGGCAATGTGTTTGTGGCAGCTATGTGTTCTACCATGGCCCTTATTATGGGCACCATTTTGTCTTTAAAAACTTAGAAGGGAGGAGATGTTAGAGACAAAAAAGTCTGTGTGGTTACAGATCAACAGAGAAACCAGGAATGTTAAACATACAAGGGTGTCTCCTCAAAGAGAAAATAAAATGTCTGTTTTCTGCCCCGAAGGCTGGGAGGGGATATTGTTAATGACCTGGTTACCTTTCACTCTCTGCAGAGGCAGACCTCGCCCAACTCTCCTGGAATGTTTATCCCAGACTCCCCCTCCCTAGAATCCATCCTTAGGAGAGAGGTCTTTGTACCTGGGGTCTGCTGACCTCTGTGCTGTCTTGAAGGGAGATCACACTAGATTCCGGGCCTTTTAGGCTTGGAGCCGCCGTCACGGTCACATGTACGAAGCCGTCACACCTTAAGCTTTATGGTGCACCTGGACTGGAAACGACTGTTGCCTGGGAGCTTTTTCTCAAATTCTACCATGTTTAAATATGCTGGCAATAAACCGCCTGGCATCGGACTCGGGAGGTTTGATCCAGCCTGCTGACTAAATCAGGCTGAATCTAATTCTCATCCTCACCTCCCCACAGATTGCTTCCCTGCCTGCCATGACACCCACATAAAGTCACGCCTGCAGGGACCCCCTCGGCCAACTTTGGTTTTCTCTCTTCTGAATTTATTTATTTATTTGTATGTGCCCGTGTGACTTTATGTCCACCAGATGCATGCTGCTGCCCTTGGGGGCCAGAGGACGTCAGATCCCCTAGAATTGGAGTTACAGGCAGTTGTGAGCCATCCGACTGTGGGTGCTGGGAACTGAACCTGGGTCTTCTATCTGAGCCAGCTCCAGCCCTCATTGTCAATTTATGTCAATAACTTTTTCAGGTGCATCCCCTTGCCCCCTCAGCTTAATGAGAACAGCTGGTTTCACTTCATTTAGATCCACCAACTCTGGAGAAGGGGCCTGTCGGGACCAGGGCCTATTGGAAAGGTGGGGTTCTGGGTGGGTGTTCATTTACTCATTAAACAAGTGTTTCTGCGGGCAGCACTACAGTGGGGGCCGGAAACTGCCTCACTTCCACAAGACCACAGGTCCAGCACGGTGTGCTAATTCCGACATTCATTTCCCCCACCTCTGAGTCTCAGCTTTGTGGTGGGTAAAGTGAGTGCTCCATTGGACTAAAACAGGCCATGTGTACAAACGGCCCTTGGCTGTCTACAGGCAGAGGCTGTGGTGTGGGCTCCCAGTCCAGTCTGTGTGAGACACCTTGAGAGTGTGCATTTTTACCCTCACCACCCACCTCCCTTTCCCCGACTCCCCTCCTGAGAGCGTCAAGGAAGATCCCAGGTTCTGGGGGACTTAATTATTTCCTTCTGATAAATATCACAGGCCATAAAAGCTGACAGCAACAACTGGTGCGTCTGACATTTCGAGACATTGGATATCCTTGTGGAAGCATTGCTTGCTGCTCTTTAAATCAGGAAGCCAGAAGCCTGGCCCCCGCTGAAGGTAGGGAGGAGTGAGTTGTGACAGCAGCCAGGACGCAGTGACAGATAAGGTGCTGTCACAACCCATCCGCTGCTGTGCTCAAGTATCAGAACAATTGGTTGAAAATGCCGAACAGTTTCCCCTCCTGAATTCATCAAAGGCCTGAAGGGAAGGGGGTGGGGGCAGGGAAGAAATAGAGAGGGTGCTCAAAGCAATGGCAAATGTGGTTTGAAATGGTCAAATTGACATCCTGAACTTCACTGCACTGTCTTTCTTCCAGCCAATCTAGTGAGGATTTCAGGTAAGGACCATGGGTAGACCAGATGTCTGTGGGTAGACCCCTCAATATACTGGGACTAGAGTTTCTTCAGCCAGAAACAAGAGTCTCTGATCTTTTCAAGTGGGGTCAATTATATGAAGGGTTCATGTTTTTATATTGCAAGGACTTGTAGCTAGGGACTATTAACCTCAGCTGAGTGTTAAATCCAGGTAGGGATTATTAAAAGCCACCAAGGTGAGGCAGCACCTCTAGGCTCTTTTATTCAATTTTTCTGGGCATCGTGTTTGTTAAAACTGATGAAATCTGGTGTTGGGCCAGTGAGATGACTTGGTGAGTAAAGACACTTGCCATGAAGCCTGACAATCTGAGTCTAATTCTAAGCACCCACACAGTAGAAGGAGAGAATCAGCTCCAGCAACTTGTCCTCTGACCTCCATATGTTTGCTGTGACACACACACACACAAACATACACACACACTCACACACACGCACACTCACACACACACACATGCACACACACTCACACATACTCACACACACACACTCATACACACATACAAGTTCATAAATTCAGGAAATAAAATAAGTTACAATTAAGAAGAACCCTGATGTTGAATTTGCCTGGGTAAAGCGGGAAGGAGTATGACAATTACCCTTCAGTGAAAATTTGACTTGATTTTGAGTTGCCATGGACACAGCTCTGAGTGTGTCTAATGGTGTTTCCAGAAACACGTTACTGGGGAAGGAAGACTTAAGTTGAGTGAGGTGACCCCATCCAATGGGTTGGGGTCCCAGATTGAATAAAAAGGAGAAAGCGACCTGAGCACCTTCAGTCATCTTTGATTTCTCACTGTGGGCACCATGTGATCAGCCGCCACACATTCCTACAGCTATGCCTTCTCCACCATGGTGGGCTGTACCCCTCAGACTGTGAGTCAAAATAAACCCTAACATCCCTTAAATTGCTTTTGGTTTTTTTTCTTTTTTTTTTTTTTTTTTACAGAAACGTGAAAGAAAACTGAATCAGGATGTTATCATCATATTAACGCCTTGGAAAGATGACTGTAAGGAGCTGTAGAGAATCGCGGGTGGAACAAGGGAGTAAAACTGGCTTCCAGAGACCCTGACAGCTGTCTTCCACTGAACACGTAGTCCATGGGGCATCAGTGTCAGCCTTCTTGTTGGCACAGTGACATCTCAGGACACACCCTAAGCTAAGCCTGACTGACGGTGTGCACTTGGACCCCATCCTGGGTGACATACACATGTCCACAGTTTGCGGGCATGGATCAGAGGACCAGAGAACTGCAAGAGTCCAGTGAAGAGATGGCGAAGACTGATTCAAAACAGGAGAGCGGGAGAATTAAGACAGCTGTGATGGAATAAGCAGCCACGAGAGAAGGGAGCTTGGACGAGCTGTAGAGAGGATTACTTGGTGTAGCATCCATCTATGCATCTTTGCTCCAGCATAGTTACCAAAGGGCTTGTTTTCACGTGAGTCTTCACATTTGGCAACATGCCGGCAGGAAGCAAACACCTGCTTCTGGTCCAACACTTAGGAACTGGCAGAATGCAGCCTGGTTGTGAATTTCCTGACTTTGAACCCTAGGCTCCTTCTGAAATCTCCATGGTGCAATTGTGTTTGTCACAGTGATGTCTGCTGTGATTATCCATGTGCTGTTGGGTGTCCCTTCAGGTCACCTTCTTTGGTAGGGCATCTGTAACAATCGCTGGTCATTTAACGACCAATCCCTGAAGACAACAGGAATGTGTTCTGTGCTCGATGCAGAATAGCTCTCCTCACAGAAGTGTGTGGGGCTTTCTCCACACCCACCAACTCTGTCTCCTCGTTACTTGTCAAAACCCGCTCACAGATCTTAGAACACGTTTCACTTATATTCACCCTCTCCTTGTAAAGATTGGTTCTGTGGAACCAACAGGTGGAAGAGGCACCAGAGAAAGGCTGAGGCTAGGGAAGAAGCAGAGAATACCCATGCTTGGGACGCATGATCTTTCTGCAATGCTCGGGAGGATGCATCATTAACCATAATTACTCTTCGCATCACCTCCAGCCCCTCAATCCTTTTGGGGGAACACTCTAGAGATACCTCATGTCTATCTGCTCTTTCTGGCAAATAACTTCCTATGAAATCCCACCACGACTTACTTCAGGAAAACAAATGATGTCTTCATCACCATTGAGGTCTCAAGAGAGCAGGCATAAAACCAAATGTTAGGAGCAAAGATTCACCTAATCTTCACAAAGGATAGTCAAAGATTTGGGCTACTGAGATAGCTCAGGGGATAAAGGTACCTGCTATTCAGACTGGTCCCAGGGACCCCTACGGTAGAAGGAGAGAAATGATTCCTTAAGCTGAACTCTGACTTTGCACATGCACATGTGCACCAAGAAATAAAAAGACCCAGAGGAATGATTCATCTTCACTGTCAACGTGAGTGGAATTGCATCACGTGGGAATCACACCACTGGATATGTCTCTGTGGACATTTCCAGGGAGGTTTAATTGAGGAGACCCTGAATGTGGGATGGGTGTTCGGCCTGAGTAAAAGGGGGGAGAGGGAGCAGGAAATGGTAAACACCAACACCCCACCCTTCTATGTCCAGACATGTTAACCTGCCATCACCAGGCCTTCCCTGCCAAGAGGATGAGTACTCATAAAACTGCAATGCGAAAGACAAACGAATCTTTCCTCCCTTAAGTTAATGTTAGTTACTTTGCTATTGATGTGGTGAAACACCATGACCACAGCAACTTAAAGAAGGTAACAGTTGTTAGGGTTTATCGCACCTGAAGGCTAGAGAGTCCATGAGGATGGAGCAGAGGCATGGGGCTGGGGGTGGGGGTGTAGAAGCTGAGGGCTCCCATCATGAACCTGAAGTACAAGGACAAAGAAGAGAAAGAGAGGAGGGAAGGAGGGAGGGAGGGAGGGAGAGAGAGAGAGAGAGAGAGAGAGAGAATTCATACTTCCTCCTTCAAAGCCACACCTCTCTTAAACCTCCCAGACAGCACCATCAACTGGAGACTAAGTGTCCAAATATCTGAGACTAGGGGGACAACTCACTCAATACCTCTTGCCAGGTATTTGGCTATAGTGCCGAGAAGGATAATAGTAACAATATATTTTCTATTATAAATAACACCATGGCAGTGAACCATATTGTTTCTGTTTAGCTGAAAGAAGCATTACTCATGATGAGACAGTAATATTAGAAGGCTAATAGTGATACGATCGCATAAAAATAAATTTTAAAGAAAGGAGCAGAGGGGTCGATGCTGCGCTCTCTGGGATTCTTAACTAGTGTGGCCGTGCAAATACAGAGAAAGGTCCTAATCTTGCCTCTGTCACCCACCAGTGCGTGGCTTGAGAGAACCTCGCTTGTCTCTGGATTTCCATCTCCTCGCTGTGAAATGAAGGCATCGCAGCTCTAAATCACTGGGTTTCTATTACACATTGGTTGTAAATGGCTTTTCTTTTCTTCTCTCTCTTTTTTTTACACATATTTACAAAGAACATTATATAAAGAACATTTCGTGGGAGGTGAAATATGTACAGTAAATAAATGTCTAGGAAGTGGGCCAAAATACAAGAGTGGGTGCTCCATGACAGACTCATTCATTATGAGTGGATGCAGGAAGATGTGGGGAACGTTCTGGACTTCGGTGGGCAAATGCAGGGCGGGATGGGGGAAGAGTACATTTGCTCATCCATGCATTGATTCATGTTGAATATTCATTTTTATAGTGAGGCCACGAAGTGTGTAAGGTATCACTATTACCTTCAGTGAGTTCTCAGTCTGGCAGGAGGTAGAGCTATGGACACTCGAGTGGGATTACAGAAATACGATAAAATATGAGGCAGGGAGGGCGATGAGATCTGTCTTTTTTATGGAGGTAGGGAAAGAAGCTACAGAAAATATTGAATTTGGGATAGCATTTGGGGGCTACTTGCCTGAAGAAGGGAGCAGAATTCTGAGTAGGAAGGACAGCTTGGGATGAGGCATGCAGACAGAAAACAGAGGACCCAGGGAAGAAGTGGTGAGGTTGAGACATACCAAAACATGGAGGCGGGGAAGGGCTGGAGAGGAGAGGAGAGGAAAGGAGAGGAGAGGAAAGGAGAGGAAAGAAAGGGGAGGGGAGTAGAGAGGAGGAAAAGGGAGAGCACAGGGAGTCTTCTAATTTTTTCTTTTTTTTTCTTTTTTTTTCCAGAGCTGAGGACCGAACCCAGAGCCTTGTGCTTGCAAGTCAAGTGCTTTACCACTGAGCTAAATCCCCAACCCCATAGGGAGTCTTCTTATGCCATAGCAGGGGTGGGGTGGCTCTTTTAACAGTGTGCTTACCAGAACTGTGCCTTTAAAAGATCATGCTAGCCAAAGGATGGAAATATAGCGACATCATGTTAGAAAAACGTAAGTTTGTCTGAGCAGCTGCGGTGAGGCCGGGGTGAGAGGTTGTCCCTGAAGGAAAGAAGACATCCCTGGTACTGAGGAAGAAAATTGGAGGCGGCTAGCTCTTCAGGACCACGGACAGCTCCCGCGTCCCAGGTACACTGTTCCGACTTTTTAAAATGGGTAGAGTTTGTGCACTGCCAGGGCATTTGCATAAATTGTGTCTTTTAATCCCAAATGACATCTCTGAAAGGCATGGCTATTGGCCCCAGCTTGTTAGTAGAAAGAAATTGAATTCACTAGGGAATACAGCCACCGCCATCAAACATCTTCTGATTCTCTTTTAGGATTAGCTAATTCCCTCACTTTTGTTAAATGAGAGTGCTTAACTCCAAGCTGTTCGGGGTGGTGCACACTGAAATCCCAATACTGGGTAGGCAGGAGGATCACAAGTTTGAGGTAAGTCGGTGTTAAATAGTGAGACTCTGTGGTTGTGAGAATGTTCCCTATAGGCTCGGGTATTTAAACAGTCTCTGGTCGGTGGCATTGTTAGGGTAGGTTTAAGACGTGCAGCCCTCCAAAAGCAGAAATTAAATAAAAAAATAAGTACCAATTACAAATCCATATGTACACCAAAGGCAGAAATTAAGTTTAAGACTGAAGGAAGTAGGTTCACTGGTCACTGTGGATGCTGACTTTGAGAGTTCAAAGGCTCCAGTTGGAGTGTGCCTGTGCTCCAAGTTAAAGATGTCATCTCTCTCTTCCTCGTCCTGCCTTAATGCTTGCTGCCTGCTTCCCGCTGCCCAACACACAATGCCCAATGCCTGCTACCATGCCTCTCTTCCAATATGGACTCCCATCCTCTGAAACTGTAAGCCAACATTAACTCTTCTCTCTGCAAGTTGCCTTGGTCCTGGTGTTTTAATCACAGCAATAGAAAAGCAACGAATACAGACCCTATCTCAAAACAAAAACAAGATGGGAGCAAGGGATGTGACTCAGGGGTAGAGTACTTGCCCGGCATGTGCAAGGCCCTGGGTTTAACCGTGGGTACCAAAAGGAAAAAGTCTATACTCCTAGCCAGGAATTCTGACTAGCCATCCCAAACTGCCACATATCTGTGGCTAGATCTTGATCTGATCAGGAAGATGTACCGTGCCTGTTAGCAGGGCAGATCATGCAGCAGGCCGGTTAGAGGGACATTTGTGGAGGGTTGCACTGAGGGTAGCTGGCACTCATGCTGGGATTTCTCATTTGTCTATATGTTTGCATTTGCGTGGTTTAATTTTTTTTTTTTTGCAAGTTCACTACAATGGCTTTGAACATGCTTTAGTCCTGCTTTGAGATTCATAATGACCTGGGATCTTGACAGTGGGAAGAGGGGCTGTGGGTAAGCGAAGATGGCACAGCTTGGTGACTTGGGGTCTTCTCTGGGAAGCTGAGGAGACAGTCTATCCTACCCCTTCCTTCTCCATCTTGAGTACACTTCCTTTCATTTCCACAATATCAAATCTGTGGTTGTTTCCTATGACAGTATAAACCTGTCTGTGTCTGTGGAGCGGATGGGAAACATACACCCTCTGGAACCTGCCTAGCAGACTGTGGGCATGGTCAGAGAACTTACAATCTTAATGAGATTTCTACCACAGTGTGTGTGTGTGTGTGTGTGTGTGTGTGTGTGTGTGTGTGTGTGTGTGTTCTGATGCTCTGTCTGCTGGGTCAGAGCGTGGGCATTTCCTGTCTCCGCTGGGACTCTTACCTGTCTCAAATTTCTCCCCTTTGCCCTGCCCCACATTCACTGGCTTCTGAAGAGCAGTGTTAAATAAAGGTCCTGCTTCAAGACTCTCACTGGCTCCCTATCGCCTCCCAATATAGTTTATGTTTCTTAGCTGGGCACTCTGAGTCTTCCCGCTGTAACCCATCTTGGCATCCTGCCCTGGTATCCTGCTTTGCCTCTCCACACACATGGTCCAGCCACGTGAATCTCGGTGTCATTCTAGAGACACAAACTGTGTGTCAACACACAGGCCTCTCAACCTCCAGGAGGAAAGCAGAAGTCTGGGAACACCTGAGGGTAGACATCATGGCCACCATGTGAGAAGCTGCTTTAAGAACCCCATCAAATTCTCAAAAGCCTCCCCTTCTGTCCCAGACAGAATGGCTCTCTCTCTTAATCTGCAAGGCCTTTAGCTGACATTTCTGTCAGAAACAATACTAAAGACATTTGTTTCGCCACCACTAAAGACCCCTGGGGAGGTGACAGGAGCTGTGGCTGTCTCTCTTTCTCTCTGCAGTTCACACAGCAGTAATGGCACAGGTGATGGTGAGCAAATGTTTGCAGGAGCAAACCTGCCCATGCTTGTGCTCCTGTGGCTCCCTGGTCTCCAACAGAGGCAGCTCACTAGGAAAGCACTTGGGTTTCACAAAATCCAGCATTTGACAATCGACATGTTAAACAACTGGCAAATTAAGACACAGACATTTGCCAGACATGGGAATAGAGAGAAGCAGGTTTTTCTGGAAGAATTCACACAGATAGCTGGCAAAACCTGACATGCTGATAATAACAACCCACGCACGTGCACGCTTTGCCTGCCTTGGATCTGCACCCCATCCTAGCAAGGTCCTCACCCTGCATCTTAGCAAGGTCCTCATTTCCCACTGTACATGGGCGCAAGGTCAGATTTAAAGAAGTAGGCGACCCAAGCGGGCTTATGGAGGCTCACTTTAAAGATGGGGTGCGGGCTGGAAAGAGGGCTCAGTGGTTAAGAGCACTGACTGTTCTTCCAGAGGTCCGGAGTTCAAATCCCAGCAACCACATGGTGGCTCACAACCATCTGCAATGAGATCTGATGCCCTCTTCTGAAACCAGCTACAGTGTACTTACATATAATAAATAAATCTTTAGAAAAATAAAGATGGGGCACTTCCTTGCTTGCCCACTTCCTGCCTCCCATAGATAGCGACTCTCCTTTCCCCATTAGAATAGAAAGGCTTCTGTCTTATTGCAGACACTTGAGAGTCATGTCAGGCCTGTCCTAAAGTGTAGCTCTGCTCAGGCTCTGTGTACCAGGAGAGTTGAGGTTTTGTCTGCTATTTCCCACACTGTGGGGATAACTTTGAAAGAAGAAACTTATCTTCTCTCGGTCTCGTTTTTTTTTTTTTTTTCCGCTCCTGAAAGATGAAAGCTATGTGTTCCCTAAGGCTCGACATGAGTCTTACGGTCCATGAGATTTCGTTACAAACCGTCATAGATAATTCAAACCCGGTTGCTAAAACGCACACCCAAACCATTGTTTCATTCCCACATCCTTCTTTTGCTTCTAAAAGATAAACTTTAAATGGGAGAACGACTTAAAGGCGCATTTCAAAACCTCATCACAGGATAAAGAAACTGAGTACCAGTTGTCATTCGGGGCATTTTTTAATGAGCCTTTTAAGAGAACACTGTCCGTCAGTCATAACAGAACCCCCTCAATTGGGGGCAGGGGTCCTCAGAGTGTCTGAAAGGTCACATTAAGCATATGGAATACTCAGTTTTTTGTTTCTAACAGTGGATTCGTGAATCTAGGAGGAACAGCGCCATTAGCACCAGCGTAGTTGCAGAGGTAATGGGCAGAGTCCGCATGTTCATCCGTCTCTCTCTGCCTGGAAGTAATGAAGAGAAACCTGGTCAGGAAGCGGTGGACCACACTAGGCGTGGGCTGCGGGGTTGAGTACATGGGGCCCAAGCCTTGGTGGTGCTGCTTGCCTTGCACAAACTGGTTCTGTCTGCCCTCAGTCTCTTTATTTATTAAAGGAACTTCAGGGACTTGGGAGGTGGCCCCAGTGGCCGTGTGAAGTGGCTGCCTCACAAGCATGAGGACCTGGGTTCAAATCTCCAGTACCCTTGGCATTTGATTTTGGTTTTTGGTTTTAATAGCAAACTGGGTGTGGTGGGACATGTTTGCACCCTCAGTGCTGGCATTGAGGGGTGGAAACCGGAGGATTCCTGGAGCTCAGTGGCCGGCTAGCCTAATGGGTGATGAGCTACAAGTTCAGAGAGAGACACTGCCTCAAAATGTAAGCTGGAGATCCACCAAGGAAGACAGTGGAGTTGAACTCTGGCCTCCATTACTCACATCTACCCACAATACACACACACACACACACACACACACACACACACACACACACACACACACACCATGCCTGCCCCCTACAGACACATGACTGGACCAGTGGACTTAATGACATGCCAGAAGCTCTGGGTACCTCTCTTTCTGGCCTGTGGGATACTGTGGGGTGCTGTGGGGTACTGTGGGGTGCTGTGTGGTGATGTGGGGGTGCTATGGGGTGCTGAATAGTGAAAAGCTCTTAGCATCTCCACTATGTTCTTCTCCAGATACATGATTTGTGAGGTGGTAGAAAAGTTAGGATTGCAACTCTTGCTTCTGGAAGTTTTTGAAAAAAAATAATTGTCCCATTTTCTGAAGTTCTAGAATGCTTACATGCTTTGGAGGTCCAAGATAGGTGTGATAGGTGCCATACTGTCTGAATGTAAACAATCGGAGTCTTTGGCGTGGACACTGCTACAAGACTCTAGAGGTTGGAGGGACCAAAGGGAGTTCAGTCCAAGAGCTCAGAGGTCATGTGACAAAATGGGGATAGAGCTGTAGATGGTGGTGCACACCTGTAATTCCAGACCTTGGGAAGTGGGGGCAGGAGGATCAGATGTGCAAAACCAGCTTCAGCTATGTAGCAAGTTCGAGGCCATCCTGGGCTACATGAGACCCTGTCTTATCAAACAATAGAAACATGGAGGTAAGCATAGGTTTTTCCATCCCCAAGTCCATGGTGCTCCATGCTACCCCACTCCTCACCCCTCCTTCATCCCCCAGCAGCTCCGAGCTATGCTGAGGTCACAGTGGACATGCCACCTCCTCCTTTCTAAGCTGTAGGATCCCCGGGTGTCAGGCATTACCTGCCATAGATCTGTGCCGTGTGTCACCGGCACCTTCTGATGTGGCTGTGGGCATTCATCATAATCAGGAAAAGAAAGGAGGCCTTAGGAAGATAAATCATAGCAATCTCTCCTTAAACTGGAGCCAGTCTCCACAAATCACAGAGCAGGCATCCGGTGCGTCATCTCCTGCAAGAAACAATGGCTCGAGCTTCGAGACGAGCTATTTAAATAGGGTCGTCCATCCACTGGGTATTGTCAGCTCTGCTCACAGAGACAGATCAAAGCATCATCTCTGGGAGCAGGTCAGCTGGAGTTGACCACACCAGCTTTGTTAGGAGACAGAAACCTACCAGGTGCCTACTGTATATGCCTACCATGTGTGCACCACTAGAGACAGAAACAAGACCAGGGAAGCAGGGGCCTTCATGCGACCATTTAACTGTCATGACAATTGCCATGAGTTTAGTGGCTTCCAATGTCATGACTGTGTTGCTTCGCAGGTTCTGTTGGGCTGGGGTCTTACATGCAGTTGAGATCAGGGGACACAAGAGCTTTCCTGGAGTGTTCCTTTCCTGGAGCTGGGGGGAAGAATTCACTTTTTATACCCTATCTGGCTGTCCCAATTCACCTCCTTTGCTGTTGAAAGGCTGAGGTCTCCATTCCTTGCTGATGATCTAGGATGGACGCTTCCTTAGGTTTCCACAGCTCTCATCCTCCCACACACACGAGATCGGTGAATTCAAATGGCTTAATGACCACTCCAGGCAAGTGGCCCTCAGGACGGCGAACTTTGATCTTAGTCTTTCTGCCACCTACCTCACGAGATCTCACTGTGAAGTCAAGATGATCCCGTCAGGGCCAGCAGCATAGTAACTCTTCCGTGCATGTTAGCCATCCTTACTAGATCCTGGGGGAACCTTTTGTGCTTACTCCTTGTGTTTCTGTGCCAAGCTCTCTTTTCTGACCATTCATTGTAGACTGGATCCCCTATTCTAAACAAAAGACCAGTGCAAGGCCCATGACCCCTCTGAGTCTTGGGCCCCTCATTTGTAGCCACAGAGCTCCGAGCACTGGTGAACACCATGCAGCACCATGTTTAGCTGGGTAGGGAGAATGTGTTTCTTCAGCAAATGGTGCTGGAAAAGTTGGGCATCCACAGGTAGAAAACTAAATGATACCAACATTTATCTATCACCCTGCCCCCACTCCATCCCCCCAAAAAACAACTCCAAATGCATCAAAGACCTCAGTGTGGACCCTGAAATGTAGAAGAAATTTGTAAAAGAAAACACAGGGTGTGGATAAGGGAAGGAGTTCCGGAAGAGGCCTCCATTCGCCTGGCACTAAGGCCAGCACATGACAAATGGACCTTATAAAATGTTAACGTTTCTGTCCGTCGAGGAAGCCATCAACCAAAGAAACCCATGGGCTAGAAGAGGATCTTTGCCAACTATACGTCTTACAGAGGATTAATGTTCAGAATATATAAAGAACTGAAAGCACAGTCAAGGGCTGGAGAGGTGGCTCAGCGGTTAAGAGCACTGGCTGCTCTTCCAGAGGTCCTGAGTTCAGTTCCCAGCAACCACCATCTGTAATGAGATCTGATGACCTCTTCTCGAATGTAGGTGCACATGGAGATAGAGCACTTGTATACATAAAATAAATAAATAAATCTTATATATATTTAAGAAAAAAATTACAATCAAGAAAACAAATGACCAAGCTTTAAAAAAAAAAAAAAAAAAAAAACGGAGTATAGACCCTAACATAGAGTTCTCAAAAGAAGAAATAAAAATGCTAAGAAACGGTTCAGAAAGTGCTCAGTGTCCTTAGCCATTAGGGAAAGGCACACTGGAAACTACTTTGAGATCTCCCCTCACCCCATCTGAAGGACTGACGTCAAGAAAAGAATTGACATTAAATGTTGGCAGGGATGCGGGGGTGGGGGCAGGGGGGTCCTCATTCCCTACTGCGGCTCTCATAAACTGCTATTGGCACCATGGAAATCGGTGTGGAGAGCCCCCCCCCAAAAGTTCAAGGTGCACCTACCACATGACCCAGAAATCCCACTCCTCGACATACGCAGAAAGGACTCAATATCCTACCCCACAGACAGTGTCCCAGCCCTGGTCATTGCTTCTCTATTCACGAAAGCTAGGAAAGTGAAACAACCTAAGTGGGGGGAGCGGAAGGGGGAGAGGGAGGGAAGCGAGATGAGGGAGGGGAGACCGGCCAGGGGTTCAAGTCCCCTTGCACTTACTTCTGAATCATGCAGGTGTCCATCTAAACATAAGGCTGTTGTGAATTAAGCAACAAAATGCCCAGTCACCGTCATTGCTTGCTGTTGATGTCGTGGGTGTTCTGGGGAGCCTGCCCTTCCCCCACTATACTCCGAAGAGCTTCATCCCACTCCCTAGAGCTACAGCAATGTTTGGCCTCAGTGGCCACTTAGGGGATACTAAATGAGACGGTCAGACTCCATTTCCCTCCTCCTCACTTTCCATACAGTTCTGCCAAGGTCTCTGGACACACCCTTCTTTGTGTCCTGGATTTCCATCCAAGAGGGGCAGCCACCACTCCTAAAACACTTGTTTTCTCACCCATTATCAGTGGATGGCTGTGGTTTCCTTACTCACCATTTAGCCCACCCTTGGAATGGTGCTGGGACGGTAGCGCTCACACAGCAATAAACTTGATAAAATGAACAGACAAATAAGCCAGAGCGGACAAATGAACTCAACAGATCCAAGTCTGGCCAAAATGCAATTCTGGCCATGACCAACAGAGGGTGCTCTACCCTGAGATCGGGAAATGAGTGGTGTGTGGCTCTCTGCTTAGAAGCGTCCCTGTGGGGAAAAATGGTTTCTTCATTTTGAAGATGGAAGTGAAGGTCTACCACGGCAGATTCATCGGAATCTTTACCGAGCATTAAGCGAGGGAGTCACACTAGCTTGGAGATCGGAGTTCTTTGCTCACTTAGGTAACACCTGAACAAGCATCTCAACTCTTCACTCCATTAATCGCCTCATGTTAGAGCTGAAACACCAAGGGTTTAGAGAGGGTGGGGAGAGTAAAGCAGAAAACACCAAGCCATCTCAGGGATTATGGGATGACACGGGAGCACAGAGGTGGACCATCCACCGTTACCAGGCTGGGGTCAGAAACATTCCCATGAAAAGACAGCTCTACACTTCATCTACAAGAATAAAGGAATGGCCAAGGACCGTTCCCAGCACGACCAGCACAAGGAAACAAGAAGGTGTGGACATGTGTCCCACCACAGATCGCATGGGACAGGTTCAGTGGAAAGCTTTCATGCAAGGAGTCGTAGGGCTTCCATTGCTGCTATGAAACACGGCGACCAAAAGCAAGTTCATCACTGAAGGAAGTCAGTGAACTCAAACAGGGCAGGAACCTGGAGGCAGGACTTGATGCAGAGGCCATAGAAGAAGGCTGGTCCTTACGGGCTTGCTCCTCATGGCTTGCTCAGCCTGCCTTCTTATAGAACCCAGAACCACCAGCACCACCTACAGTGGGCTGGCCTCCCTCCATCAATCTTAAGAAGATGCCCTACAGGCTTGTCTACACCCAGATCTTACAGAGTCTTTTTTTTTTTTTAATTGACGCTTTCTCCTCTCAGATGGCATTAGCTTGTATCAAGTTGATATAAAACTGTTCAGCACACAGGGCCAGATATAGGACTTTGTGTGACATTTGGCTGCAGGTGATGATGGTTTTTTTTAGACAGGCATGGCAATGCCAGGTTTGAGGGTGTGTGTGTGTGTGTCTGTATGTCTATCTGTATCTGTGTGTCTGTATGTGTATGGTGTGTGTTATGTGTGATGTTGTGCGTGTGTGTGGTGTGATGTGTATACATATATGTATGTGTGTAAGGTGTGTATTATGTGTGATGTTGTACATGTGTGTTGTGGTATTTGTGCATGTGTGAATGTGTGGTGTGTGTGTGGTGTGTGTCATGTGTGTTGTTGTACATGTATGTGTGTGTCTGCTTCTGTGTGTCTGCGTGTATCAGCCAGATCTCAATACTGGGTGTTTTCCTCAATCATTGTGCATTTTATTCTTTGAGACAGTTTCCATGGAACCTGGAGCTCTCTGTTTTTGCTAGACCGTCTAGTCAGTGAGCCCTAGGATATATCATCTCTGTCCCCAAGCATCAGAGTTAGAGATGCATGCTGTCCTACCTGCCTGAGGTATGTGGATGTTGAGGATCCTTTTGTTTGCACAACAATTTTCTCCCACAGCCATCTCCCCAACCCACATTTGAATGTTTAAAGAGCATTTGTCAACCTCACAAAACACAGGTAGAGTTGGGAGCAGGGTTGCTGTTAAATCCTACTAAGCTTCAGTTTTCTTAATTACTTTGTAACTTTGATTTTCGGTTTCCTCTGAACTGAAACATTGTATTAGATTTAGGAAGTACATAAATCTTACAAGACCCAGGAAGTTCCTGAAACTTTCAAGATCCACAAAGGTCCTCCCCATAGAGGTATAAAAAGTAGCAATTGTGAGAGGACTCTCTCCCACTTAGCTGCCTTCAAGTGCTACAGGAAGCTCCGGAGATAGGGCTTCCCATGGGTCACTGCCTATGCTGGAGTGGACTTTTCCGTGATACAGCTGCCTCTGAGCTATCTGTGCTCCTGTAAGGAGCCTCTATGAGCTTATTTGCTAAGTAGACTCAGACGGAACTGTTTCTTCAGTCTGTCACCAGTGTCCTGTCTGGGGTAAAGAGATGTTTGCTCATGTCTATCTCCTCTGGAGAAGTCCCAAAATACCTGCCATGTCTGAAGGAGGGGAAAGTGGCTTCTAGGGTCTCTTTGGATGCAAAATCCTATTTTCTGCAACTAGAGAAAGACTTTGTCCTTCATAGTGGCTAGAGGTTATTAGAATCACACCACCCGCACAGAGTGGGGGGGAGGTCCCCAGAAAGCTGGAGATCTAAAAATACCAGCATAGAACTGCCAGCCTGTCACTCTCCCCATTGGGATGTGCGACATGGTGTCTTTGTCAATCTCCACTCCAGTTCAGAGACAACTGCAGGAGGTGATTCTGTGAGTGCCACTCACTCAGCTTGACAGGTATCCTTTAGGGACAACTCTAACACAGCACCTGAGACAGACACCAGGCCCTGAGAGAGCATGGTTTGGGGCTACATCCATAAAATAGAGCTGTACTGTAGGGAACCTGCCTTCCCCTAAAAATGCCAAGGAAAAAGATTCATGAAGAAATCCTTTCTGTTCTCTGTCCCTTTTAAGGAGACCCGGATCACCTACCAGGGATGGCCTCAACAATCTTCCTAATTCCATCTATGGATTCAAACGTTTTCCTCATCTAGAAACACCAAGGGAAATATGTTTGGCCAAATGTCTGGGAACCCTGTGGCCCAACCAAGTGGACACACAGATTCATTCATCGCAGCACAGGATACAGCGTTTACAAGCACGACTGTTTCTTCTCTTCTCTTTTTGTGCAGATGAGAATGCTGGTCATTTCATCCGAGCCATGGAGGCGGGCGTCAGGGAGCTGTCAGTCATCTTTGATGTCATCTATGTTCAAGGACAAGAGAAACAGTGAGCCCGGGCGGCAAAGGAGAGTGTTTTAGAAGCAGAAATTCCTTACAGATAGTTCCTAGTTCAGGGAGGCTTGAACTGACAATTATTTGGAAGAACCATCAGCAAGATGGCCCAATGGAATGCCAGCCCGAATGGGCCCGGACGCATCCCAGTTATATGTGCATGGTGAATCTCCCAGAGAGCACATGGACAATGTGGCTTTGCCTCTTCCTGGACCTCAGCGCTCTTACTTGAACCAGAAGGGCCCAAATACGGTAAGGATGACTAGAACGATTGTAAACTGACCTCTGACCCCAGAAACTACAGGCAAGTACCCCAAGCCCCCGAACCTCAGTTTCCTATGGGAAGTAAAGTTTCTAGGCATTGAGGTCAGACAGTTGTAAATGCTCGTGAAAGACAACACAACAGGCACCCCAAAGATGGTCAGTGCCCGCAACGGGTACCCGCAGAATTCTCCAGGTTTGGCTTTGCTCATGAGCTTATGTACATGCTAAGTGTGAACTCTCTGGGAGATTCCAAGAACAGGGGATGGATGGAGGAGAAACAGCAGCAAAGAACGTAAACGTCAAGGTATTTCCTCTGGAGGCAAACAAGGCCGGGCCAGCCACAGTGATGCTTAAATGGCAGGCAGGACAGATGTCATGGAGCCCAGAGGGAGGTTGCCAACTGCAGACCGACGCTGTGTGATGAGCATAGGATTTTTTTTAATGCCTTTTAGACATAGAGAAATAGCTTAGTCAAGAACCCCGCTTCACCCAAGGCTACACCTGAAAACCAAAGCCCAGTGTCATCGCACACTCAGGACCCAGTCACAAGACCTGGAAAGCAGAAGACTCCATGACACCCACTGAACAGTACATATGCCCAGACCAAGAGGGATGAGTGTATCCTCCTTAGCTTCTCCGGACTGCTGTGGACACTGGAGAGGCACCGCCTTGATCTGCCCAGCAGCTGGAGAATCTCCCTCATGGATCCTGAGCCTCAACTCAGAGATTACTGTGAGAGACTGGACCCAACCTTCGGCTAAGATACATCACACAGGTGAGCGGCGGTGGGGAGATAGGCGTAGGGCAGCAGCTAGGGACTTGGAGTGTGAACTTTATGTATAATGACCCTCAGTATAATAAAATATAACTTAGGTTATACCAACTGGGAGTACCTTCCTTCTCGCTTTCAAGACAAGCTGGGTGACAGGCAGCTCCCAGGTGTCTCCCAGAAACGGTGGTTCTGGACCATCATTGAGTACAAAGAGGGTGGGGCCTGATGGCAGTGAGGTGTGTGTTAGCTGCTTCTCTTCTTTCTCCTTCCACTGGTGTAGAGGTGGCTATGTCTCCTGATGCTGGTCCTTTGGCATTGATAATCCCCAAGGATCACAAGAATGCCTAGGTGTGCCCAGTGTCAAACTGCTTTTATGAAGTCATCTTGAGAACGAGGAGCTAGGGACGCAAGAAAAGCTGTTCCCTCTGCCAGCCAGAAAGCATCCCAGATACATTTGGAGGCACAGAAATGTGAGAAGAAATTCGTGTTGCACTGGAGTGGGATGAGTATTTATCAAACATCTGGACAGAAAAGACTCTCTACGTGTAATAGTAACAGAAAAGAAAAGGCTCGACAGAGAATGGCAGGTGGACACCAGTAAGACACCAATCTTTTGCTCTGAGGAAAACAAATAAGAAGATATTTGTAGTCAGGCACTGTGATGCACACCTGCAAATCCAGCATACAGGAGGCTCATGGGGCAAGATTGCCTGAGTCCAGGAACGTCTTAGTGACTGTTCTATTGCTGCGAAGAGACACCAAGACCAAGGCAACTCTTATAAAAGGAACCATTTATTGGGGCTGGAGAGATGGCTCAGTGGTTAAGAGCACTGACTGCTCTTCCCGAAGCCCTGAGTTCAATTCCCAGCAACCACATGGTGGCTCACAACCATCTGTAAAGGGATCTGACGCCCTCTTCTGGTGTATCTGAAGATAACTACAGTGTACTCACATATCTAAAATAAATAAATGTTAAAAAAAAAGAAAGAAAAGAAAGAAAGCAAGCATGCACACACAGGAATTTGTGCAGATTAATAAAAACAAAACCATTGAACTGTCAGAGCTAAATGCATAAAAGACACAATTTCTAAAAGAAAAAAAAAAGAGGCATGGCTGGGGAGACCTGTACAAATGCACCCTCCTCCTAAAAGTGGTCTAGGACAGTGGAGCTGTCCCTTCACCTCTAATAGGGCTGTCACATGTGGCCACCTCCTAGGCTGGCAAATAAGGAGCCAGTGATGTTTCTCTGCTGGCAAGTTGGAGAAGCATCGTATTTTTTAGAGACTTTGGGTTAGCACCTCTATGCTGAGGGGCTGCTATGGCAAGCAATTGGCCTAACCAACTGTCCCTCCAAAGCTCAGAGGGTGTGTATGAAGGAAGCAGGGTCCTTCTGAGGTGATCCAGGAATTCTTTTACATTCCACAGTCATTTTTTGAGCAACAGGCTCTGTTGAGGCAGAAAAGGAGGCACAATTGTCCCAGTCCTGTGTTCCCAATAGAAAGTTTCACAAGGGTGTGCTTGGGAAATGGCTCAGCAGGTACACAGGAATAAGGACCTGTGTTCAAATCCCCAGATCTCATGCAAAACCTTGGCAGGGCTCTGTTTGTCTGTGATCCCAGTTCCGAGAGAGAGGATGTGCAGGAGGACTCTAGGATACTTGCTGGCCAGTCAGTCCAACAGAAACGGTGAGTTCCGGGTTCAGTGAGAGAAGACGCTCAGTGCCCATCTCTGACCTTTGTATGAGCATGCTCAGAAGAGCCTACGTACACACATTGCATAGAGACACCACATTAAAAGAAGAAAAGTGTTGTATGAAGAGTATTCAGCTTTGCAGGGGATCCCGAAAGAGGCAGAGACATTGATCTTGCAAAGCCAGTGGCGACTGGAGTGGAGACTGCACTTTGGGATGAACAGAATCCTTGAAGATATTCATCTGATAAGACGGATTTATGCTGCAGCCTTGGGAGGCCTGTGACCTTGTACTCTTGGCTTGACTTGTTCTTCCTGGCTGTGGTTTAGCCATCGGGGTGTCCACATGGGACATTGGTAGGAGCCAACCTGAGCTGCATGTGAATGCCTTCAGAAGCTCCCTTGTGGTGGCCAGTGGAAGAGCATCTGTCACTGGGTGTACCAGCGCTCCCCTCAAAACAGCCTGTCTCCTAACACTCTAGAATCTGCTGGGTCCTGTCGTGTGCTGATGGCTACAGCTACATGTGGACCAGTCCACAAGGCCGTGGCTCCACGAGGCCATTTCATGGCTTCACTTTTCCTTCAGCAGTTACAGAATTCTAAGGATCTGGTGGCCGATTTTGTCTGAGTCCTATATTGCTTAATTTGTGTTTTGTTTTTTAAATCCTGGAACAGATGGCCATCTCTATTCAATCATGATCCACGGGCACTGGCCGGAAGCAGCTGGTTTGGGGAGTAGATGGCAATTCATTTCCTGCATGTCCAAATAAGCCACGAGGAAAGGTGTCCAGAGGAAGGTAACATGATTTGTTCCGTGTAGTTCTCATCTATGAAGTTAGGGGCTTGTTATTCATATTGTTATTTTCACGCAGGCCCTTAGTAGGACTACAGTGGGATCCTTGCAAGCCTTAAGCAGCTGGGGAGGAGAGAAGAGAGTCCACTCCTGAGGAGCTGACGGAGTGGTCAGGTCTGTACAGCAGACCAGCTTCCCCGGCCTGGGGAGCAGCTGGACAGCCGAACGGTGGGGCTACCCTAATTGTGCTGTGTTGAGAAGCAGACTCATTACTCTTAGCAACCGCTCTCTCTTTTTACGGGTGTTATTTGTGTGTATGTGTTGGTGTTCGTGTATTTGTATGTGTGTGTGTTTGTATGTGAGGGTGCACGTGAGTGATGTGTGTATATGTGGAGGCCAGAGTTTCACTTAAGAGAGTCATCTTTTTTGTTTTTTTTTTGTTTTTTTCCAGGGTCTCTCCCTGAATCTAGAGTCCACCAATTCAGCCACACGGGCCACTCAGCAGTCCCCAGGTATCTTTCTGTCTCCACCTGCTTAGCCGGCATCATAGACTCCCTACTGCGCCTGGCTTTTGCGTGAGTTCTGGGGATCTAAACTCAGATTCTCCTGCGCTACTGCGAGCACCTTCCCCGCTGAGCCATCTCCCCGCCCCTTCATATTTACTTTCCCTCGTTTTGTATTGCTTTACAGACGGAAGGACACTTGTCCAAGGTCACCGGTTGGTTCTGGTGTAGGCCTGCCTCACAGCCCAAACCCTGCATTTCGTCTTGGGAACCCATCTGCCAGCAGCTGCATCTCTCCGGCACTGCTGGGGATATAAAGGCCACCCCCAGCTCCCAGCTTGTGAACTCTGGCTCTGCGTGTGCCTAAGATCCTTGGTGACGGGTGCACTCCTGAGCTTACGTGGCCTGGCAGTTCCAGACATCCAGGGTATCTTTCACTTGCTTTTGCTGAAACATGAGAATCTGGAAGCCCTCTGAGGATGTCCCCTGAACCCTCACATCACCAGGCTCCTGCTGTAAGCTCCGTTCCCAGGAATCAGCACGCATCCAGAAGCCTGCCTGCGCTCTGCGTTCCAGGGGAATTATGTCAGCTTGTCACTTTAGCATGACGCTCGTTACCCGTCCATGTGGCTGTGAGCCGTTCTATCTTCACGCCACAGTTTCTTGTGTGCATGTGATGGTGCGGGACACATGACCAGTGTTGTGAGTAAAGCCTCAAGTTTACAAGATGGTTATAAATGGCGTTGGTCATTGATAGTGTCTCAGAAGTGTTTGGGGCAAGCAACCTCGTTAGTGCCGTTATTGTGCCGCCCTGAGTTCCATGGGGTAAGGCTCTGAACACAGAACAAGGAACCCATGTGACAGCCACTTCACACGCTGGTGTTTGTCAAACTGCTGAGGTCTCTGTGTTGGTGGGGGAAAGGCCTCGGTTAAAGCTGCAGAATGAGGCTTCTGCCTCCTTAAGCGATGATAAGATGTCCTTAGGAACTTGTGACGTCTACACTCCTCCAAAGCATAGGGGCTGCACTGTCCCCTGATGCTGTTCCCTATAGCACAAAAGGTGTTGTGTCTATCCCTGTCATCCTTCCGGGGAAGTACCTATGCCCTCCCCGGATGCGGGGACACATGCTCACTGGACCTGGTGCCATCCCTCAGGGGGATGTCCTGGTTGCCTAATAATCCTGTCAGGACCTCAGATTCCTTTCTAAGTCTCTCCCAAGGGTGTCTCTCTGGCCTTTCCTGCCTCATTTACTGTTTAATATCCCCGGCCTTGGCATCACCATAGTAACGACTTTGTAAATAGTAACAGTAGTTGGTGTTGTAAAAGCTTCTGAAATCTAGCCAGCTACCTTCCTGATCTCGTCTCTTCCCCCCCCACCTTAACCTCCCACCCCTGAGCTACATGTTAGCTCTGAGGCAGGGAGAGCAGGGGTCATGGAGCTTTAACCTTGGGTACAACGTACACAGTGGGCTCTCAGCAAGCTCCTACTGGGTGAGCACAGAAAACTCGCACAAGGCAAAGAACTGGCCCCCAGGGTCTTAGTCTCTCAGCTGGAGGCACAGTCTTCTTCCTCCTGGTGGCCTCTGCTTTACAGAGATACCGAAAGGCTTCCCTGGCACGCTGATACACTCCACTTCTGGTGCTGTCCCTGGAAGCTCCTGTGACAATGCCAGTGTCTCAAAGACTCTGGCTGCTAAAAAGGACAGTGACAGTTAAGCAGCATTGTGGATCTGACTGGATTTAGAACTACCATGGAAATGCAGCTTCTGGTGACTCTATGAGGGTATTTCCAGGAGGGTCGGGGGGGGGGGCAGATAGACCCACCCTGAATGGAAACAGCAATATCCCTTGGGCCAGGGTCCTGGGCTGAATAAAACAGGAAGCAGAGGTTGTGAGATGCCTAGCAGTAGAGAGATGATGTCTCTACCTCCTGGCTCTGGTACAATGTGTCCATCTATCCAATGCTCTAGCCACCATGTTTCCTCACCATGATGGACTGCACCCTCTGTGGGCCAAAATAAACCCTGTCTCTTAAAAATTGTTTTTGTCACAGCAGTGAGAAAATTACCTAGTTAACCTCATGCACTTCCCTGCTCCAATCCCGGGGAATCTGTGGTGGTTTGAATAGAATGACCCCCCCCCAAAGGCTCATATGTCTGAATGCTTGGTCATTAGGGGGTGACAGGGATTAGGAGGTGCGCCCTTGTCACAGGAAGTGTGTCACTGGGGGGTGGGCTTTGGGGCATCAAATGTTCACGCCAAGTCCCGTGTCCCTTTTTTTCTGCTGCCTTTGGATCCACATGTAGAACTCTCAGCTACCATGTCTGACCTCGTGCCCACATGCCACCATGTCCCCCGCCACGGTGATAATGAGCTACGGTCCTAGAGGTCAACTCCGGGAACACGATCACGGTTGCCAACTTACCTTTTACAAATGACATATTTGAGGACCAGTGATGGCAGAACACCTCTTCGTGAGCGAATAGCACTTTACACTACAGTCAGCGCCAGGACCAAGGTTCCAATTCCTAACCATCACCTTCCGTGTCCTTGATCTAACCACAGCAACCTGGTTTCACAAGGAATTGCCAAAAAGATTTCCCAATCCCTCCCCCATCCCATCTCTGCCAAGTCTTGCAGGAGGATTAGCTTCCTTTTTAAAAATTCTGTTTGAAACCTCCCTTAAATCTCACAGCCAGGCTTAAAGAGAGCGATGACTTTTTCTTGGGATACACTCTGGATCCCTTTCTACACGCCCCCAGGTCCCGGCCAGGAGCAGCAGGAGCTTGGCTGCAGAAGCCAGGGTTCTAAATGACTATTGGATCCACTCCCTCCTTCTTCTGGTGCGAGAGTTCAGGGAGTGTGGAAACCACAGCTTGATGGATCGGCTAGGAGCACGTTCCAGCTGGTGCCCTGGAGCGCGGTTCTCGGCCAGGAAGAGGTAGCGGAGTGCTTTTATGACCCGCGACTCCACGGAAAGTCATCTGAGGGTCTGATTTGCTTCAGGCAAGCAGGAAGTGATTAAATAAGCAAATGAGTGTGGCAGCATTTTCTAAACTGTAAAAACGGTTGTGAAAGCACTTTCTAAACCGTAAAGTGTTACGTAAACACGGCTGAGAGGGGGATGGGGGCCAGGAGAGGATGCTGCCCGGGTGCGGTGAGCTGCCAGGGCGCGGTGAGCTTCCAGGGCGCGGTGAGCTTCCAGGGCGCGGTGAGCTTCTAGGGCAGTGTATTCATGCCTGCAGGCTGGTCATTCTGGCCAGTGGATGCTACCACAGAACTTGGTGTGCCGTGTGCTGCCCTACTGTGTGACTTGTGCAGGGAGATTTCCAGCCCCTGCCTTCCTCAAAAGCTGACTCTATAGAAGTGTAGAGTAGGAAATCCCCGTAGACAGAGTGGCTCCTGCAGCTCCCAGCAGGCCGAGCAGTTTGATAAAAATACTTGATGTTTCTCTCCTCGGTAAGTGCTACCGGTGGTGGTTTCATGACTGCGTTCCTTTGCCGAAACTCGAGCCCAAGTGGCGAATTTTATTGTAGGTAATCTATATTTCAATAAAGCTCATTTTTTATACATCGGGGATAATATCTAGGGAGACTTTGGTGGTTTTTAAACAATTACTATTGGTTGTGTTTAACCTAATAGTTCCCTAGTATTGTGTGGGAGAAGGGAGTGTCTTTTCCTTGTTCATGGCTGTGTACTAGAAACTACCCTTGCTAAAAGGTTTGACTCTTGGCCTGGCCCACAAGGAAGCTCAAACAAGATGAACAACCTGGCACTGGGTTGGAGAGCTGGACAGTTTGAATGCTCCCAGTCTCCATGTAGGGTGGCTTACAACGGCCTGCAACTCATGCCCCAGGAGATCCCGCTGCCCTCTTCTGGACTCTGTGGGTACCTCCCCCATGTGTGTGCATTTGTACACATACGCAGGGACACACAGCTAAAATTAATACTTAATAAAGCCTGGCAGGAGCCTTCATTCTGAAAGCCTCATTTTCTTTGGCTCAGACTCTGAATGGGCATCTTAATCACTCACGGGGTGTCTCTCCAACCTAGCTCGCCCACCTCAAGAAGGAAGGCACGAGGTGAGCCATTATGCTAAACCCGCCATCCCCTTGGAGTCCAGGAATAGAACCCCACATAACACATACCCTGAGATGGGACAGTTGTCAGTGACGGTGAGGCAGCACCCTGGAACAGAAGTCACCACCTTCTCAGACTGCTTTGCCCTTCAGTCAAAGACAGCAGGGACACCCGTGGTCCATCCTATAGAATTGAGACATTGATGGACGAGATCATACGTTGACCAGGACTGCTTAATTACATGCTTTCCCCTTGCTGCAAGTCTCGCTCTATAGAAGACTAAAGATGAGCACCCCAAAGGCAGACTTAGGGGATCCCTTTACCTACTCCCCCTCTGCTACCACCATTAAGGAAGGAGGATGATTAATACATCTCCTGATACCTCCTGTTTCCTTCTCCATGGAAGGAATGTTGCTAAAGGCCTCCTTTTGCTCTCCACTTGAAGTTTCCAGGGGCTGAAGTGACTTCTTTGTTGACAAATACAGAAAAGCAAATGGCGAAGTCAGAAGATGTCCTCCAGTCTTCCCCATGGGAGTGCCCCTGCAAAACGGAGCCCTGCCCCACCAGGAGTGACTGGGAGGTGCTCAGGAAGCTTCTTGTCACATGACAGATCCTAGTTGTCACACAAAAGATCCTAGTCACCAAGCCTGGTGACTCTGGAGTTGAATTTCAACAAATCCAGCTCCCGCATCTGGTTCGTAACATCTTGGTGTTCCGTTTCCCTCTTCTAGACAGGAAAGGGGTTCCCCTAGGTCCTGGTGTCCCGTCTACCTCTTCTGGACAGGGCAGGGGCTCCCATAATTGAGCTACATGCACACATCACAGGATTTGCTTGGTGAGGAATTCACCATTCACTGACTCCTGAGTCCTGCCACTTAACCAGAGTGACTGTTGAGAGAGCTGCTCCCCACTTTATCTGAGCCTCATTTGTAAAACACGAGAGACACAATCACCAGCATCAAGGGGGCAGGAGTGAGCATCCAGTGAGGTCACTGATGGGAAAGAGCTTGGACATCTACGACGGGGTCTGGACAAATCGGCCACATCTGTGACCTTGTGACAAGGCCTGTATCACACGAGGGCAGCATGCACAGACACACGGAGAGATTCAAGCTGTCCACACAGCATCAGTTCACTTGGCATCTCACAGAGGCTCTGGGGTAAGCGCTGAGACCCCATAGCAGGTGAAGGCATGGCTTTGTTGGACTTCACACAAATGTGGTGAGGTGGCTTGACCCCGATTGCCCACCAGCACCAGTCAGAATTAACTTCTGAATCAAGCACTCACTACCCAGGTGTCTGAGAAAATTACATCACTTCCATTCAGTCGAAAAGACACTGTTCAATTAAAAAGTAAAGACACTAATAAATGAAGCCGAGACTGAAACCTGCTTTGTTTCAATAAACCTTTTTATTGATGAGGACCAAGTGAACCCAGTTTTCAAATTCAAGCCCATCCCAGGCATTCGTTAGCTATGACCAGGCATGGTGATATCCACCCGTGCACACCACAGCACAAGGCTCAGTCACCATCCCCAGACTGGCCACGTTTCTCAAGAACTCCATCAAAGCCCAGCCTCTTCCTGGCCTCTGCCCCACTTGTCAGTACTTCACGTGAGTTTAGTTTCTTCCACCAAAAATAGTCTGCGCGGTATGCTTGTATATGACGTGTCCCCTGTGCTGTGAAGTGTTATGTCACCTTAACACAAACTAGAGCTGCCTATCTGAAAGGAGGGAACCTCAATTAAAGAAACATCTCCATAAGATAGGACATTTTCTTAATTAGTGATGGGTGGGGGAGGGTTGTGAGTGGGATGGATTGTGGGTGGGGCCATCCCTGGGCTGGTGGTCCTGGGTTCTATAAGACAGCAGACTGAACAAGCCATGGGGAGCAAGTCAGTAAGCAGCATTCGTCCATGGCCTGTGCATCAGCTCCTGCCTCCAGGTTCCTCCCTGTTTGAGTTCCTCTGATGATGAACAGTGTTGTGGATATTTGACCTAGTTAGGGTTTTATTGCCGTGGATAGACACCATGACTAAGCCAAGTCTTATTTCCCCCAAAATACCACAAAAACAGTCTGTAGGCCACATGTTGAAATTCTCCACTGAAACCTCTTGGGCGGCCAGGTCTGCACAATTCAAATGACTCTCAGTAACAAAGTCTTCCCTATTCCTACTAGGATGGCCCATTTAGCCCCACTTAAAGCACTCCACTGCTTTCCAAATCCAAAGTTCAAAAAAACTACATTCTTCCAAACAAAAGCATGGTCAGGCCTATCACATCAATACCTGTGTTGGTCCCTGATATCAACTTCTCTCTTAGTTAGGGTTTTACTGCTGTGAACAGACACCATGACCAAGGCAGCTCTTATAAGGATAACATTCCATTGGGGCTGGCTTACAGGTTCAGGGGTTCAGTCCATTGTCATCAAGGTGGGAGCACGACAGCATCCAGGCAGGCATGGTGAGGAGCTGAGAGTTCTACATTTTCATCCAAAGGAAGTCAGAAACAGACTGGGCATCCTCAGGCAGCCAGGAGAAAGATCTCCAAGCCCACCCCACAGTGACACACTTCCCCCAAAAGGGCCACCCCTTCTAATAGTGCCACTCCCTAGGGCAAACATGTGCAAACCATCACAATGTTCTAATGGCTATTCCTGGTTATCAGCTTAACTATGTCTGAAATGAACTACAGTCCGGAATTGGAGGGCTTACCTGGGATCCAGATCTTGAGGCTGGAAGACACTTGGTTCTGACCTGGATCTTGGCCTGGAGATCTTGAGGCATGGTGGTCATGAAGAGCTTAGGCCCAGGCAAGGTAGTACATACCTTTAATCCCAAAATACTGAGACAAGGAGATCTCTGAGTTCAAGGTCAGCCTGGGACAAAAACAAGTCCCAGATCTAGGCATGGTGGTGCACACCTTTAATCTGGGCCATACCTTCTGCTGGAGGCCTACATAAGGACACTGGAAAAAGGAAGATTCACTCTTCTTCACCTGCTTGCATTATTTACTTGCCAGCACTTCTGTTGGCACCCACGTCTACAGAGACCAGCTGAACCAACTAGCCTTGTGGGACTGAACAACTACGAGATCCTTGGACTTCCAGTCCACAGCTGACCATTGTTGGGAAACTGGACTGCAGACGGTAAGTCCAGTTTATTTTTCATAATAAATCCCTCAATATAGAAAGACATTCTATACGTTCTGTGACTGTACAGAACCCTGAATAATACAGATGTATAAATCACGTTGATCCCTTTCTTCCCCAAGTTGCTTTGGTCATAGTGTTTCGTCACAGTAATAGCAGCCTCCAGCCCAAAGGTTCATGTGTTGAAGATCTGGTACACAGAGGGTGGAGGAGCTATTGAGAGAAGACTGGACCACAAGGGGCCTGATTCCAGCAAGGGATAAGACAGAGCCTTGCTAGAGGGAGGAGGTCACTGGGGCCATGCCTCTGAGGAGTGTACATGTTCTTGATCCCCAACCCCTGTGTTCTAGCTGCCCTGAGGTAAGCAATTGTCTCAGCCATGCCCTTCTGTGAGGCTCTGAGAGAAGGCAAGAGAAAGCATATGCCGTTTGCCCCAGCTCCTGGAGGACTCTCCCAGCCAGAGCCTATGAATCACCTCCTCTATGCCAGGCTCTGAGCTAGGAAGTGGTCACCGAGGCAAATCATTTCCATTTTTGCAACCCTGGAAGAACACAGCGACCTCACTCTGCAGTTGACTGTGAGGAACAACTTCAGCAGGAAGTACTATGGGGTAGCGTGGGGTACAATTCTTGTTCTACTAGAACTCCAAAAGCAGGTGCCAGAAGCACTTCCCAAACAGAGGGGCCAGGAGGAACAGACAGAGGGGAAGGCTTGGCAGTTGAGAACTTTTCTAAGAGCCTGGGGTCAGTCCACAGCACCCACATGCTGTCTCAGAGTCATCTTTAACTCCAGTTCTAGGGAATTCAACGACCCTTTCTGGCTTCCGTGGGCCAGAAAGGCACATGGTACGTAGACATAATTCAGGAAAACACTCTTCTCACACATATAATAAATTAAAAAAAAAACAGACAGAAGTAAAACCATAATGATTGTGGGAGGAAATGCTATACTGATCCAGGGCTTCTGGGCATGGGAAAAGGTATCCAAAAAGGACTTCAGGATCTGGGTTTAGGTTGACAACAGAGCCCACATCAGGCTGGGGAAAGCCCCCGAGTTCATGTGAGCCTCTGCATAGCTAGAAGAGGTCATTGAAGGTGTCTGGGCCAGGGAGCCTATAAATGAAAGCAGCTCCCAGGAGTGTGTTCACAGCAAGGATGGACGGTGGGATGGCAGTAGTTGGGACACCAGAAGCCTTCTGAAGGTGACAGGGCACCACGGTCTCCAGTTACCTGCCATGTATCCATTCTGGAAATGACTTCTGAAGTCCCTGTATCAAGGAGAAGCTGTATCTTTGAGTGGGATGCTGGGCTTCTGTTTCTTCACACAGGAAAGTGTGTCAGGACTCAGGGCTTGTGCCAAGTCCAGAGCAAAGCACACTCCTGCTCTTTGGCAGCTCCACAACCTTCAGGAAGCACTTTCTTGCACCTCACTCTGGCCAGCCAACCCCTCTGGCATAGTATTAAGATACGACGGTGGCCTTTCCCAAGCTCATCAGAGGCAGACACCTCCATATCATGTGGACATGCCTAGCAAATACTGGCTTAGAAATCAAAGGTCACATGAACGTCAACATCCTTTGAAAGATGCTGTCTAGAGAACACAAGAGTAATCAAACAGGCAAATGGGGGTGTTTGTGCATTCAACATTCATGTACGGATTTTGTGGCTAAGGTCTTTAATGGCCTTCGGTTAACCCTGCAAGGATCCTGGGTAACAGGTACTTGAATCTTACGTTCCCAAAGAACAAGAGTCAGGGAACCAAAAGAAAGTATTTCACTGAAGTCCCAGACCAAGGACTAAGCCAGCACCACACAGAGATGAGCTGACTCTAACTCCTGAATTCTTCCCAACACACCTTACACTGGAGTCACACTGGCCCTTGCTGCTACCCAGCACGCCTCTCCTCTAGGGATCTGAGGTGACCCCTGCATCTCTGAGGGTCCTTGGCATGATGGCTCTCCTCAGCTCAAGGAGTCCAGAGCTATTGTGGTGACTCGGTTCAGGGAGAAAATACTCATTAGTGTGTCTCATCTATCACCTGTCCCTGCAGAGAAGACAAATTATTAAATGTGCTCTGGCTGACCTTTCAGACCTTGGCAGGAAACAACAACTAAACCTTTCTGCGGCAAAAGTGACCCTGAGGGTAAACGAAGGAGATTGGATGTGGAAATGGACAGGGAGACAGGGTTTCTGGGGTGTGAGGGGGTGGTCCAAGATCTCCAGCTCAGAGGGATGATCTTCTTAGAAGACTAAGCCAACAGTCTTTAAATAGAAATACTCAACACCAAGACCGGAAAACTCCTGGAGTATTCAGTGAAATGGAGCTTTTCTTGATATGAGTAGATATGCATTATGCAGAACATTTCTATGTGTATATGTATGTATGTATGTATGTATGTATGTATGTATGTATGTGCCAATATTCACTCATTGTGATGGTTCAAATGAGGTATGGCCCCCATTATGAGTTTGAAAGTTTCGTTCATAGGACATGGCACTATTAGGAGGTGTGGCCTTGTTAGAGGAAATTGAGTCACTGTGGAGGCAGGCTTTGAGGTCTCCTATGCTCAAGCTCTACCCAGTGTCAAATCCCAATCCCCTCTTGGCTGCCTTCCCCTTGCATAAGATGTAGAACTCTCAGCTCCTCCTGCACCATACCTGCCTGGATGCTGCCATGATGATCATGGACTGAACCTCTGACCCTGTAAGCCAGCCCCAATGAAATGTTGTCCTTTATAATAGTTGCGTTGGTCATGGTGTCTGTTCACAGCAGTAAAACCCTAACTAAGACTGTCATGAAGGTCTTCCTAGGCTGGGGAGATGACACAATCAGCAGGCATGAGGATCTACATGCCTACATCACAGCTGTACATGCCTACAACACAGGGCAGAGTGTTGTGTGCCACTGGTCATCTCAGTACTGAGGAGGCAGAAACAGAAAGTTTCCCAGGGTTTATGGGCCAACTGGTCTAGCATAATCCACAAGGAAAGGGGTTCAGTGAGACACCATGTCTGAAAAAAACTGAAGTGCAGAGTGATAAAGAGGATGACACCAGACTTTGACCCCTGGCCCAAGCAAGCATGTGCACACACATACACGCTCACCTGCACGTGTGCACACGTATGTACAAGCATTCCTGATGGTCCTAGTCTCTTTCCCTTGCCCTGTAGACAGAACTCTTGGAAACAGTCACTAGCAGCACCTGATTCACCCCACACCACTTCTTTTCTGGCCATTGTGATTTGGAAGGAAAAGAAGTTACCGACTTAGCGACTGCCACACGCCAGGCAGGTGCTTGTTGCCCGCCCTTGTGGCCTCATTGAATTCTCTCTGTGACACCTACATTCCCAGTCATTGTCCTGGCCATGGGGGACTGATGCTCAGGTGGACTCAGAAATTGACTCACGGCACACAGCTTCCAAATGGTGAAGCCTGGACCCTCCACTGGTCTCTGATTGATACTCAAGTTTCTTGTATGCCCAGGTGGCTCAGAGGGCGATCGCTCAGAGCCTGACAGGATAACAGGACAGGCACAGCACTGACCAGAAGCCTAGGCAGAATGTCACAACTGTAATGAGTTTAAAGTACATTGAGACTTGAGGGGACTATCTTAGTTATGGTTTTACTGGTGTGAACAGACATCATGACCAAGGCAACTCATAAAAACAAAATTTAATTGGTGCTGGCTTACAGGTTCAGAGGTTCAGTCCATGATCATCAAAGCATGAACATGTTGACATCCAGGCAGGCATGGTGCAGATTGCTGGGAGTGCTACATCTCCATCTGAAGGCTGCTAGCAGAATACTGGTTCCCAGGCAGCTAGGATGAGGGTCTTAAAGCCCACACCCACAGTGACACATCTACTCCAACAAGGCTGCTCCTCCAAATAGTGCCACTCCCTGGGCCAAGCATTTTCGAACCGTGACAGAGACTTTCATGATGAACCTGGCAAAAGGTCAGACTGGTGGAAGGGTGAGATCAAGTGGAAATAGTGGGTTAGAAGTGGAAATAGAATTTTAAGGGTCATCTAAAGGGACGCAGAGTAGCAGGCAGAGGGAAGAAAATGTAAAGTGGCAGACCAAGCAATGACCAAAGGCTACACTCAGTTAGCTGGAACTTGGAGTGTGTGTGTGTGTGTGTGTGTGTGTGTGTGTGTGTGTGTGTGTGTGTGTAAGACAGGAAGTAATGTGGAAAGGAACTGGAGAGACTGAAGAATTGTGCCTGGCTGCAGGTCTGGGCTTCTGTGTTGAGTGAGGGGTTGAGTCACAGCATGAGGCCATCCTCAGGTGCAGCCCCAGTGGAAAGTTACCATCAAGACTGTTGCTATTGCCACAGCGCAAAGGGTTGTGAAGGGACAGTCCTGAGGAGAAAGGAGAACTTAGCTATGTCAGAGAGAAGCAGAAAGAGTCAGACTGAAGAGGGTTGGCTCTCTTCCGAGGCACAGAGCAGGTGTGTGGAAGAGGAAACATCACTGGGAGAGAGGTCACAGGAAGAGGTGTGGGCCAGGGGAGGGGGATCTAGGATCTCCGGCTCTATCGAGGCACGCTTGAGGTGACCTTACAGCATCCAGTGGGATGTCCTCGGAGGAGGGAAGCATGTGTTGAGCATTTGAGAAGCTGGCCTAGCACCTTCCAGACATCCTTCTGCATACCCAGAATCCATCCTAGAATTCTCTCTGCAATACTTTAGCCCTCCCTCAGTCCATCCAAGGATCTACTGTGTCCTCATCCTGTAGACCTTCTCATGCAGAGAAAGTTTTGGGTTCTGGTACTTTCTACCCTGAGCAACCCTCTCATCTCCTCACACTTCGGTTTTTAGAGAGACCTCACCAGCATTCTCTTCTACTCAACCTCGCCATTTCTCCCAGTCCTTGGGATCTCCCCCAGCACTGCACTCGCTGATTAAACGCCATTGCTCCCAGAGTACACACACACTCTTTCCTCCTCTTCTCTGTTCTTAGGTCATCGCCGTGACAGTTCATCTTCATGGCCAACTGGGTTAAGAACCACCTGGGAGATTACGCCACCAATTACAGCTACCAAGGACTCTCCGGACAGATTTAGCTGAGGAGAGAAGACCCACCTTGAATGTGGAGAGTAGATATTGGGGTAATCTTTTGTGCACTGTGAAACGATTGCCTTCGTATTATTCAAATGCTGACTGAGTACAGGCTGGACTTTGGTATTGCTATTTTTTATGAAGCATCAGCTGTTTCAATGTTATATAAACATCTCCATCACATTCTGATTGGCTTAATAAAAAGCTGAAGGGTCTATCCCAGGGCAGGAGAGGAAAAACAGGACTCCTGGGCAGAGACAGGAACTCTGGGAAAGAGAGGTGGAGATTAGCCAGCAGAGGAAGAGATAGGTGCTAGGACCCAAGAAAAGGTAATTAACAAAGCATGGGGCAGAACTTAGATTAGGATAAATGGGTTAATTAGATAGACGAGCTAATTGGGAACAAGTCTAAGCTAAGGCCAAGGTTTCATAATTAGTTAAATGGTTTCCATGTCATTACTCAGGGCACTGGTGGGTCAGAGACAGTCCAGTGGTACTCATGGGCTAAGAGTTCATAAAAAGGGGAAACAGACAAGGCTAGCTGAGCACCAGCATTCATCTCTCTCCGCTTCCTGACAACAGACACAATGGAGTCAGCTGCATCCTACTTCCACCTACTCCTGGCTTCTGACCTTACACCCTCAAACGTGAGCCTCATCCTTCTGTGCCCATCTCTTAGATTTCTCTGATGATTGGACTTTCCTCCAATGCCTTCTTTTCATAGACTATTACACTGAAGTTTCTGGGTTACCTTAAAACACTTTTGCTCTGCCCTAAACTCTTTATAGGCTCCTTCTCCACCTGGACACCCCTCCACCTGAATACCCATCCACCTGGACACACCTCCACCTGGGCATCTTTCCACATGGACACCCCTCCACCTGGATACCCATCCACCTGGACACCACTCTACCTGGGCATCTCTCCACATGGACACCCCTCTACCTGGACACCCCTCCACCTGTACACCCATCCACCTGGACACCACTCCACCTGGACACACATCTACCTGGACAAACCTCCACCTGGACACCACTCCACCTGGATACCCCTCCACCTGGACACTCTTCCACCTGGATACCCTTCCACCTGGACATACCTCCACCTGGGCATCTCTCAACATGGACACCCCTCCACCTGGACACTATCCATCTGGACACCCCTCCACCTGGACACCCATGCACCTGGACACCACTCCACCTTGGCATCTCTCCACATGGACACCCCTCTACTTGGACACCCCTCCACCTGGACACTATCCATCTGGACACCCCTCCACCTGGACACCACTCCACCTTGGCATCTCTTCACATGGACACCCTTCCACCTGGACACCCTTCTATCTAGACACCACTCCACCTGGACAACCCTCCACTTGGACACCCACTCACCTGGACACCCCTCTACTTGGACACCCCTCCACCTGGGCACCTCTCCACCTGGGCACCCCTCCACCCGGGGACCCCTTGGACACCCCTCCACCTGGGCACCTCTCCACCTAGACACCCCTCCACCCGGGGACCCCATGGACACCCCTCCACCTGGACACCTGGGCATCCATCTACCTGGACACCGCTCCAACTGGGCATCTCTCCACATGGACACCCCTCCACCTGGACACCACTCCACCTGTACAATCTATTGGCTCCCCAATCTCAGCATGTCTCTTACTTGGCATTACCAACTACCTGGTGACACTTGGAAGCCACCCTCAATTCTTCTCTTATTCATCACATCCAAATGGATTCCCAGATTGCAATCATTTGACCTAACATCTCTGAGGTCATTTCCTTTATCCATACCCAACATTCCCTGGTGTTTGAGATGGCCTTACCACTTCTTCCTGGATTCCTGCCATCCTTGTCCAATTGCGCCCCGTATTTAGCCTTGTCTTTTTCTCGTCCCCCTCGCTGTGGAATCTACATCCCACAGAATTGCTGTCCTCCATTCATCTCTCACAGACTCCACTGCCCATGTGTGGTACTTGCCGAGGAGGCATCTAAGGACTGGCTTTTCATGGGACTAATTTCCGAAGACACATTTCAGAACTCATTAGTCTACAGGCTAGAGTCAGGGCTACGACACGCAGCATCTAAAGGCCCCACGCTGCTGCTAGAGTCTGAATGTTTATTGGCTGCCAAAGGCTTGTGTGGTAGACCTTGGTCCCTAAGGAGGTGCTGCTGGGGGAGGTGGGGTGGTGTTGACGGTTAGGCCGTTATGCTGCAACCCTTTATTACAGTTCCTCATGTTGTGGTGACCCCAACCATAAAACTGTTTCTGTTGCTACTTCGTAGCTGTACTTTGTGAATTTGTTATGAATCATAGATATTTGTGTTTTCCAACGGTCTTAGGCGATCTCTGTGAAAGGGTTATTTGACCCTCAAAGGTCACGACCCACAGGTTGAAAACCACTGGCCTAGGTGGAGGTCTTTAGGTCATGGAGAGGGTGGCCAGGAGGGAGATCATTCCTCTGTGTATAACCGTATGCCATTTCATGTTTACTCCCCATCTATGAGGTGTGCCTCTGTGAGCACTCCACCTTGAGGGAATGCCTCGTCACAAGCCAGAGAGTGTTCAATGTGTCTGAAAGTCAGAAGTTGGTATCTGTCTGTGGGTCGAGATGGAGAGATAATCAAGAGAAAAATCGATGTCCCTTATGCAGACATTTCTCAAATTAACCATTTCATGGAGTCAGCCATTTCAACCCATCGAGAGGGCTAAACGGAGGCCGTGACCCTGCCAATCCACTCACAGGAGCATATGCCTTCTGAGATTCTGCTTGTGGCTCTGAGGGGAGAGATCAAAGTCAGGAGACAGAAGGTGAGAACCAAATTGACTTCCACCCCGTCTTTAAAGGATGATTCCAGACGTCTCTGAGTTTTGTCATCATTGACGTTAGCCAACTCTCTGGTGTTCCTCTTCCCCACTGTCCCTAAGAATGTTTGGCTACTCTAGTCAGAAGGTGCCTTGGATCAACACCCACCCTCCCTTTTTCCTTCTTATAGCATGATGCTGTGTGACCACTGCTGAGCAAAGGGGAGACTTCTGCCGGAGGTCCCAGGATACAGTCTGTGAGTCGACACCCAGGCTGGAAGGATATGGTGGCCTCTGAGTCACCCATGCTCCTGCAGGGAACACCAGCCTGCTCATTGGTTCACCAAGATGAGCTCTGGTGGAGTTGTGTTACTTTAGTCTGAGGCCCATGCCCTGCACGGGTTTCAGGCATTCGTTCACATCTCCCCAGATCCTATACACAGTGCTCCCCAGAGGCCACACAGCAGTGCTCCCAGATGACCAGTGCACCCAGCCATCTACTTCTTGACAACTGCACCTTGCCTTCATTGTCAGGCCCCTTCCTGCCTTGCCTGTATTCATTCCTTCCCTGTACCCCTACCTTTCTGATCAAGCCTCATCTTCCTCTGTAAGGCTCAAAGTAAGCCTTAGCCACCAGGAGACCCTCAAATGAGACTCGAGAATGGAGTTTGATGCAAAAGCAAGAATTTTATTGTTCCAGTGTGCTGGGGTCATCTTGCACCCAGAGGAGAGGCGACCCCTTCTCTCTCTTTCATATGCTTTTTATACAATTTTTTGAGAACAGATTATAGCAACAGCAACTAGGCACGCAATGATTGGTGATCCTGGTGAACTTAACATTAATTGGCTGGGCAAGGAAGGGAGCCCTGGGAACTCAGGGGCCTTCCATATTTCCAGGTACTCAGATAATTGGCTGGGCAGGTCAGGGAACCCAGGGACCCTCCCTAAGGCCCAGTGGGAAGTTTCAAGTCAGGGCTCCCTCTCTCCTCAACTTGAACCCTCTGCAGCAAGATGCAGGGTGTTACAAATGTTACAAATTTGTTTCTACAGGCAGTGCTTCAACAACCTGTCTCTCAGCACAGGGCCCCAATATCTGATCTGCATCCAGCCAGGGCTTCTGGTTCCCCACTTCTTTATGAGACTGCAGAAGAAGCAGGCCTTCTACACTCTGCCACAAAGGTCAACTTCATTAATGCTTAAGGCCTCTGTTGTGCTTAAGACCTTTATGTTGTCCATCTGTGCCTCAATTTATCTATCTGCTAGATGGGGATAATAGTGTATAAGGCACAAATCCAGGGTATGCATGTGAAAGGAACTTCTGTACCACAGACATTCATACCAGGTTAGCTGGAGTTGCCAGGCCTCTCAGAAGGTGAATCCTCCTCACCAGGTAGTGAGAGGACCACGAGGAAGACAAAAATCCACACAACGCCCACTGCCCAATTGGCTGAGAGCTCCAGCCCAGCCCTCCCTCTCTGGCCAGCCCCAATCCACTGTCCTTTTGTCCCATTATTTCTGGAACTATCAGGAGGACACAGGGGACCCTCTGCCTCCCTCTAAGCTGGATCCCCACTCTGCATCGTCTCTTTATTTTATCCTCTGGCCAGTTTGTGGGGCTATTATAGCTTCTTTTGCTTAAAATAGCTAAACTAATAAATAGTAATTCTTCTGAAAAAAAAAAAAGAGCCACTCTCCAAGCAGGCAACATTCAAAGGCATCTGAGGCCACAGTTACAGGCAAGACAGCTCAGTGGAGGCTATCTCCTCCTCTCTGGAATCAGGGAACTCTTTATAGATTTTAATCATATTTCTCAAAAACAAGACTTATTCCCCCATGAAAGGCTTGTCTCTAGCTTACGGCGATCAGAGCCAGCTATGTTGTGCAGCAGAGAAAACAAAACCTGCAGGGACCACTGCAGCTAAAATGCGTCAGGGCACAAACCATTGCCTGACACGGCCATGAAGAAGCTGTCGTCTTCCCCACATGTAGAACACCAGTCCCCTAGGAAAGACAGAGCTCACCATGGCAAATGGCTGTGGGGGTCGACAGGGCTGAACCTCCCTCTGACTCAGCCTTCATTTTCAATCTCGTCTTTCAACACATCCATTCAGTTGGTCCATGAGACAACTCATGGTCACGTCCTTAGGAAAGTCACTGAGCCTTGGTCTCAATGGCTTCACCTGTAAAATGGGACCAGTGCGCTCTGTTCTGACAACCTCTATAACTCCTGCTACTCTGCTACCTAAAAAGGGGCCAGAGATGACGACGTAGATGCCCTCCACAAGTGTCAATTTCTGAAATATGAAAGCTATCCTGTGAAATGCTGGCATGAGTTGGAAGGATGTACAGAAAAAACCCAGTGTCTTACTCGGGGTTTCTATTCCTGCACAAACATCATGACCAAGAAGCAAGTTGGGGAGGAAAGGGTTTATTCAGCTCACACTTCCACATTGCTGTTCATCACCAAAGGAAGTCAGGACTGGAACTCAAGAGGTCAGGAAGCAGGAGCTGATGCAGAGGCCATGGAGGGATGTTACTTACTGGCTTGCTTCCCCCGGCTTGCTCAGCTTGCTCTCTTATAGAACCCAGGACCACCAGCCCAGGGATGGCACCACCCACAATGGGCTGGGTCCTCCCCGATTGATCACTAATTGAGAAAATGCCTCACAGCTGGATCTCATGGAGGCATTTCCTCAAGGGAGGTTCCTGTCTGTGATAGCTCCAGCTGGTGTCAGGTTGACACACAAAGGCAGCCAGTACACCCAGCAACGTCTCCAGTAGCTAAAGGGACAGGACGGAACACTAGAGAGGTCTCTGTAACCGCAGCCTCTCCACTGACCTGCTAGAGAGAGACCTCTGCATGAGGAGGACACTCTGTGTCTTTGGTCAGGGGTGACAGGGTGGATCCACCTTGCTGTGACTTTGAGCAACCTGAACAGCTCATCCCATCCCTTCAACCTGATCTTCTGCCTGAGGGTGGGGGTGGGGCTGGCGGCAGCTCTGATAGAATTCACAGCCGTGTTTCCTTTAACCTTAACTGAGGTGCAGGCAGACACCTTGTCAGAAATAATAGTGGCCAGTGATCCATGCTCGCACAGGGGTGAGAGGGAACGGGTGATATAGCCTGCTCCTACAGTCCTCACCAGGGGATTTCCAGGAGGAAGCCCTCTCACTTAGGCGTGGAGGGAGTGCTCCCCAGGGGCGTTTAGCAAACAGGCAGTGCTCCTGGTGTATAGCTTCTCAAAGTCAAGAGTGCCGCTAAGCAACAAGGAAGGATCTGGTTCAAAATGGCCGAGGTGCTGAGGTAGAGAGCTCTGGCTAGATGGTAGTTCAGGGACTCCAAGAACTACTTCACAGCCACTATGACTCACTAGCATTTACCTCTTTCTTTAATGGCAGATGGCCATTGTTAAGCGGGGGTCCTGAGCAACCACAGTGGCCACTGTGAACCTCGTGCAGGGGTCAGGGGTCATCATCAAAGAAAGGGTCTCTAGAGTTCAGTTGTGAGTGAGGCGTTTACGGGACTCAAGCTGAAGTGGCACGCAGGCTTGTGTGCTTCTGTCTCGCTATCCATTGCAGGATGTTGCCAAGATGCGTTTCACTTCCAAAAGACACCTTCGTATATATCACCAAGCACCGCATTTGCAAATCATGGCGCCAGCTCCAGAGTATGTGGAGTCTGAGTGAGAGGCATCATTTGTGTAAGCATCGACCTGTCAAGAGAAACGTGCTGAGTACCTTTCATGCCCGAGACATGGGGTTGTGTCCTGGAATTCCAAATGAGCTCCCAGGGGGCACCCAGATGGCAGCGGACACCTGCAGAACAGCTGCTGCTTGGGCTGGGGTTGAGCTGATGCGGACGCCATCATGGCAGGGGCTGGCTAGCTGTCTCCCAAACCTGTTCCTGTCATCCTACACACACACTCACATGCACAGATCACACATGTATACATGTACACACACAGAGAGAGAAGGGGGCAACCAAACCTGTTCCTGTTGTCCTACACACACATACAGAGAGAGAGAGAGAGAGAGAGAGAGAGAGAGACAGAGAGAGAGAGACAGAGAGAGAGAGAGAGAGAGACAGAGAGACAGGGAGAGAGACATAGACAGAGAGTGAGACAGACAAATGGACAGAGACAGAGCCACATTCTGTTTCCAGGCCCTCTGAATACTGATCTGTGAGCCGAACACAGCATCATTTGTCTCCCATCTGTGCTTAGCCTCTGTTCTGTCCCTATTTTTTCTCCAGATGCTGGGGACCTGAAATCATGTGGGGTTCACAGCTGCCCTATGAATGAGACCCTAATACCTGAATGACCTTGGGGGGACAATGACTCCTTAACACAAATACATATTGTATCAGTCATGGCTGAGGGAGACCGGATGAACAAGATGGCTGGGGAGGCCTGAGAACCCACAATCTGATGTCGAGGCAGATACAAGTAAATCCAAGCATGTGACTCAGTCCAAGTCAGAAGGTTCAGACCAAAGAACTCTAACAGTACAAGTACTTTGGAGGCAAAGGCCTGACACCCAAAGTGTGGATATCCAGGAGACAGAAGACCCACTCGAAAATGTCACCTTTCCTCTCTCTACCATTTTGTTCCAGTTGGGCCCTCACCACAGAATCCCTTATCCAGTCAAGTCGACATCTAACATTTACTGGAGTGAGGGATCGGTCTGCGCAGTGCTAAGCTACTGACGTGTGGGGCGTTCTTTGTTATAGTGGCCACTGTAACATGAACGGAGATGAGACTTGTCTCTAGCCATCATTCCCAGGAAAGATGGCTCTCGTGGAGACAGACCTCCTGCACAGGGAGGTTTGTCACACCTGCCTGCACATCTTTCCGAATCTTTGCTGTGGTTGCTCCAGAGCAGAGGCTTCGGGATACCAATCCTCCTGGGAGGGGAGCTAGGAGACTTGTCTCCTTAAACAACTTGTAACACATGGATGAGATGGTATGAGACGGGCCCTTCCCGAGCCACTGTATAATAACTGGGTGTCTTTGTGACTTTTCTATTGCTGTGATGAGATGCCATGACCAAAGCAGCTATGGAAGAGTTTCCTTAGGGCTCACGGTTTTGGAGGGTTAGAGACCATGACCATCATGGCAGTAGGCAGGCAGGCAGGCAGGTATGGAGCAGTAGCTGAGAGCTTACATCTTCATCAATAAGCATGAGAGAGAGCTGAGAAGGCCATGGACTTTTGAAACACCAAAGCCTGCCCCCAGTGACACGCCTCCTCTAACAAGACCACGCCTCCTCCAACAAGACCATGCCTCCTAATCCTTCCCAAACAGTTCCACTAGTTGGGGTGGGGGAGGTGGGCAGCGGGGAGGGCGAATATCCCAGCATAGGAGCTCACAGGGGCCATTTGCATTTAAACCACCACACTGGGTTTGACTCCAGGCTCTGAGATTTGATGTGTGGTGTTAAACAAATTACTGGTGAGAATTTGGAAGTAAAAACTGGTTTGAAAATTACAGGGTTAAAAGGACTGCCCTCCCCAAAGAGAACAGGTATTTTTATAGTTGTTGTTGTTGTTGGGGTTGTTTTTATTTTTGGCTAAAAGACAGAAATATCCTTGAGCCTATGAGCAATGTTGTCCTTGCCAGAGCCAAAGATACCCTAGCTTATCCCTGGCCAGAAAAGTCTGAGGATACCCGAAGAGGGGATGTTTTATCCTAAGCTCTTTCCCTCCCTAAAGAAGCCCACCCCCGTGCCTTTCCTGGAAACCATCCTGAAGATGCCACTGAAACTCCAAGGCAGCCCAGCCCCCGAGACGGAATCTAGACTGACCGTCCCATCCCTCTGGTAGAGCCTTGGCAACTAAAAGGCCCTCAGTGTATCCCACTCCCAGGCATCCCCACTGCTGTACAGGCCTCTGCTAACTTTTTCCTCAGCTCCCTATAGTAAAATACCTGGATCTCTCTCTCTGTCGTCTGTGAATTCCATTCTTCATATTTAGGGACAAGGACCTTCGGAAAGACGCTAGCTTGGGCTGGCCTTGGTAGTCATTGAGTTTCTGGGGATGCTAGCTCCTTGAGCCAAGCTCTCCAAGAGCTAGAAAAGGCTCCATTGCTCTCAAAGTCACCCCACTATCCCACTCTCATTACCTCACCGTGCTCAACCTGCTCCTAGCACGAAGGCATCTTCTTCACACAGTTTCCGCACGGAGAGCATTGATCCCGGGTCCTGGTGCTTCACGTTGGCCATCATCATTATCTTTTCCAAGCACTCAGCATTTAGCACGGTGTCTCAAAGCAGAGAGTTTGTTGATAGAATGAATAATTCATTAAAAATCATCCGAGGCAGAGAAACACAAGGGGAGAGAGATTGCTCACCGAAAGCTGATTCAGCTACCATAATTAATTCCGAAGATACATTCTGTTGGCTTCTTTTCAGCAAGGATTCTCCCCTAGACTTAATTAGAAAAGCAAAGTCAACATCTTATCAGGGTGCTTATCCTTTTTCATGCTCATCTAAAAAAAAAAAAAAAAAAAAAACCTAACTAAAGCTGGGCTGCTGTTTTGTTTAGCACAGCAGAAGTCTTACCCTGGGTCTTTGCAAAGCCAAGTACCACCTAGCCATGCTGTCTGCTTCTAAACGCAGAGCAGAAGGCAGACAACTTTAAAGATCCAAGAGACGATGGCAGGCACCTGTGACGTGACAGGAAGGACCCAGCCCCGGGTGAAAATGGCTTTAACCTCAGCTCTCAGGAGTCACAGTAAGGCTAGGTATCTCTGCTGAGCACCAGGTCCATCAGGATTATGAAGCAAGACAACCTCGAGCTCAGAAACAAACAGAAAAACAAAACAAAACAAACAAACAAAACAGCAACAAAGGGCTCGAGAGTTAAGAGTGCTGGTTACTCTTCCAGAAGTGTGATTCCCAGCCCCACATCACAGCTCACAGCCATCTGTCATTTCAGGTTCAGAGGACCTGACGCCCTCTTCTGGCTTCCTCCAGCACTGCATGCACATGGTGCATGGACTTACATGTAGGTAAAAAGTCCCGTACACATAAAACAAAACGAAAACAGCAACAAACAGAAGGTCCTAGAAACGACCTCGAGTTTAGGGGCAGACAGCAAGGCGCTGGGAAGATTGGAATTATCCAAGGTTTCCAGCCAGGAGTCAATAGCTACTCTCCTAAAGCCTCTACCCCCAGGCACTTCCCCCAGGACCCAATGCAAACACAATCGTTCATCCTGCCTCCTCCATGGCAGGACACCAATACCAGAAGTCTGTGGTCACATCTGAAGTCCGAATGCCACATCAGAAGATTAATGAACCAAGGCACCGACCGGGAAGAAATGCTTCCACCTGTGTGTGTGTATATGTGTGTGTGTGTAGGGTTAGGGGTGTGAGCATTGTGGCAGTGCAGTCAGATGTGTCTTCCAGTTGCAAAGGGTGGGAAAATCAATACTACCCTTTGGGATCAAATCAGTATTCCAATGTCCTGTGCACTCATGTTGCTGGTGAAATAACTCAGGGCTGCTGGGTGTGAAGGTAAAGCCATCGGAACAACCAAACTCCTGCTGGATAAGGTACATCTAGGCAAGGTGTCCAGCCCAATGCCCTGTCATGGGCAGGGGCCCGGCAGACCACAGTGGCCCTGATGCTGTCTCCCAGTGGCCTGGGAGAAAATGCTTCACCAACATGTATTTGTCTTCCTTTTCAGCAAAATGGCGCCAGCGAGGGCTGTTGCCAGGAAGTCCTTGTGCTCGACTTGGTTGGAAAGCACAGTAGGCCTGAGGCAGCTCTTCAGACAGGCCTGGGCCTTGGACTACTGAAGCTTTGTGGATTAGGATGATGGAAACAGAGAGTTGGAGCGAACAGAAGAACTAGAGGCTTTCAGCTCCTGGCCTCAAAAAGCCAAGGACTTAAAGCTCTAGATACTCCGATGGGAGGCTTATGGCTCTGGGGTTCTGACTGTCAACACCCAGCACTAAAGAGTCAGTGAAATGTGAGCTGCTCATTGGAGCATCTACTGGGAGAGCAACAGCCAACCTGACTGAGAAGGAGCTGCAGGTCTTCAGTCTTCCAGTGTTGGAGACTTGCAATATCTCACGCACCACCCGTTGCCTTCTGTGGTCCTGACAGACTCTTCTGCCCTGTCTCCGTGTCTTTCATCATTGCCCCCTTCTGTTCCAGGATACCACTGCAGCTTCTCTTCACGTGACAGGCACAGCCTTCCCTACTCAGAAAACTCATAAGCGGTCAAAGAAAGGGAGCCTGTTACTTGGCCTTGTGCCGTGGGCTAACTCGGAACCAGAGCTGTCCACTCTGGTTGTGGAGCACAGTATTCGGCTGAGGGGATTGTGTTTACACCAGTCCCTAGCCTCTTGCTGAGAAGCGTTCCCACTGCTGTCTGCAGTGAGAAAAGCTTCAGGTTTCTCTAAGGGTCGTCTGCAGCAGCCCTGACTCAGGTAAAGCCTCCTAGAGCTGAACCAGGGGTGTTGGCTGCATGATTTCCTATAGCTGAGGTGTTTTCAGAGTGGTCAATGCCGGTGACTTATAGCCCACTCCAGGCTGTTAGACGAAAGGAAAGAGTCTGTTTGCTGACACTCAAAGACCAGAGTGACCTGCCTACTCCTGACCATTCACTCCTTCCAAAATGAGAGGATACTTACAATAAAGACCTAAAGAATTCACAATGCAGGGCTGGAGAGATGGCTCAGCGGTTAAGAGCGCTGACTGCTCTTCTAGAGGTCTCCTGAGTTCAAATCCCAGCAACCACATGGTGGCTCACAACCATCTGTAATGGGATCTGATGCCCTCTCCTGGTGTGCGTGAAGACAGCGACGGTGTACTCACATTCATGAAATTAATTAAAATTATTAAAATTAATTTTTAAAAAAGAATTCACAATGCCTAGCCTTTATTCTAACAAAAGTATATCATAAGGGCCAGCATCATCTAAGGATAACAGTGCTCGCCCCCACCACCGTGCCCTGAGGACACGTGGGTCCCCTCTGTCTCACACTTGCCTTAAATTAACACTAAGGATGCAGCTGCATTTGCAAGCACACAGCTGTGCAGCATAGACAGCTCCAAACACATACAAATAGGTTCTCATGGACCGATTTCCTTTAATAACTCCAAATATTTGAGAATGTCTGAATCACGGCAGGGCATGGTGGCTCATGCCTTTAATCCCAGGGGACAGAAGCAGAAGAATCTCTGAGTTTGAGGCCAGCCTGGCCTACAGAGCAAGTTCCAGGATAGCCAGGGCTACACGGGGAAACCCTGTCTCAAAAAGCCAGGAAACAAATAAACAAAAAAAAGTTTAAAAACTCTTTGCATCTTAACGGAACCACAGAACAGCTTCTAGCCTTCTGGAACATTTCTTCACATGGGAATGAAGATATCCTCCTCACAGGATTTTCTGTAGGACTGAGAAATAAATCCATATCAAAACGTGGCACAGAATAAGTAAGTTTTCGGCAATTAGCAGTGCCAGCGCCCGGCTTTCTTTCCATGATGTCCCCAAGAGCAGTACTACCTCGTTTCTAGCTTCACATGGTCACTTTCTACAGTGTGAATTTTACCGCCTTACTCACAGTGCTCTCGGCCTCATGTCACCTGGTTCAGTTGTGGATTAGTTATTTTCTACTGCTGTGATAAACCCTATGACCAAGTCTGTCCAATCTTCATTTCCCGCTGACTCTACTTCCTTACCAGATTTTACAGCCCCTCATTTCTCCCTCATCTCAGCCATCCCTGTACCGGCCACCATCTTCCTGCTCTTAGTGGACGGTGGCCATCACCAGTTTCCCTGTCCAGTTCCTTATGAAGCAAGGTCTCCTTCAGTCTTATATAACCTTCTCTGGAGCTTGTGACTTATCCTAAGGGCGGTGACCTGTCGGATTCACGATTTCAAAGATCTCACTGTGGTGTCAGGAGTTATAAGGACAGTCCGAAGACAGGAAGAGAATGTGGGCAAAACAAACCGGCCACTTTAGACCAGTTCTAGGCTACTAAAATAGTGCAAAGCAAAGAGCTGGCAGTGACTCCCAAGCAAGGAGTGGATTTGGCAAGAGAAGTTTTGAGTTCACCTTTTCTCCAGCTCTTCCTCCGTGGGATTCCTGCAACTCGCCATAACGCAGCTCCAAGATTTCAGTGGGAGGGAGCAAGCTTGCAGAGTCGGACAAAACAAGCAGTTTCAGCACCCGGGGACTCACGAACCCACTGCGAGCTGGCATCTCGTCCTCCGATCAAAGTGCTGTTTCATTTCCAGACAGAGCACAAAGCATCCAAGGGGAATTAAATTAATAAGCTGCACAACAGACAAAGACCCGCTGCGTCCTTTCTGAGTCACTCCGGCACCGAGGGCCCCAGCTTGTGTGCTGATTAACAGGGGATTCTCACCTGGGGACAGGAAGCCTGAAGTCGGTCTGCTTAATTATCCTTGTCATCTGCGGGCATCTGGAGTGGAGGAGGTCCGGGGCCCGGCTTGTCTGTGGCTGGACTTAAATTATAATACGATGATTATTCATAGCGTATTCAAATGCAGCTGGGACTCCTTTAATCTAGCATTTTTACGGGCAACCGTCATTTCTTTGTTTGCACAGCTTTCTGAAGGGCAACTGTTTTTTCCAACCCACAGATGAAGAAACCGAGGCTCAGAAAATGAAGTGGTCCCACCGGAACCATGGGTGCAATGGCTGCTTCTCTCCGTAGCCGGATATCACCTTCCATAGCCGGACATCACCTTAAAACTCTTCAACCTTGGAAAATGATACTGCACAAGTCAGAAATAGTTCCCTGGATAAAAAAAAAAAAAAAAAAAAAAAAAAAAGGAAGGAACCATCATCATTGGCCTGTGCTTTCAAAGGTTATTTCTCATCTAGGCCTCTTCCCTGTTGTTTATAGCTTTTCCAGTTGTTGGGAAGCTCATGCGAGGGACCCTCCAGGTCACAGGACCACTCCAGTCTTTCAAACCAATGACTATCTTTTTCTCATAGTTGTCTGCATCCCATATATCTTTAAGTAACACGTAATAGTCTTTTAACCTTAACAATAAGCATCTTTGAACTAAATAGCAATAGACAGGCTAAGGGCCGGCACTGTGATCACGCCCGCTCTGAGTTCCCACAAGCAATACTGTTAGCACACGAACAAAGCAACCAAGAATATCTGTGTGTGCACATCTACACACCTGCACACCACACAAATAGAAAAGGGATCTCCCTGAACTTGGTAGCTCAAACTACGAATGCTAATTTCCTCACCCAGCTCTTGGGGTCCAGCACCAGTTTCTCAAGTGCTTACAGTCATCTGTAACATGGGGATTTGCCCCCATTTCCATGTGTGGTTTAGGCAGGGATTGGATTCATCCTGACTCCACTTGATGCTCTCTGCCCTCCTATACAGACCCACATAAACACCATTCATTATTTCACTCTGCTCAGAGAAACTAAAGCAAGAATTCAGGAGAAATACTTGGGGCAGCTTTTGCCTCTGACATAACTATACAATTCCAGTTTCAAATACACAGTTCGTCTCACGCTGCAGACAGCCTCTCTGCCTCTGGCTTCCTCTCACTAGGACCGATTCTGAGCTCTCCCAGACACACTGCCATGTAGAAGTGGTTAGTTGTGCTGGGTACCACGCTGCGTGCTTGTGTCACATTTTACTAAAGGTTGCCTCGTTAGACATCTATAAGATTTTGAAGAGGAGTCTTGGGTCATAAGAGATAAACTGGGTTGGTTCTAGTGGAACAATCTATAATCTCAGCTATTTGGGAGACAGGATTAAAATTCAAGGCCTGCCTTGGTTACAGAGAGAGTTCAAAGCCAGCCTGGACAACTTAGCAAAACCATATCTTAAAGGGAGGTTGTGAGAAACAGGGCTATAGGGTTGTAGTGAAAGGTAAAAGGTCCCCAGGCCCTAACCTTAATATCTATACATTTTTATCTATTTTATATATTTATTTATAATATATTACATATTGATGTTTTATATATAAATATCAATATATAATATTAATATACTGCATATTGTTTTTATATATGCATACACACATATATATACATATATGTGTGTGTATATATATATATATATATATATATAGAGAGAGAGAGAGAGAGAGAGAGAGAGAGATGCTGGAGAGGTGGCTCAGTGGCTAAAAGCACTTGTTCATACAGAAGATCCAGATGATTCAGTTCCCAGCCCTATACAGTGGGTCATAACCATCTGTCCATAACTCCAGTTCCAGGGCATTAGATGCTGTCTTCTCTTCTGACATCCATGGGCCCTCCATGTACACAGTGCACACCTCATACATTCAGTACACATAAAGAAACCTATAATAATAATAACCTTTAAACTTGAGTACACTGTTTCCAATTTGAGTTGAAATCCACCCCCTCCCCCACCATGGCAATGCCAACACAGAGGCACAGCATGGTCAGAGTACACTATGTCCCAACATGGAGCCCATCAGACAGCTGAGGCTCCTCCTGACAAGAGGGAGCTATGCCATGCGGCTCTGCCCATTTGCTGTTTTAACCCCCAATAATGCGAATGTCTTCACACAGACTCAGTGCCCGGCAGAGCTGCTCTTTTCTGATTCCCTGCTCAGTCCTCACCAGCATCTCTCTTCCTTAAACAGCTTGCTTAAGTTCTTCACAGCCTGTCACCCGTGCTCACATAGAGACAGATATTGTGCATGTTTTCTAACATATGAATTATTTTAAAAACTGGCTTGCCGTACTTTTTAAAAAGCTTTCAACTCAGCGTTCTTTTCCGTTACTGGTTTTTTAAAATGCACTTCTCCATGGCCATAGAAATTTTTTTTTTAACATTTTCCTTCCAATGAGTTTAAAACAGAATTCTTGACTTGCTCATCCTCATGAATGAATGGTGTAGATAAAATATATATATATATATATATATATATATATATAATGCCTGAAATGAAAGCGTTGCTAGCTGAGATAAGTCACATAACAACTACTCTCAGGGAGTTAATTGCTAACTGAAGAACAGCCAGTGTAAGTACACCTCCTGGAATGTATTAGCTGAAAGACAGACAAGGACAAACCTAAGACATGGAGGGTAGACTCAGACATATCAACACTCTCTTTAGAAGAACTGCAAACGAGGAAAAAGAGAGAAAGAGAGAGAGAGAGAGAGAGAGAGAGAGAGAGAGAGAGAGAGAGAGAGACTACATAAAGACAGCACTAGCTAAGAACTTTCTAGATCTTAGTTAGGTCTCATATGCTAGAGCAGGCTACTCCCAAGTAAGAGCTGCCCTAGACAGATCAATCTGGCTTATCAGGGATTGGGAGGAGTCACCCTCATTCCCAGAAACAAGAAGTTGAACTTGGAACATTTGCCACGCCCTTGCAAAGATTGGGGGCTCCAAGGCCAGGAAGCAGGGGCGCTGAGTACAGGGTCAGCAACCTGAAACACCTGTGTCATGTGACTACAGACTGAACAGATGGAGAAAGTGCCATTCACGTTCATGTCAAAGGACAAAAGAAAGGGAGTGTGGGAACGCAGAAATGGTAATAGCATTCCTTAGTCTAATACTATGTGTCTTCCCAAACTTACCTCTAGCAGCATGCTAGACATGGTTAAATTTTAGAAGTGTTCTTCATATTTACTTTTACATTTACTTATTTCTTCCTTCCTTCTGAGTAGTCCTCTTGCCTCAGGCCCCCTGGGTGTAAGGATTGCATGCCTGAATTGACGTGCCCGTGAAGTGTTCTTACTAAAGACAGATGACCACCAGCAGTGACCTCTGCTGTGTACCGGAGTCTAGCAGACAGGGAAACTCAATGAGACAAAAAGACAGAACTAGATACTGAGAGAAAGACTGACAGACAAAAAACGGATATATAAGGAGGGGGGGTAGAAAAACGGTTACAGATAAACTAACCATTAAAATTAAAATGGGAGAGTCGAATATGCTAAATATGAGAACACCACTAAAATTCAGTAGTGTGCCATCATTCCAGGAACTAACATCAAAACCACAACAAGCCTAAGACCAGGGTTCCAATCTCGAGCACTCTTGTAAAGAGCTAGGCATGACTGCTGGTGCACATAACCCCACCTTTAAGAGGTGGATACAAAAGAATCCTGAGAACTTGCTGGCCATTAGCCTACATGGCAAACTTTCAGTTCAGCCAGAGAGCATGTCTTAAGGCAATACAGGGAGAAGAGGAAGACACCAGAGGTTCCACTCTGGTCTTTGTATATATCTACACAGGCACCCACACCTCTAATGTGCATGCAACACACACACACACACACACACACACACACACACACACATTCACACACATACCATTCAACAAAAGTATAAAACAATATAACTATGCCAAACAAAAATAACGCTTTAATGAAGATGTTGTTAAATCCCAATAAAGGCTAGTTTCTGCCTGATGTACACACTCAGTAAGATGGCAATCAAATCCTCCCCAGACACTAAATGCAAAATGCAAACACCCCTAGGCAGTTAAAATAATTTTGAAAAAAATAAGAAAGGCAAAGTCTCCCTGGTATTCAAAATTCATAAATGATTTATTCAGAAGTGTGGTTTTTATCATAGAAATGCAACAGAACAGAGAAAGCTCAGAAAGAGACCCACTTCTACCCAGAAACTTGGGCCCACTACAGCCAGAGGTATCACTCACTGGCAAAGTTTGGATTAGGGTGGCCTTGGTTACCAGGACTTTCCTCTAAGAACAAACATTTTGTGTAGTAGACTTGAGTTTGACCTAAAACGAGAGAACTAAACTCCTGTGTCACAAGGAAATGCAAAAAGCTTGGTGCTTTGCTAAGAGTGTCATCTCCCCCTTCTGAAACACCTCCATCCACTACCCCAGCACACCCCTGACCCCCTCGTTCTGCCCAGGAATCACCTGGGGTTCTTGTTCCTGTGGAGTCTGACTCCAGAGGGCTGGGAAGACTCACAACCCCATTCTTTACGAGCGCCAGGTGATGCTGCGCGGTTAGCCGGAAGGACCATACTTGTAGTCCGGAGGCTCTAGAACGGGTCCTCCTTTTGGCCACTAATTGGAATTCCTGACTAGGGCGTTCCACAAAATGCTTGGTGCAAAAACTTCCTGCTAAAAGCTATACAGGCAGGGGTTGGGGATTTAGCTCAGTGGTAGAGCGCTTGCCTAGGAAGCGCAAGGCCCTGGGTTCGGTCCCCAGCTCCGAAAAAAAAAAAAAAAAAAAAAAGAAAAAGCTATACAGGCTTTCCTGAGCTGGTATCAGGGGTTTCGGTCTCTGAAATGATCTGTCTGAAGGATCCGAGGAGGAGGAGCTTCTGCTCCTCATTCATCGCAGCCGAAGCCAAACTAGCAAAGGGCTGACCAAGTTCACAGGTGATAGCGGTCAAGGCGAAAGAAGACCTGAGGCAGGACGCCAAGATGTCAGAGTTCAGGGGGCCTTGCAGGATGGCTGCTTTGTGAAGTCCAGGCGCTTAACGCGTGAGAACTCAAGGACTAAGAACAGAAAGATTCAAAAGGGAACAGAAAATTCTAAAACTCTGGCTGACAGGCTTGGAGCCCTGAAATCTTAGGCTCCTCCCGCTTGAGTCCACATAATAGCTATTGTTCCCCGCTCCCCGCCCCCCCCCCCCGCTCCTCCGCCCCCCCCCCGTTGTGAAATTTACATTTTAAAAGTATCAAAGTGGACACTTGCCCCACGCCCGGATCCGCCTGTTTTGTTATTCTGAAACCTTTCTGAATGAAGCACCACACAAGACTGGGGTCTACTCAAGCTCAGTATCGAAAGGCCTGAGTGCAAACTTTCAGAAATATTTTCAGAGAAGAAAAGGGACCGGAATCCTAGAACCCTCGCTTTCTCCAGCACCACATAGGAAAGCAGAGAGTGGAGGAAGAAAATCAGCAGATTTCCCTGGGGCCGTGTCTGTGTCTGGATTGGGCCATCCTGGCTTCTGGGGGACTCTTTCCCCTTGCCACAAATGCTGTGCCCACCAGCGGGTTAGTGAGAAGGCTCGGCGTGTGAAAGTGTTTGCCACCCAGCCTAGGACAACCTGAGTTCAATCCCAGGGACCTATAAGGTCCTACAAGGACCTACGATGTTTTTCTCCGAGCCCTACATGGCAGGCACACCCAAATACAAACACAAAATAATGAATTAAAAATAAGTAATTGGGCTGGAGAGATGGCTCAGCGGTTAAGAGCACCCGACTGCTCTTCCAGAGGTCATGAGTTCAATTCCCAGCAACCACATGGTGGCTCACAACCATCTATAAAGAGATCTGGTGCCCTCTTCTGGTGGGTCTGAAGACAGCTACAGTGTACTTGTATATAATAAATGAATAAATCTTTAAAAAAAAAATAAGTAATTATCCTCCTGCTAAGGCTGCACTCACCCAGAACTTCCACACCAAGCTTATTCCAAAAGTCTTCATCTTTCTACGAAGTTACCTGGGTTTGGAGACAGTCATCTACAGGGAAATGGGCACAAAAGCAGCTAGTCTGAATTCTGAAGGCCAAGGTCTGCGCTTGAAGGGCTTAAGTCTTTTCTTTGTTTCTTTTTCCGGTTAATCTGAACCCACCAGGCTGACCTCAGGCCATTTTGACACTTCTGGGGGATTGACCTTCCGAAGACCACAAATGGCTTCCTCCGTGAGTCCTCAGTGAGGCCAAGGCTCAGATGCTAGCTGAAGGGCTGTTTGAAGCATCCAGCCCAGAGTTGGGTTTTCCATGTTTTCCATTAATTTCTTAATTGCCTTAATGGGCAGGCGTTACTGTAAAATAATGAAAGTTGGTTTTCCTTATTTGTTTACAACGAGACAGTTTTGGTTGAGCAACTCAGAGACTTTCCAAATCCATTGATCTTGGGTGTAGGGAGGGTTTCTTTTTAAGTTTGGGTCTGGACTGATGCATTCTCTAAGTCGGAGGACAAAGACAGTAAACCCATGTTTTCAAAAGTATGTTTTGCAAGACTTATTAGAAGACCACAGCCTCATCAGAGCCATGGAAAAAGTCATGAGCGGAAGAGGGAGGGGACTGAACTTTGCAAAGGAAACTGCCTGTGACACCCAAAAGGACTGGCTGAAGGTGATGGAGAACCGGACTGGTTTCTGATCCCAGGAGATATGTAGATGGACCTCACTCTGGGTGTTCTGCCATGGGGGTGTGTGTGGCTTGAGCAGTCACACAAAGTAGCTAGGACCGTGGGGTCTCACCATAAAGGACGCAAAGGGCTGTTTTTCCTGACAGGTCATGGATACCTTTCCGGTGGCCGGGTGTACCTGGAGAGAAGCAACATCTCCTGGGGGCCTTGAAGAACCCTAGGTCTGATGGGTCAGGTCTGCAAACGTAGACCTGGTGGAAGTCCACTTGAGTGTCCTGCATACCATCCTTGTGGTTCGCCCCACCCACACTACGCTGCCCCGCCCCGCCCCGCCTCGCTCCAGGGGGCACAGGCCCACACCTGGTGGTGATAAATAGCAAGTTTCTTATGCTCTCTGCTTAGGAAGTCGCTTTATCACGGACTGGCATTGCAATTTTTTGCTTCTTGCTCCGACCGGATGCCATGGCTAACCAGCTGGCATACAGGCCAGAGACACCCCCACACCCCGACCGCCTGTGGCTCTGGGAGAAGCACGTGTACTTGGATGAATTTCGTCGCAGCTGGTTGCCGATAGTCATCAAGGTACCAACCGCCTTGGGGCTAGCAGGTCGGGCAGCAGGGGTATACCCTGTCTGGGCTTGGGAGTCCTGGTAACAGGAGACCAGAGTACAGCGGGTCCCTTGTGCCTGAAACAGGAGGACTAGGGAAACCCCAGATGAGTCGGGCCTTGTGGGCCTGCCTGGAGGAGGGTGGGGGCACCCCGAGTTCAGTGAACAAGCCCCTCTCACACATTGCCTGGGGTGTGTGATTATGATTTGGGGTGAAACAAGGCTTCCCTAAACCATAAAATTGGGTAGCCAGTAGTATCCACGTTGGTAATAAGACTTAACTTTGTTTTGCGTGTGGAGTCCTCGACATGGGTCTTAATGAACATTGGTGCTTTCAAAAGAAATCTCTTCTAGAGGTACTTTCCAGCAGAAAGTATTCCACTTGTAAAGCCAAGAGAAGCTATAAAAGCAAAATTAAACTGCTGAGACGTTGCGTGGTACGCCAGGGCCTGAGAACTGGCTCCACTCCGGCAAAGTTGGGGATTGTGAGCCTTGGGAGTGACTAGTAGATGGTGGGGCTTCCTGGCAGACTTGGGGTGCTGCTAGTAAATGGTGGAGCCACAGTTCTGGGCTCTTAAATTTACATTCTTGCTGTCATTTTACAACGCTAACTTTACATATATCTAGTTTTTTTTTTTTTAAACATTAAGTCAGATGTGTGAAGACAACATGGGTGGCTATTTCTTGTTAATATCCGGTTAATGACTAGCTTTTCATGCAAACCGTGAGCCAACGAGTGTTCCAGAGGTGTGGTAGATGCTGTCTGAACAGGAGGAGCCTGGTAGCGAACTCCAAGGCAGGGTTTATTTCCCATGACTGAAGAAGCCGTGTATGTGTGCTTTAATAAGGAAACAGGATAATTTGTAACAGTGGTTAGATTGTTGACTCAGGGGCTGTGAATGGTGGAGCTTACACACCTGGCACCACAATCTGACTTAACAGATTCAACTGATCTCGTCGTCCGCAGATCATTACACAGGAGTGGTCTCACGTTGGGGGAAAAGTGCACTTGTTAAACACCTGAGAGTGCTTAGTGTAAATCCCAAACACAGGTCTGCACTGAGGGCATGCAGGGAGTATGGTAGGAGCCCTATTCTTGGGAAGGAGGTGCAGTGGGGAATGGGGTAACCAAAGTAATGATTAGGCTGGCAGATGAGTCCTGTGGGGGAAGAAAGTAGGCATGGGGGTTGGGGGCGGGGGAAGTGAGTTGTGCTGTGGAGAGGGGGCGTCAGCACACTGTGAACTCACAGACTGTGGTCGCCTGTCACATTTTGAGTCGTCTTGTTTCAAATTGCTTTCTCTTCCCCTGCACTGCTGACGAGCAAACCCAGGGCTCTGTGCAGAACAGACGAGAACTCTACTGCACAGCCACAGCCCAGCCCTTTTGTACAGGTCTTCAGTTTTGAGACTTGGTCTTAGCTGCTTAGGTTGACCTTAAGCTCCCTTTGTATCCCAGGTAGGCCTTGGACTTAGGATCCATCCTCCTGCCTCAGCTTATTGAGTAGTAGGCATTGCAGGCCTGTGCTGTTTGGTCCCACCAGGTCTTAACTGGTCTGCCTTGTATGGTTTGCTTGTACTGGGTGTGTGTGTGTGTGTGTGTGTGTGTGTGTGTGTGTGTGTGTGTGTTGGGGGAAGATGCTTTGTGTGTTTAGGTGGTGAATTTTCCGTTTTGTTTTTTCCATCCCAAATCGGTGGATAAAACTCATTTTCAGGAGCTGGTGAGGTGGCTGAGACCAGGTTTCTCATTGTCTTAGGGTTCTCTAGAGCCATAGAACTTACGGGAGAATTGGTCAATGACTTAGTCTGTAATCCAACTCTCCAACCATGGTCAGTAGCAGCTGTGAATGGAAG